>NC_072431.2:22756458-23061250 GCF_028878055.3 Symphalangus syndactylus
GATGATCCAATATGAGAAGGGAATTAACACCTGAAACAAGCTTATTAACCTTTTAAATGAAATGACTTAGCTTATGCAATTCATTCTCTCTCTCTCTCTGTCTCTCACTCTCTCTCTGAGAGAGAGAGAGAGAGGCAGGGTCTCTCTCTGTTGCCCAGACTGGAGTGTGGTGGCTATTCACCACCATGACCATAGCATACTGCAGCCTCAAACTCCCGGGCTCAAGTGATCCTCCTGCCTCAGCCTCTCCTCCTGAGTAGCTAGTGCTACAGGTGTGCACCACCAGGCCCAGCTGTTTTTTCTTTTTATTTTGGTCTCTAACTCCTGGCTTCAAGTTAGCCTCCTGCCTTGGCCTCCTAAAGCACTGGGACTACAGGTGTGAGCCACTGCACTTGGTCACTTACAGATTTTTTTAAATGCCCCTCAAAATGGAGAAATGGTTTGAAGAAGTATTCATTTCTCTAATTATACCTCTATAGCAGTAAATTCCACAGAAAAGAAGGAACCAAAAAGAGGAAAAGACCTGAGTATTTAAATAATAGCAAGTTCAAGCTTGGGGAGTAGCATCAGCAAGAAGAAAGACATATGAAATGAAGGCAAAGTGTCACTGATTTTGTTCACTCTGTTCCTAGTGAGAAGATTGATGGTGTAGAGTCACTTTGGCCTGCTCAAGACCAATCTGGCATGAAGACACAGCTCCGAGGTAAGATTCTCTGGACTAGCAGGATTATCCTAGAGCTATCATCTGAATTGACCCTCTAGGCTTATTGCACATCAGCTTCCTGAGGCTCCTGTGGCCTTCCCCTGCGCCAGCAGCTCAGTGTTCCCAAGTGGAGGTGGGGTCTTCCTGAAAGCCACTTGTGGCCGGGCGCGGTGGCTCATGCCTATAATCCCAGCACTTTGGGAGTCCAAGATGGGCAGATCACAAGGTCAGGAGTTCGAGACCAGCCTGGCCAATATGGTGAAACCCCATTTCTACTAAAAATACAAAAATTAGCCAGGCATGGTGGCAGGTGCCTATAGTCCCAGCTACTGAGGAGGCTGAGGCAGGAGAATCGCTTGAACCCAGGAGGTGGAGGTTGCAGTGAGCCAGGATCACGCCACTGCACTCCAGCCTGGGAGACAGAGTGAGACTCCGTCTGAAAAAAAAAAAAAAAAACACACACACACACACAAAACTGAGGGGCTTAGTAGGAGAAAAAGGCTCAACGAGTTAAGTCTAAACTTGCAGAGCTGGTAAGTATAGAGGTAGGATACAAACCCAGCTCTGTGGGATGCCAGAGTCCGAGATCTGCCCCATTTATTTATTCTCAAGTACTTTCAAATCATTTTAAAGGTGTTTAAGGGTGAAGAAATCTCCTGGTTATGTGCAATAAATCAGAATTCCTAGGAAACTTTATATGATATTCAGAATCACTACCAACATTGATCAGAAAAGTTTTACTATGATTTTGCCCATGTTCTACATTACTTTCAGATGTCCTTCTAGAGCTCAGATGTGCAATTTAAAAAAAAATCTTTCCTAAAATTCAGGTATCTAGTTTCTCATATGCACACACATAAAGAGACCACACACACACAACACAAACACACAAACACTACACATACACACATTCCACAGAAAAACATACAAAGACCACAGACACATACATACACAGAGATCACACAGATACACTAAGATACACATACACTGATCACAGACACACCTCTACACACACTCCATGGATAAAAACACCACAGAGACTTTGATTCCCCCAAACCACCACCAACACAAGACAGCTGAGGGTTAATGGGGAAAAGGGACACTATACCATATTAAAGCATAGCAAATAGATTATAATTATTAGGCATTCCTATTTTTAAATCCCCTGTGTCATTTCTGCTGCTCAGAATACTTCATTGACCCTTTCTCCTCTTCAGGGCTCCTAACATCCTGCTGAGTTTTTTTCTGTGCTGCCTGTCTTAAAATCATCCTCATCTTCCACCCTCTTCTTAAAGTCCCAGGGCCTGCACAAAGCCTCTCTCTCAGGTTCTCATTCTTTCATTTGCCATTGCCTGCCCATTTCATATGTTTCAGACTCCACTTTTTATTCCCAAAGAAGACTACTAAGGTATTTTCACGAAGAATCATTTTTCTACTTTGGAGAAAAATTTTGCAACTCCCTTAGAAGGCAGAATTAACTTAGGAAGTTGTGATTTTTAAATAGCAATTATGGCTGGGCACAGCAGCTCATGCCTCTAATCCTAGCACTTTGGGAGGCTGAAGTGGGAGGATCACTTTAGGCCAGGAGTTCAACACCAGCCTGGGCATCATAGCAAGACCCTTTTCTCTACAAAGAATTTTAAAATTAGCCAAATGTGGTGCTGCACACCTGTGATCACAGCTATCTGGAGTCTGAGGCGGGAGGATTGATGAAGCCCAGGAGTTCCACACTGCAGTGAGCTAGGATCATGCCACTGCACTCCAGCCTGGGTGACAGAGAGAGACCCTGTCTCTAAAAAATAAATAAAAATAAAACAAATAGCAATTATCTTACTTCTCTGTATATATTCCTAGAATGTCTTTGTTTAGTGAGGAAAAAAGCACCATTAGTAATTTCCATTGCTTTATCCAATTTATCTAAAACCAATTTGCTGATATGACTCTGTTATAATAGCTATTTTCCAAAATATTCTCAGGTTTATATTTTTGATACCATGGGATCCATTATCCAAGAAATTGGATATTTTAGATAATCAAACACTCTGATTCATGGAGCATTATTAAAAACACTACACACGAATTACTGAGTTTCAAAGAAGTAATATAAAGCAGTAGTAGTTTCCCACCTGGTACAATGGAGGCATGGTGGGAAATACTGATGGATAAGATGTGTAACCCTACAAAGCCTCACTTTCCCCTCTGTTTAAAAGATTTGCTTCACAGGCTTTGCAAGGAAAAACACAATTTTTTTTTTTTTTTTTTTTTGAGACGGAGTCTCGCTCTGTCACCAGGCTGGAATGCAGTGGCACCATCTCAGGTCAGCTCACTGCAATCTCTGCCTCCCGGGTTCAAGTGATTGTCCTGCCTCAGCCTCCCGAGTAGCTGGGACTACAAGCACGCGCCACCACACCCAGCTAATTTCTGTATTTTTAGTAGAGACGGGGTTTCACCATGTTGGCCAGGATGGTCTCCATCTCCTGACCTTGTGATCCACCCGCCTCGGCCTCCCAAAGTGCTGGAATTACAGGCATGGGCCACCACGCCCGGCCAGAAATGATTTTTATAGAAAGTTCCTGGCATACCACAAATATTGGATAAATATGAGTTTGGTGACTTTTCTCCTTTTTGTTCCCTCCTCAAGAATGAACTATTAATATTACTACATTTGGTCAGGCGCGGTGGCTCACGCCTGTAATCCCAGCACTTTAGAGGCCAAGGTGGATGGATTACGTGAAGTCAGGAGTTTGAGACCAGCCTGGCGAACACGGTGAAACCCTGTCTCTACCAAAAGTACAAAAATTCGCCGGGCTTGGTGGCGAGTGTAATCCCAGCTACTCAGGAGGCTGAGGCAGGAGAATAGCTTGAACCCAGGAGGCAGAGGCTGCAGTAAGCCAAGATCATGGTACTGCACTCCAGCCTGCGTGACAAAGCAAGACTCTGACTCGAAAAAAAAAAATTACTATATCTTACAATACACTTCCCTCTTTTGTTGACGATTCTGAAGGTACTTCACAATCTTGTGGTGGCTTAGGCTCCCATATGAATATTAGTTATTACTGTTATGTGCTGAGTATTAGACTACTAGATAATAGTATTTACTTTATATAATTAGCTCATGAGAGAAATCTAATTATAAAACCCATAACTACTAATTTGCAACATTGCTATTATTTTTGTTATTCAAGTTCATTTCATTAGCTACTTTTGCCCTCACAAGTCAAATAAGACTCATTCTACATTGCCTTATTCAAGAAGTTTTGCCCATCAAAAAGTGTCAGACTTCTGGTTAACGTCCAAGTAGAAGATTTTTGGCCATGCGCAGTGCCTCACACCTGTCATCCCAACACTTTGCGAGGTCAAGCGGGAGAATCGCTTGAGTCCAAAAGTTCAAGACCAGGCTGGGCAACACAGTGAGACCCCATCTCTACAAAACTAACAAACAAACAAATTATCTGGCCTGGTAGTGTGCACCTGTAGTCCCAACTCCTTGGGAGGCTGAGGCAGGAGGAGTCCTTGAGCCCAGGAGGTTGAGGCTGAGTGAGCTGTAATCACTCCACTGCACTCCAGCCTGGGTGACAGAGTGAGATCCTATCTCAGAAAAAAAAAATAGATTTTTAACTACCCAATTATTGAACAATTGTCAAAATGTCCCAACATTTACTTCTTTTTCACATTTATTTCATTTCATCCATATATTTCTATTTTTGATGCTCAGATTCATCGGATCTTAATTCCTCATTAAAACATAAAAGTATAGACCTTAGAAAAATATTTAATTTGCAGAAATATTTTGCTTACTGCTGTTAAAATATTATGATTTGGACTAGAAGTATCACTATGTAAAAAAATTACTCTTTAAATTTTTACATTTAACCTTTTCTTTTGCTTTTTCTTGTTGTTATTTTCACTGTTTCTCACTCCACAGGTCATTATGGATCTGATCAACTCTACTGATTACCTGATCAATGCCTCTACTTTAGTAAGAAACAGCACTCAGTTTCTAGCTCCTGCATCAAAAATGATTATTGCCCTTTCTTTGTACATTTCATTTATAATTGGTACCATCACCAATGGCCTCTATCTATGGGTGCTAAGATTCAAGATGAAACAGACTGTCAATACTCTCTTATTTTTTCATCTCATTCTCTCATATTTTATTTCAACAATGATTCTACCATTTATGGCCACCTCCCAACTTCAAGACAATCACTAGAACTTTGGAACTGCCTTGTGCAAGGTCTTCAATAGCACTTTGTCTCTGGGGATGTTCACCTCTGTTTTCTTCCTTTCGGCCATCGGTCTTGATCGTTACCTTCTCACTCTTCACCCAGTGTGGTCCCAGCAGTACCGAACCCCACGCTGGGCTTTCAGCATTGTCCTGGGAGTCTGGATCTCAGCCGCTGCCCTCAGCATCCCCTATTTGATTTTCAGAGAGACACATCATGACCGTAAAGGAAAGGTGACTTGCCAAAATAACTATGCTGTGTCTACTAACTGGGAAAGCAAGGAGATGCAAGCATTAAGGCAGTGGATTCATGTGGCCTGTTTCATCAGCCGCTTCTTGCTGGGCTTTCTTCTACCTTTCTTCATCATCAGCTTTTGTTATGAAAGAGTAGCCAGCAAGGTGAAAGAGAGGGGCCTGTTTAAATCCAGCAAGCCCTTCAAAGTTATGATGACTGCCATTATCTCTTTCTTTGTGTGTTGGATGCCCTACCATATACACCAGGGCTTACTTCTCACTAAGAACCAGTCACTACTTTTAGAGTTGACTTTGATACTTACAGTGCTAACCACTTCTTTCAATACTATCTTTTCTCCCACACTCTACTTATTTGTTGGGGAGAACTTCAAAAAGGTCTTCAAGAAGTCCATTCTTGCTCTGTTTGAGTCAACATTTAGTGAGGATTCTTCTGCAGAAAGGACACAAAACCTAAACTCAGAAGCCTAAATTTAAATTCTAGATTCTTAAGCAGACATGTACTTGGTCAATTATACCAACAGAGATATACCTTCTGCTTTTGTATGCTATAGTCCTTATATTAGAGAGAGATAACTAGGCTGTACTATAGTTAGATCTCTGAGCAATAAAAGGGCTGCAAGAAAACAAGCAATTTGCAAGATCAAGCTGCAAATGTGATTCTTTTCTTTTTTTTTTTTTTTTTTTTTTTGAGGCAGAGTCTCACTCTGTCATCCAGGCTGGAGTTCAGTGTGCAATCTAGGTTCACTGCAAACTCTACCTCCCAGGTTCAAGTGATTCTTGTGCCTCAGCCTCCCAAGTAACTGGGAGTACAGTTGTACACCACCATGCCCGGCTAATTTTTTTTTTTTTTTTTTTTCTTGAGGAGTCTTGCTCTGTCACCCAGGCTAGAGTGCAGTGGTGTGATCTCGGCTCACTGCAAACTCCACCTTCCGGGTTCAAGCCATTCTCCTGCCTCAGGCACCTGAGTAGCTGGGACTACAGGCACCTGCCACCACGCCTGGCTAATTTTTTGTATTTTAAGTAGAGACAAGGTTTCACCATGTTAGCCAGGATGGTCTCGATCTCCTGACCTCGTGATCTGCCCGCCTCGGCCTCCCAAAGTGCTGGGATTACAGGCGTGAGCCACCGCACCCAGCCATGCCCAGCTGACTGTATTTTTAGTAGAGATGGGGTTTCACCATATTGGCCAGTCTGGTCCCAAACTCCTGGTGCCAAGTGATCCACCCGCCTCGACCTCCCAAAGTGTTGGGGTTATAGGCATGAGCCACTGCGCTGGACCTATGATTATTTCGACTCATTTTTTATTGGGGAAAAATATGTGTAACATAAGATTTACCATTTTCACCATTTTTAGTGAACGTTTCAGTGGCATTAATTATATTCACAACATCGTACAACCATCACCACCATCTTTTTCCAAAATTTTTCATCATTCCAAGGACAAACTCTGTGCCCATTAAGTAGTAACTCCCTATTCCTCCTCCCCCAGTCCCTAGTAATCTCCAATCTACTTTCTGTCTCTATGAATTTGCCTATTCTAGATATTTCATATATGTGAAATTATACAGTATTTACCCTTTTGTGTCTGACTTACTTTACTCAGCAAAATGTTTTCAAGGTTCATCTGTGTTGTTACAGTATCAGAACTTCATTCCCTTTTTATAGCTAAATTATATTTTATTGTATGTATATACCATAATTTTTAAATCCAGCCATCTGTTATGTTGTTTCCACCTTTTGACTATTGTCAATAAAGCTACTATTATTGTGAATAAAGCTACTATTAACATTTGTATAAAAGTATTTGTGTCAGTCCTTGTTTTCTTTTTTTTTTTTTTTGAGACGGAGTCTCGCTCTGTTGCCCAGGCTGGAGTGCAGTGGCGCAATCTCGGCTCACTGCAAGCTCCGCCTCTCGGGTTCACGCCATTCTCTTGCCTCAGCCTCTCCGCGTAGCTGGGACTACAGGCGCCCGCCACCACGCCTGGCTAATTTTTTGTATTTTTAGTAGAGACGGGGTTTCACCGTGGTCTCGATCTCCTGACCTCGTGATCCGCCCGCCTCGGCCTCCCAAAGTGCTAGGATTACAAGTGTGGGCCACCGCGCCTGGCCCCTTGTTTTCAATTATTGTACGTATATACCTAAGAGTGGAATTACTGGTTCAAATGGTAATTTTATGTTTAACTTTTTGAGAAATCATAAAGCTTTTCAATTTGCACCATGTTACATTCCCACCAGCAATGTATAAACGTTTTAGTTTCCCCACATCTGTGCCAACACTTGTTATTTTCCTTTTTTTAATTACAGTGTAGTCATTCTGGTAGGTTGAATCAATCTTCTTGCCTCAGCCTCTGGAGTACCTGGGACTACAGGCACACACCACCATGTCCAGCTAAAACTTTTGATTTTTGAAGCTAGGAATATCAATTGCCAAATATCAATAGTATCCAAGGATTTGAATTTTCTGTCACAGAATCTTCTAATAGACATTTGGACAGAGCTCCCTCATTATTTAGTAACATCTAAATTATTTAATTGGTATGAATAAAACAACATGGAAGTGACAAGGCACTCATTTCTCTTTTTTTTTTTTTTTTTTTTTTTTGTGACGGGGTCTTGCTCTATCGCCCAGGCTGGAGTGCGGTGGTGTGACAAGGCACTAATCTCTCTTTTTTTTTTTTTTTGAGACGAGGTCTTGCTCTGTCGCCCAGGCTGGAGTGCAGTGGCGCAATCTCGGCTCACTGCAAGCTCCGCCTCCCGGGTTCACACCATTCTCCTGCCTCAGCCTCTCGAGTAGCTGGGACTACAGGCACCCACCACCACACCTAGCTGATTTTTTTGTATTTTTAGTAGAGACGGGGTTTCACCATGTTAGCCAGGATGGTCTCGATCTTCTGACCTCGTGATCCACCCGCCTTGGCCTCCCAAAGTGCTGGGATTACAGGCGTGAGCCACCGTGCCCGGCCGCAAGGCACTCATCTTGTTACACCCATGTTAAAGTATAAAGACATTTCTACTTTAGTGTTTTAATTATTAAGACATCTTAAGTGTCTTTTTCTAATATTTATACAGTAAGCTATCTCCAAAATTTGGGGCTAAAATAATGTTCAAGAATCTGCCTGTTGTGGTAGACTTAATTTTATAAATGCAATAACAACATTAATTTTGTGTTCTCTGATTTTCAGGTTATGCTTCAAGCTTTGTGTACTAAGTGACAGCCCCTAAGTTATGTAGAACCACATAATATCACTCACCTATTGTCTTTGTATTTAGTTAATTCTATCAATCAATCAATACATGTCAATCAATAGGTAGTCCTGTCAATTCTAAATCAACTGAACTATCTAGTTAGTTCAACCAATACAACATGGAGATATTTAGGTCACATCCCACACTCAGTCCCTGAATATACCAGCATGCTTTGTACAAAGCATTCCAAACTGCAAGCATATAGCCTATGCAGAAATCCCCAAAATGTATGATATTAATTACAACGAGATACAGAGAGAAGAAAATTAATCTTCATGACTAACTTTTTATAGCGAAAGTAAGAGTAGTTTGGTGTCCTAGAAATCCTGCTAATTGACATGGTATCAGGGCTCCCCTGGGCAACTGGGGGCTTGGTCTCTCTTACTTGGAATGACAAAAAACTTTGGGTAGATGAAAACTTTAATTGCTGACCCTATTTCAAGGTTTTGAAGCTTGAACAGTTTTTTTTTTTTTTCTTTTTCAGAAAGGGAGATATGAATTGATGACCAGGCTGTGGCTCTGACTAGAGCTGCAATGAGAAATGTATGGTGCTTTTTTCCACCCCACACTATCCCAGGTCCTGACAAGCCCACTGAAGTTTTAGTTTTATGATGCAGGATTTAAGAAAGAAAATTATTGAATGGAACATAGGTTTCTTTGAAACAAGATTTGAATTTTGGAAATCTAGCAGCTACAGAGAGTGCCTTTTGTCTACCTCCTCAGGCCTGCTACAATAATAAACAAGGAACATGCCCTGGAAAGCGTGGATTTTGTGGTCTTTGTAAGCCATATGTTGTCATTCCTTACAGCTATCTATGTATGCTTTAAATTGTCTTTTTCATGAGACCTAGGTCGGGGGCTTTTTGAAGTATTTTGTTCCATCTTTCTATAAATTGTAAACAACTCAGGGACAGAAAGAATCCTATCAACTATAGAATTTCATTTCTAGAACATTATACACAATTGATAATAAAAGATATTTAATAAAAGTTGAGTGTGCATAATTATAACATATAAAGCACTGTATAAATAGAAGATATTAAGAGTTTTTTGGCCGGGCGCGGTGGCTCACGCTTGTAATCCCAGCACTTTGGGAGGCCGAGGCGGGCGGATCACGAGGTCAGGAGATCGAGACCACGGTGAAACCCCGTCTCTACTAAAAAATACAAAAAATTAGCCGGGCGTGGTGGCGGGCGTCTGTAGTCCCAGCTACTCGGAGAGGCTGAGGCAGGAGAATGGCGTGAACCCAGGAGGCGGAGCTTGCAGTGAGCCGAGATCGCGCCACTGCACTACAGCCTGGGCGACAGAGCGAGACTCCGTCTCAAAAAAAAAAAAAAAAAAAAGAGTTTTTTTTTAAAGAAGTCACTTTAAATGTAAGAAAATAGGGTATAATTAAGAAAATTATTCCCAAATGCATTTTTAACCTCCCAGAAAACTGGTTAATTTTTTAAAAATCTACTCATTATAATTGTGTTGATCTCATCAACCTCCTCACTATTTTGAATTCTCAGGACTCAAGAGGTTTATAAACAAAGAGTACTAGTGGTTTTGCTCTGTGGAACTGGTACATAGAGACAGTGTTTCAAAACAATGTGCCTCTCAGCACCCGATTAAATAAAGCAGCTTCACTATATCAATATCAAACTGGTTTAAGAACAAAATACAAGGGTGATTAGAGATACATTTTAAATGCCAGTCTAAGTTCTTTCCTCAAGAATTAGCTCTTTGTTTTGATGAGAAGGATGCTCAGATGCTAACGTGTGTGAGAGAGGTTAGGGTATAACATAGAATGCTGTGTACAACACAAATCTGATTCCACATCCCTGAGAAATTAGGGGAAACAATCATTTACCAGCATAGTGTATGTACCTGGCACTGTGATAGGTGCTGGGGAAACAAGAGTGAATCTGACACAATCCCTGTCCTAAAGAAGCTTGAAGTCTAGTGCAGTGGTTCTGAATTTGGCTCCATATCGTAATCATCTGGGATACTTTTTTAAAATGCCAGTTTCTAGGCCTTACCCAAACCAATTAAAACTAAAATCTCTAGAAGCAGGACCCAGGAACCAGTATCTTTGTTTGTTCGTTTGTTTGTTTCCTGAGACAGTCTCACTGTCACCCAGGCTGAGGTGCAGTGACATGATCTTGGCTCACTGCAACCTCTGCCTCCTGGGTTCAAGCAATTCTCGTGCCTCAGCCTCCATAGTAGCTGGGATTACAGGCGTGTACTGCCACGCCCAGCTAATTTTTGTATTTTTAGTAGAGACAGGCTTTTGTCATGTTGGCCAGGCTGGTCTCGAACTCCTGACCTCAAGCAGTCCACCCACATTGGCCTCCCAAAATGCTGGGACTACAGGTGTGAGCCACCGTACCTGGCCAGTATATTTTTTATTCTCAGATTAAGTCTAAAGTACAATTAGGTTAGAAAACTCCAGTTTAGTAGGAAAGAAAAAGGAGTAAAATGGTAGTTCCAGCCTTCACCAGTCAAAAAGGTTTTCCTGGATAAGGGCCTGAGTCCTGCAGAACAGTGTTAGGCATATAAAGAAGAGGAGGATTGTTCCTTGAAAGAGAGGAAGCAGGAAGTGTAAAAGCCCTGGAGGGAAAGAGAGGACATTGCTATAAAGCAGCACTACCCAAACCTCAATATGCAAATGAATCACCTAATAATCTTGTTAAAATGCTGATTTGATTCAGTAAACCTGGAGTAAATCTGACTTCAGTAAGTCAGATTCTGCATTTCTGTTTTTTTTGGAGACAGAGTCTCGCTCTGTCGCCCAGGCTGGAGGGCAGTGGTGTGATCTCGGCTCACTGCAAGCTCTACCTCCCAGGTTCAAGCAATTTTCTGCCTCAGCCTCCCAGGTAGCTGGGGTTACAGGTGCCTGCCACCACCCCCGGCTAATTTTTGTATTTTTAGTAGAGACAGGGTTTCACCATCTTGGCCAGGCTGGTCTTGAATTCCTGACCTCATGACCCACCTGCCTCAGCTTCCCAAAGTGCTGGGATTAGAGGCAGGAGCCACCACTCCAGGCCAGATTCTGCATGTCTTTTTTTTTTTTTTTCTTTTTTCTTTTTTTGAGACCGAGTCTTGCTATGTCACCCAGGCTGGAGTGTAGTGGCGCGATCTCGGCTCACTGCAAGCTCCGCCTCCTGGGCTCACGCCATTCTCCTGCCTCAGCCTCCCGAGTAGCTGGGACTACAGCCACCCGCCACCACGCCCAGCTAATTTTTTGTATTTTTAGTAGAGACAGGCTTTCACCGTTTTAGCCCGGATGATCTCGATTTCCTGACCTCATGATCTGCCCGCCTTGGCCTCCCAAAGTGCTGGGATTACAGGCGTGAGCCACCGCGCCCGGCCCAGATTCTGCATTTCTAACAGGATCCCAAGGGATCCTGTTGCTGCTGGTCCAGCACAAGCCAAAAAACATAATTGCAACATTACGTGTGAGAAGCAGGCTGGAAACATGAGCTGGAAAAGTCAACCAGGACTAGATCCTGAGAGCCTATAAGAAGGAATTTGGACTTGATCCTAGACTTTATTTTGAGGGCATTTGGAAGCCACTGAAAGACCTTAAACCTAAGAGTGATAGGTTGAGATTTGCATTTTAGAAAGATAGATTGCTCTGTCTACTACAGTAGAGAGGTCAAAACTAGAGGTGGGTGGCCAAATAGGACAGTGCCAAAGTAATCTAAGTAACAGATGATATGGCCTACTAAGAAAGTGTAAGTAAGGATCAAGAAAAGTTGAGTTCTGTAAATTCTGTTGGTTGAGGGGGAAGTTGAGGACAATTCCTCTGTCAATTAGCGTTCTTTGTTGCAAACAGTAGATTTCATTCTGGCTAATTTAAGCAAAAACTGATTTATTAAAAGACATTAAGTAACTCACAGAATTATTAGGATAGTTGGAGAAACATTCAAGGAGCAGCTCTCAGAAACCATGCCCAAAACATGCCACAAAACTATCCAAATCAGGAATTTGTCACTGGTGTTCCCTATTTCAGTAAATGATACCAAATGCTGCTGCTGCTGCTGTTACTGCTGCTGCTGCTGTTGCTGCTGCTGCTGCTGCTGCTGCTGCTGCTGCTGCTGCTGCTGCTGCTGCTGCTGCTGCTGCTGCTGTTGAGCCCAAAATATCAGCAATTTGGCTTTACTAAAACTGCTACTGCCGCTGATACCATTTCTGCATTAGGTCTTGAACTACTCTGTGCCTGAAAGCTCTGCCAACAGGACAGAAATCTCATGCAGAGCTTGCTTATTCACATTGCTCACTTCCAAATTTAGTCTTGCACAAGGATATCTGGTCAGCATGCCTGTATCCTAGCTGCAAATGAGGCTGGGGAATTTAAGTTCTGATTTCTACATGAGTGAGAAGGGGTTACTCAAAATGTAGGAATTTCCCCAAATATAAAATCCATTCAAAAGATGATGGATCGAATATGACAAATGCATACATTTCTGTATTGGGAAACAGCTGGTGGTTTCCATTTACAGAAATAAGGAAGAAGGAAGGAAGAAGGAAAGAAGGAAGAGGAAGGAAGGAAGGGAGGGAGGGAGGGAGGGAAGGAGGGAGGGAAAGAAAAAAGGAAAAGAAAGAAGAAAGGAAAGAAAGAAAGCAAGAAAGAAAGAAAAGGAAAGGGAGAGAGAGAGGAAGGAAGGAAGGGAGGGAGGGAAAGAAAAAAGGAAAAGAAAGAAGAAAGGAAAGAAAGAACAAAAGAAAGAAAGAGAAAGGAAGGAAGGAGGAATGAAGGAAGGAAGGAGGAAGGAAGGAAGAAAGGAAGGAAGGAGGGAGGAAGGAAGAAAGGAAGGAAGGGAGGGAAAGAAAAAAGGAAAAGAAGAAAGGATAGAAAGAACAAAAGCAAGAAAGCAAGAAAAAGAAAGAAAAAGGAAGGAAGGAAGGAAGGAAGGAAGGAAGGAAGGAGCAGGTAAAGAAGTTCAGTCTTGGACATTGATATGGTTTGGCTCTGTGTCCCCATCCATATCTCATCTCGAATTGGAATCCCCATGTGTTGAGGGAGGGACCTGTAATCCCCATGTGTCGAGGGAGGAAAATGATTCGATTATGGGGGTGGTTTCCCCCATGCTCTTCTCACGACAGTGAGTTCTCACAGAATCTGATCGTTTTATAAGGCAGTTTTCCCTGCTCTTGCATGCTTTTCTCTCTCCTGCTGCCTTGTGAAGAAAGTGCCTGTCTCACCTTCCAACTGTGAGCTAATTAAACTTCTTTCCTTTATAAATTACCCAGTCTCAGGTATGTTTTTACAGCAGTGTGAAAACAGGCTAATACAGACATACTAAGTTTCAGGTGCCTGTCAACTGAAGAATGACAAGGCTCATAAATTTAGAAAGGAGAACTTTATTTCTCATAAAAAATTGCAGCCTGCAGGGTGATCATTGTGTCAGGCTTTGAAGCATAACCTCCAGCCAGAAGCCAGAAACGGGCACTTTAAAGGTTAGAAGAATAAGACAGGAATTTATGCTGAAAAGGGTAGCTAAATATACAGTATTCAATAAGCTATAGGAGGAGTCCTGAATATTTGTGAGAGGATAAATATGTGCATGTGTAATTGAGCTTCATGCTTCTTCATGGGACCCATGTTCCAAAAATGGCGGCATTAGCGTTATCTGAAAGTGGAGTTTTAGGCCTCCTGATGTCAAAAAGTAAAGCAGAGGGCACAAAAGTCCTCACTGTCCATTCTCCATAGACTGGCCAAACCACTCCATGGTCGGTGATCTCTTATAAGGAAGAAATGCTGGTTGGTTGTTTTGTTGAAACTGCAAGAGAGGCAGTGTTCAGGCAGTTGGTTGAAATCAAGGGTGGAGTCTTTTGAAAGGACTAGTTTCTGTTTAGTTCTAAGGGAAGAAAGCCTAATGGCAGTTAGCATGGGAGGGAGTACAACAAGGTATGTCTGACCTCCCATCCTATCATGGCCAAGAAAGTTTTCAAGGTTTCTCTGGGGTCCCCTTTGCCAAGAGGGGGTCTGTTCAGTCAGGTTGGAGACTTAGAATTCTACTTTTATTTCTCACGCCTGAGAGACATTAAAATGGGCTATCACCTGAGGTCAGGAGTTCGAGACCAGCCTGGCCAACACGGTGAAACCCTGTCTCTACTAAAAATAAAAATAAAAATAAAAAAATTAGCTGGGCATGGTGTCGGGCCCCTGTAACTCCAGCTACTCAGGAAGCTGAGGCAGGAGAATCACTTGAACCTGGGAGCAGGAGGTTGCAGTGAGCCAAGATTGTGCCACTGCACTCCAGCCTGAGAGAGAGAGTGAGACTCGATCTCAAAAAAAAAAAAAAAGTATTGAATAGATGAATGAATGAACAGTAACTAACGCCATGGGAGTAGAGTCATAGCCTCAGGTGAGTGTGCACAGTGAGCACTCAAGGCTGAGGCTGGAACACTGATGTTTAGAGGCAAGCACAGAGGTGATCCCGTGACAAGAACTTCAGAAGGAGCATCTAGAAAAGAGAGAAGGAAAACTAAGTCTCCTGTCAGGAAACACAACATTTCAAGATGTAGGGTGTACAGATTGGTTAAGAGAGATGACTAAAATATGTCCAGTGAATTTAACCTAAAGAATTTTTCAGAGTGATTAGCTTCAGGAAGAAAAGCAAAATTGCACTGTGCTGGGGAGTGACTGGGAGATGAGACTCCAGAGGCTCTGAGAGTAGCAACTCTTTTAAACAGAGAATTAAGGAATAATTCACCCTCTTTATTCCCACAAAAAGTAACTTTCACACATCTTACCAAATAGAGATTAATCTGTGCTAAAGGGCTGCTATTAAAATGCAAACACACCTTTTAAGAATGTTAAGTTTCATTCACAAGTTAATGGAAATTACTTTAATCAGCTTCAGTTATAGGAGAGTACAGCTAAGCACAGTACTTAGAATGTTGGACTCTTGATTGTGGCCCAGAGGAAGGAAACAGCTGGAGTTGGAAGTCAAACCTAGGGCAAATTTTGGAGACTCTAAAGGCAGCATAATATGTGTATAAAGAAGTGCTATGAAAGAGAAAAGAGACAGAAAGGTATTCTGAAGAGCAAGTCAGCTGGCATTTAAGAAAAGATTTGCTGGTAGGGCATGGTGGCTGATATGGTTTGGTTGTGTCCTCACCCAAATTTCAACTTGAATTTTATCTCCCAGAATTCCCACGTGTTGTGGGAGGGAACCAGAGGGAGATAATTGAATCATGGGGGCTGGTCTTTCCCATGCTATTCTCGTAATAGTGAATAAGTCTCACAAGATTTGATGGATTTATCAGGGGTTTCTGCTTTTGCTTCTTCCTTATTTTACCCTTGCCGCCACCATGTAAGAAGTGCCTTTCACCTCCTGCCATGATTCTGAGGCCTCCCAGCTGTGTAGAACCTGAAGTCCAATTAAACCTCTTTTTGTTCCAGTTTTGGGTATGTTTTTATTAGCAGCATGAAAATGAACTAATACACCACCCAAATCTCATCTTGAATTGTAATCCCCACATGAAGAGAGAGGGACCTGGTGGGAGGCAATTGGATTATGGGGGCGGTTCCCTCATGCTGCTCTCATGCTAGTAAATGAGTTCTCACAAGATCTGATGATTTTAAAATGTTTGGCATTCCCCGGCCCTGGCCCTCCCCTGCCACCATGTAAGACATGCCTTGCTTCCCTTTTGTCTTCTGCCATGATTATAAGTTTCCTAAGGCCTCCCCAGCCATGAGGAACTGAGTCAATCAAACCTCTTTTCTTTATAAATTACCCAGTCTCAGGTATTCTTTATAGCAGTGTGAAAATGGACTAATACAGTGACTCATCCTAACACTTTGGGAGGCTGAGGCAGGAGGATCACTTGAGCCCTGGGGTTCAAGACCAGCCTGGGCAACATGGTGAAACCCCATCTGTACAAAAAATACAAAAATTAGCCAGGTGTGGTGGTGCAGGCCTGTAGTTCCAGCTACTTGTGGGTCTGAAGTGGGAGGATCACTTGAGCCCAAGAGGTGGATGTCACAGTGAGCCAAGATTGCACCACTGCACTCCATCCTGGGCAACAGAGCAAATCTATTTCAAAAAGAAGAAAGAAGAAGAGGAAGAAGAGGAAGAAGAAGAAGAAGAAGAAGAAGAAGAAGAAGAAGAAGAAGAAGAAGAGGAGGAGGAGGAGGAGGAGGAGGAGGAGGAGGAGGAGGAGGAGGAGGAGGAAGAGGAAGAGGAAGAGGAGAAAAGATTTGCCTGGAGGTGGTATGAGCCTAAAAATCTGGTTTATGTCAAATTGTTTGGGCCACAACCTTCCCTCCAGTCAGGGCTAGTCACCCCAGTTTAGCATAGTTCAGGCTTTCCAGGAGGTGGCTTCCTTCTAAGTCCTGTCCTTTCTTGATTGAGAGGCAGAAGGCAGGAAAAAATACAGTGGTAGGGAGAGAAATAAGAGTTTTTTCTAATGTTATTCCTTATTTTCCTTGTTTTTTCTCTAAACTCACTGTAAGAACAGTGTCTTATTTCTCATCTATCTCCAACACCTAGCTCAGGGTGGAATGATGAATATTTATTAAAATTGAATAAATACATGAATGCAGTTATTAATTAATTCTGAAGTTGGAATTTTTTCTGTATTTGTGGGATTTGAGGGATGTTGTCCCTCAAGTATGTTGTTTTGCTTCACCTGCCGAAAGGAGCAAACAATCAGGGAGCTGCCATCTAATAATACTGTTCTCCCTTGTTCATCTCAAGTAAATGCAATTTAAGATATAGGTGTATATGAACAATTATTAAAATCTCTATTATTCATTTATTTTATTGTGCAGTCAGTATTAACTTCACTTAGTTATAAGACTCAAAGACAATGATGTAATCGCTCAACAGCTTCTCCCTGCCCACTGCACAGACAAAACCAATTCACTGAGAACTCAGTATTGCAGTAAATAAAGAGTTTTATTAATGCAGAGCTAGCCAAGTGGTAGGACTGGAGTTATTACCAAATCAGTCTCCCCAAGAACTCAGAAGCTAGGATAATTTGGTAGGCATGAGGTTAGGGAATGGGTGACGCTGATTAGTTGGGGATGAAAGCATAGAAGTGTAGAAAATGGTCCTCGTGCGCTAAGTCCACTTCTGGGTAGGAGCCATGGGACCAGTTGAGTCATGAGTCCCAGGTCCAAGTGGAATCAGTCAGTTGCTAGAATGCAAAAGTCTGAAAAACATCTCAAAAGACTAATCTCAGGTTCTACCACAATGATGTTATCTATAGGAGCAGTTGGGGAAGTCACAAAATCTTGCAACCTCTGGCCGCATGAGTCTTGAGCAGCAAGGGATTATAAAAGGGCAAACTAGGGAACAATGGATGATTATTGTTCAGCTATACCTACATTTTAGCAGAATTCAGGCCCCTCCCATAATCCTAACCTCTTGGCCTTTCATTAGTTTACAAAGGTAGTTTTGGTCCCTGAGCAAGGAGGGGGTTAATTTTAAGGAGACATTATTATCATCCTTACTTCAAAATTAAATTATAAATTCCTCCCATGGTCAGCTTGGCCTACACCAAAGAATGAGCAAGGACAAGCAGCCTGGGAAGCGAGAAACAAGATGGAGTCAGCCATGATAGACTTCTCTGTCATAATCTTTGAAAACTTTCAATTATTTAGTTTTCATAAAAATAGTTCATTATTTTTTCTTTATCAAATCAAATCTGACTCCAAATCCCTTCCTCCACAGTCCAGAGAATTGCAGGACAGCCTTAAGGACTTAGGTTCTTAGTGGTCCCTACTAATATGCCTCTTATTCCAGTCTGCATGAGCCCTTAAAGGCAGCGGCTCCATCCCTTCCTGCCATGCTAAGTTGGGCCATGTCAGGGGCATTCTCACCAAGAATAGGATCCCAGCAGCCATTCTCTTCTGATGTCTTGCCATATTCCCAATGGCTGAAACAAAGAAGGGAATGGGGAAGTCAAGGACCTTGATTCACTAAGTCAAATTTCACTTCTTGGCTGGGGGCAGTGGCTCACACCTGTAATCCCAGCACTTTGGGAGGCCAAGGCAGGCAGATTGCTTGAACCCAGGAGTTCACGACCAGCCTGGGCAACGTGACAAAACCACATCCCTACAAAAAATACAAAAACTAGCTGGGCATGGTCGTGCATACCTATAGTCCCAGCTATTTATGACGCTAAAGTGGGAGGATCACTTAAGCCTGGGAGGTTGAGGCTGCAGTGAATTGTGATTGTGCCATTGCACTCCAGCCTGGGCGAAAGAGTGACTCTGTCTCAAAAAAATTTTCTAAAATATTTGAGAAATTAAAGATTTCTTCTCTAAAATCTTTGAGAAATTAAAGATTTCAATCAAAAACATTAACCATAGTCATCTCTTTCTTTGTATTCCTAGCTATCATCTTCCAACAAAAAGATGACACAAGAGTCCCCACTGTAGACTTTGAGGCCTTTTAAATCAGTGTATTAGATATGTCTTGCTTGTCCCCCAAATCCACACCAGAGCATTTTCTACATTGCTCTCTGCTCTGGGAGGATGGCCTCTACGGATCATATCAATGGGTCTCCATGCTTTCTGGTTTGGTTTTGCCAATGGGGAGCCCTGGCAGAAACTGGAAAGAAGATGGAAAACATGGTCAAGTATTTTGTGAAGGGAAAACTTTAACCATGTTTTACCTCTACTCTCACACCACAACAATCATCAACACAGATTTCTGTGGCCAATGTGTGGGGATATTTTCCCCACACACTAAACAGCAGATACCAGGTGGGTGTCCTCCAATTCAGTTCCAACGCTCTATACCCAGAGATAGTGTCAGATCCTGCAGATTGACAGTTCAGTCCCCAAGACTGCCCCTCCAAACACACCAGTCACGAGTCTGAGCCTCTGGAACTTCTTACTGACCAGCTTCAAGTTGGGATTCCCATGACCCTCACTTTGGGTTCAATTAATTTGCTGGAGTGGCCCACAGAACTCAGGGAAACACTTCCATTTACCAGTTTATTATAGAGGCTATTGTGAACAATACAGAAGAAGAGAAGTGAAGAGTGAGGTATGAAGGAAGGGGTGCAGAGCTTCCATGCCCTGCACACCACCCACCAGGAACCTTCATGTGTTCAGGTCTCCAGAAGTTCACTGAACTCTGTCCTCTTGGGTTTTTTTGGAAGCTTCATGATATCAGCATCCCTTCCCCCAGGATCTAGGGTGGGACCTTCTCATGGAAGGATCTTAAGGCCCGCAATCAGAAAACTGGAGAACGTTAGAGTCCTGCCTTGGGGCAGGTGAAAGGAGGGCCAGAGAAGGTCAGAGGCCTGCCCCTGAGGCCTAACACATCCTACATCATAACAAAAGACTGTAATAAAGGCTATGGGAGTTATAAGCCAGGAGCCCCGGATGAAAACCAATATATATCATCATACCACATATTTATTCCCTGTATTAGTCTGTTTTCACACTGCAATAAATATACTACCTGAGACTGGGTAATTTATAAAGAGGTTTAATTGTTCCGCATGGCTGGGGTGGCCTCAGAAAACTTAAAATCACGGTGGAAGGCGAAGGGGAAGCAAGCACCTTCTTCACAAGGCAGCAGGAGAGAGAGAGTGTGCACAAGGGAAACTGCCACTTTTAAAACCATCAGATCTCATAAGAATTCACTCACTGTCATGAGAACAGCATTGGGGAATCAGCGCCCATGATCCAATCGTCTGTCACTAGGTCCCTCTCTCAACACGTAGGGATTACAATTTGCGATGAGATTTGGGTGGGGACACAGAGCCAAACCATATCATTCCCCTAGCTTCCTTCCTGAACAGTCACCTGGAGTTGGAGTTGGCTGTACTTCTTGGCAGAGGCTTGACTCCTTTTCTCAAGTATCTACGCAAATCTCTACCTGTGGATTCCAGATTCCCCCAAGCCCCACTTCTCCCTCTAGGCCCAGGGGATGGTAAAATCTCAGCTGCTACTATGTTCTTGGTTACTACATTAACCTCTGTGGTTCTACTCCACCCACACCTTCATCAATAGTCTCTGTAAATAAACCTTTCTTTGCAGGTTATCCTGTTTAGAGTGTTATTTACTTGCTGACAGGATCCTGACTGATACAGTCAATGTGATAAAATAATTCACATTTTTTTCTTTGACTATAATAATATTTATTATTTTCTTTTCAAAAGGATGTATTTGTGTTTGTTTTTTTGTTTTGAGACAGGGTCTGACTCTGTCACCCAAGCTGAAGTACCCAGGCTGGTCTCTAACCTGTGGGCTCAAAAGATCTGCCCAATGGGCCTGGTGCAAGGGCTCACACTTGTAATCCCAGCACTTTGGGAGGCTGAGGCAGGCGGATCATGAGGTCAGGAGATCAAAACCATCCTGGCTAACACAGTGAAACCCCATCTCTACTAAAAATACAAAAAATTAGCCGGGCATGGTGGTGGGCACCTGTAGTCCCAGCTACTGGGGAGGCTGAGGCAGGAGAATGGTGTGAACCCAGGAGGCAGAGCTTGCAGTGAGCCGAGATCACACCACTGCACTCCAGCCTGGGCAACAGAGTGAGACTCCATCTCAAAAAAAAAACAAAAACAAAAACATCCACCCACCTCAGCCTCCCAAAGTGGAATGCATTTGTTTATAGCATTTATCCATGGATTTCAAAGAACTATGTAAAAAATTATTCCCATAACATTTATTGGTAGAAAGATATGAAAAAATAAAGTTTAAAAGAGATTAAAATCAGAACTCTCACACAAATATAAAATCAACATGTATCAATTTTTTTCATTAATATTTAACTCAACAAGGAGAGAACCAGGAATAGAGAACAATCAGTTCAAAGGAGAACTCAAACACTGGGCACAGTGGCTCACATCTGTAATCTTAGTGCTTTGGGAGGCCGAGGTGGGAGGATTGCTTGAGGCCAGGAGTTCAAGATGAGCCTGGGTAACATAGCAAACCTTATCTCTATAAAATATTTTTAAACTATTAGCTAGATGCAGTGGCACACACCTGTAGTCCTAGCTACTAGGGAGGCTGAGGTGGGAGGATCGCTTTAGCCCAGGAGTAGAGGTTGCAGTGAGCTAAAATTGTGCCACTGCACTCCAGCTCGAATCTTTTGTAATTAAGAATTCCTAGTAATCTATATAGATACTCCCTACATAAAGAGATGGATTTTAACTTCTCACGCCTTGAGTATGAGCTGTGTTTACTGATCTGCTTTCAAAGAGTAAAGTATGAGAGGAGGTATAAATTTATAAAGGAGAAACCTCACAAATACTACCTTAGCCAGGTGATCAAGGTCAACATCATCAGCAATAAGAGAGTTGACAGCATGTACTCTTCGTATAATGTGTTAAAAATGGCACTTCACCTCTGTGATCTGCCTCCAAAGATCTATAATCTCTGTGTAATTATAGAGGTTATATATATATATATATATATATATATATATATATATATATATAGTATGTATGTATATTGAAAAAAATCCAATTCCAATAGAGGGTTATTTTACAATATACCTGACCAGTGCTCCTCAAAATTGTTAAGGTCATTAAAAACAAGGGAAGTCTGAGAAACTGTCACAGCCTAAAGAAACATGATGACTATATGTAATGTTGTTACAGTAGGGTAGCTAGTCAGAAATGAACAGGGCAGAGGAGGGGCCTCCCCAGCCAGAAATGTCAATCCACCATCAGGTGATGTGTCAGTTGTTGCATTGTAACAATAATAAATTAATAATAATAATAATTGGCTGCAGCCGGTGCCAGGGAAAGGCAGTCTCCCAATAGATAGAAAAAACCTGAAACTGGTTATCAGCAGCTGCCTGATAAAATCTCAAGGCTGGATGCAGTGGCTCACTCCTGTAATCTAAGCACTTTGGGAGGCCAAAGCGGGCGGATCATCTGAGGTCAGGAGTTGGAGACCAGCCTGGCCAACATGGCGAAACCCTGTCTCTACTAAAGATACAAAAATTAGCCAGGCGTGGTAGCATGTGCCTGTAGTCCCAGCTACTCAGGAGGCTGTGGGAGAATCGCTCGAACCCAGGAGACAAAAGCGAAACTCAAGCTCAAAAAAAAAAGATCTCAGGAGTTGGGCAACTGGGTTCAGGCATATGCACTAAAGAGGCACAGTGGCAGAGTTTAACTGGTACATGACCTTCTAGGAACATTTGACTGGTAAGGGAGGAACACCTCAGGTGAGCATGTGTACAACTCCAGTAAACACACTGTGCATGCGGCCCCTTCCAAGAGCTGGCAGGCCACTGCACATGTGTACAGCACACCCCAAGGAATGAATCAGGGGAGAAGGGACACAAGACCCAGTAAGTATGCCAACATATAAAACCCTAAGTCAAAGGTCAAACCGTGCACTTGACTCTCTCAAGTTGCCCGCTTGGCCCTCTTCCAAGTGTACTTCCTTTCATTCCTGCCCTAAAACTTTTTAATAAACTTTCACTCCTGCTCTAAAACTTGCCTCAGTCTCTCACTACGCCCCTCGGTCAAATTCGTTCTTCTGAGGAGGTAAGAATTGAGGTTGCTGCAGACTTGTATGGATTTGCCGCCACTAACAATGTGGCATCCTGGATGGGATCCAGAAAAAGGACTTTAGGGAAAAAACAGTGAAATCTGAATAAAGCATGAAATTAATTAAAGTATGGAATACTGGCTCCTTGGCTGTGACAAATGTACCATAGTAATTTGAGGTGTTAACAGTAGGGGAAACTAGGCAAGGAGCATATGAGAACTCTCTATTATCTTTCAATTTTTCTGTAAATCTAAACCTAACCCTATTCAAAAGTAAAAAGCTTAAAAAAAGAGACAGAGAGGGCAGGGCACAGGGGCTTATGCCTGCAATCCCAGCCCTTTGGGAGGCCAAGGCAGGCAGATTACTTGAAGCCAGGAGTTCAAGACTAGGCTGGCCAATATGGCAAAACTCCATCTGTATTAAAAATTAAAAAATAAGCTGGACATGGTAGTGCACACCTGTTATCCCAGCTACTTGGGAGGCTGAGGCACAAGAATCACTAAAACCTAGAGGTGGAAGTTGCAGCAAGCCAAGATAGTGCCACTGCACTCCAGACTGGGTGACAGAGCAAGACAGTGAGAGAGAGAGAACTACACATTTATAATCAGGTAAAGAATGTTGAAATGAACTTCAAATGGATGCAAAACTGGCAAAACTAGGCAATATCCACGGGGTAATAATCAGTTTCATTACACTAAAGACAATTTTACATTTTTATAGATAGGAATGATTTGAAGATAGAAGTGTAATTCTATCTCTGCAGAGTTGTTAAGACAGCCTGGTCAAAGATAAGTAAACTCTATAAGATAGCCCTATAGGACCAGGTAATTCTCTTTTTTATTTTTATTTTTTTTATTTTTGAGAAGGAGTCTCGCTCTGTTGCCCAGGCTGGAGTGCAGTGGCGTGATCTCGGCTCACTGCAAGCTCCGCCTCCCAGGTTCACGCCATTCTCCTACCTCAGCCTCCCGAGTAGCTGGGACTACAGGCACCCACCACCACGCCTGGCTAATTTTTTGTATTTTTAGTAGAGACGGGGGGGGTTTCACCGTGTTAGCAAGGATGGTCTCGATCTCCTGACCTCATGATCCGCCCACCTCGGCCTCCCAAAGTGCTGGGATTACAGGCGTGAGCCACTGCGCCTGGCAGGACCAGGTAATTCTCAGAGGCTCCAGCATTCCATTACAATAATATCCACAAATCTCTTTTGCCCAATTCAAAATCTTTCACAATTTCTTTCTAAAAAGGATACAGGACCCAAATTACAAAAAGCCCTTAACACAGACTGGCCTGACTTGGCAAAAAGGCTAAAAGACATACACAAATATTCAAAAGGTCATAGAATGCATTGCTAAGTTATTACAATACTGTAAACTGAAAAATAACCCAAAGATCAAGATAATTTATCAGCCTCCCCTGGGAAACCTTCTACAGACTGCCAAAAATATACATCATTGCCTTAGAGTTAAAAGCACTTGTTTATGTTACCTAGGCAACACAATAGCAAATGGTGCAGTAATAAAATAAGAATTAAAAAAGCAAATTGAATAAAGTAACAATCAATATTAAATTTCAATCTAAAATCCATCTCCTTCCTGGTTATACAAACTATTCATCTTAAATATAGAGTCAGCTATTAGGTGGAAACTATTATTTTTCCAGGCCTTATATTTTCATGTGGAGGGACTTCAACAGGACCGATACTCCTGGACTCAGTCTCTGCCTATGGTAAGAAACAGCTCTATGACAACATTTGTGATTGTAGGCCAGCCACGGTGGCTCATGCCTGTAATCCCAGCACTTTGGGAGGCCGAGGCAGCCAGATCACTTGAGCTCAGGAGATCGAGACCAGCCTGGGCAACATGGTAAAATCTCATCTCTACAAAAAATACAAAAATTCGCCAGGCATAGTAGCGCTTGCCTGTAGTCCCAGCTACTAAGGAGGCTGAGTTGGGAGAATCTCTTGAGCCTGGGAGACAGAAGTTGCAGTGAGCTGAGATCACGCCACTGAACTCTAGCCTGGGCCACAGAGCGAGAACCTGTCTCAAAAAATAAAGACTCTGAGGGAAGAGGAAACAAACAGATTTAAATAAGAGCCTGAAATCAAAAGTACAAGGGCAAATGCTTCAAACCACAACCATGTGTGTGTATGTATATATATACATATATACATACACACACACACACACACATACATATACAAATAATGTATATAAATATGTATTTATATATATGTATTTTTTAAGACAGAGTCTCCCTCGGTCACCCAGGCTGGAGTGCAGTGGTGTCATCTCAGCTCCCTGCACCCCTCACCTCCCAGGCTCAAGAGATTCTCTCATCTCAGCCTCCCGAGTAGCCAGGACTACAGGTATGTGCCACCACACCCAGTAAATTGTTGTATTTTTGGTAGAGATGGGGTTTTGCTGTGTTGCCCAGGCTGGTCTCAAACTTCTGAGCTCAAGTGATCTGCCTGCCTTGGCCTCCCAAAGTGCTGGGATTACAGGTGTGAGCCACTGTGCCTGGTTAATTTTTGCATTTTTTGTAGAGATGGGGTTTCACCATGTTGCCCAGGCTGGTCTTGAATTCCTGGGTTCAAGTGGTCCACCCACCTTGGCCTCCCAAAGTGCTGGGATTACAAGCACGAGCCACCTCGCCTGGCCTTTCCTCGGAGTCTTAATGTATGTGGCAAGTGTCTTGAACTCAGAATTCACATGGGCCTTTCACACCTCAGTTTCAGATGCCCTAGTGGAAGACTGACTGTCTCTCAGTGATTGTATTGGACACCCATAAAGTGAAATTTGCACAGGCCCAATCAGATTATCCTAAATATTCTCTTAAGATTTTTGTGTGATGCGATAACAGACAGAAGCTTAATTTCACTTTTTTTTTTCTTTGAGACTGAGTCTTGCTTTGTTACCCACACTGGAGTGCAGTGGCACAATCTCAGCTCACTGCAGCCTCCACCTCCCGGGTTCAAGCAATTCTCCTGCCTCAGCCTCCTGAGTAGCTGCAGGCTACGATTACAGGCACGTGCTACCATACCCAGCTAACTTTTGTATTTTTAGTAGAGACGGGGTTTCACCATGTTGGCCAGCTGGTATCAAACTCCTGGCCTCAAGTGATCCATCCACCTCAGCCTCCCAAAGTGCTGGGATTACAGGCGTGAGCCACCATGCCTCGCCTCGCTTTTACAAATGTAGTTTTATTAGCATTATCTGTTCACCTCAATAGATAATTGTCCCATATTCTTAAGCTAAAATAATTGCTCTTGAATACACAGTCCCCTTATGGGCTACAAGAATGTGATGACGAGACATTCTCTCTTTGCGGCATGTACTGTCAGAATGAAGACCATTCTCAGCAATCAGAGAGTCAACATTCCAGAAAATGTTGATATCACTCTGAAGAAACACAGTTACTGTGAAGGGCCCCAGAAGAACCCTGCAGAAGGACTTCAATCACATCAATGTAGAACTCAGTCTCTCCTTGGAAAGAAAAGGAAGAGCCTCCAGGTTGACAATCGGTGGGGAAAGAGAAAGGAACTGGCTACCATTCACACTATTTGTAGTCATGTGCAGAACATGATCAAGGGTGCTACTGTGGGCTTCCTTTACAAGACGAAGTCTCTGTAAGCTCACTTCCTCATCAATATCGTATTCTGGGAGAACAGGTCTGTTGTTGAAATCCACAATTTCTTGGGTAAAAAATACATCCGCAGGGTTCGAATGAGGATAAATGTTGTTTGTTCAGTATCTCAAGCCCAGAAAGATGAATTAATCCTTGAAGGAAATGACATTGAGCTTGTTTCAAATTCAGTTGCTTTGATTCAGCAGGCCACAACAGTTAAAATCAAAGACATCAGACAATTTTTGGATGGCATCTATGTCTCTGAAAAAGGAACAGTTCAGCAGGCTAATGAATAAGATCTAAGAGTTGCCCAGCTTCTGAAACAAGATGCCAGATGAATCCTAAAATCTGTTTGTGATTTTTTTTTTTTTAGACAGTCTTGCCCTGTCACGCAGGCTGGAGTGCAGTGGAACAATCACAGCTCACTGCAGCCTCAACTTCCTGGGCTCAAGCAACCCTCCCGCCTCAGCCTCCCAAGTAGCTGGGACTACAGGCACGCACCAACATGCCTGGCTAATTTTTTTGTATTTTTTGTAGAGACGGGGTTTTGCTATGTTGCCCAGGCTTGTCTCAAACTCCTGGACTCAAGCAATCCTCCTTCCTCAGCCTTCCAATGTGCTGGGATTGCAGGGGTGAGCCACCGCACCTAGCCTTATTTGTGATATTTTAATTATGTAATAAAATACCTATTGATTTGGGACTTTTTCTGAAAAACAAAACAATTACAGCTATCACCCAAAATGTAATTGTTTCATAAAATAACCCCTTGTAATTAGAAAACTGGGTATACAGATGAGGGGTATATTTTCCCACTAAATTATCCTGTAGAAGGTAAGTATTGATATTTCTCTCTGTCCATAGAAGCTGGAAGTAGTTGCTGCCCTGGGTCTTCTCAGTGTGTCCTTTCAGATCCACTCTCCATCCTTCTATATCCTATTCTGTGTCCCAGGAGGCTTTTTTTATGTACTGAATCAACCCTTACTCTAACTTCCAGCTGGGTATAGCCAATGAGAGAAATGGCAGACAATCGAAGGTAGGAGGAGAGGGAAAACAGGCTGCAGTTTGGCAGAGGCTGCATTTCTCTATGGTGTGTCACAGGTCCTGTCAAGTGTGACCCACAGTTCTTGCTGGTTCTTGAAGAAAACTATTCCTTTCTCTTACCCCTTCAGAATGGTAACTGTTTCCTGTTGTTGCTAGCCCTGGGTCCTTCACTATCCCCTCTTGGTTTTCCTTAACCTTTCACATACCTGGTTAACGATCCCTTCATTCAACCTTCATTCAACTCTCTTATTCTCGTCACTCTTTCTTTCTTTCTCTCTTTTTCTTTCTTTCTTTTTCTTTCTTTCTTTCTTTTTCTCTCCTTCCTTCCTTTCTCTCTCCTTTCTTCCTTCCTTCCTCTCTCTCTTTTCTTTTCTTTTTTAGATGAAATCTTACTGTGTCACCCAGGCTGAAGTACAATGGTTCAATCTTAGCTCACTGCAACCCTCGCCTCCTGGGTTCAGGTGATTCTCCCACCTCAGCTTCCCCAGCAGCTGGAATTACAGGCACAAGCCACCACGCCTGGCTACTTTTTGTATTTTAGTAGAGATGGGGTTTCACCATGTTGGCCAGGCTGGTCTCGAACTCCTGAGCTCAAGTGATCTACCTGCCTCGGCCTCCCAAAGTGCTTGGATTACAGGTGTGAGCCACCATGCCTGACCTTCTTTCTTTTTTCAGTAGAGATGGGGGTCCCACCATCTTGCCCAGGCTGGTGTCAAACTCTTGGGCTGAAGTGATTCTCCAGCCTCAGCCTCCCAAAGTGCTGGGATTACAGGCATGAGCCACCACCATGCTCAGCTTCTCTTCACCTTTTGAAAGTATGCCATCTGTTTTCTGTCAAGAAAACAGCTTAGACAATTTTTCCAGGCCAAAATTATATCTGCCACTGGATAGAACTTTAGGAACCTAATTTTTCATTTATATGTTATAGTAGACAAAACTACTTTTTCGGAAATCCTTAAATCCACCTTCGTATATAACCAGCATAGCTATTCATCCAAATGCATGTCCTAATTTGGCCTTACCTGTCCACTGCCTTACCTGTTTTCAATATACAGTGTAACCTCCCCATTTGCTCTTTTGATCTCTAAATCACAGTGTCTTGGTCAATGATATAAAATACCCTACTCCACAAGCCCTTGCCATGGACTAAACCTTGAACGATCCCATTGTTCAACGCTTCTCAAAAGCCCCGTTGAGAAAATTGATTAGGATTAAGTGAACTACACAAAGTTCATGCATTGATCTCTGGTAGAGTAGGACCGTCACAGTAGTATATTTAGACCATATTACATCTGAAGGCTTGCTTTTATTTTGGGGTTACATCAAGGGATTCTGATTTTATCAAGGAAAAATTAAAGAAATTGCCCTAGAAAATCTGATACTACATTTGCTGTAGGGACGTAGTTTAGCGTATTTCTCACTATCTCCTGTGCTTAGTACTTGGGGTCATAGTTAGGTGTCTTCCACAAAAAAATTTTCTCACCCTCTTTGTTCGAGTTCTCATTTACCAAGCAACATCCTGATTTCTGTGTTACTCTCTCTACATAAAAATAATATGTTGGTCATACTGATTTTGAGTATTTCTCATAATTAATAAAGAGACTTCTGAATATGATCTAGCTTCCTATGCTTAACCACAGGGGGAAACATGCTGAGCATGCCCTATGTGAGAATTTCCACTCCATGTCATGGCAATATTTCTTGTTATAAATGACTGAATTAGTATTCTGGTTCTACCCCTATCTAATGTGCATTTTAGTTAATGTTAACCAATTTCTCAGAACCTGGTTATCTCCCTAAGCAATGAAAAAAAAAATCTCTGGGCTTTAAACTAGAAGGCTAGATCCTGTCCTCCCTAAGATAAAATACCTACCTCTTTCAGTTGCACTTGTTTTTTTTTTTTTTTTTTTGGACGAAGTCTCACTCTGTTGCCCAGGCTGGAGTGCAGTGGCACAATCTGGGCTCACTGCAAGCTCTTCCTCCTGGGTTCACGCCATTCTCCTGCCTCAGCCTCCCAAGTAGCAGGGACTACAGGCGCCTGCCACCACACCCGGCTAATTTTTTGTATTATTTAGTAGAGACTAAAAACGGTTTCACCGTGTTAGGTAGGATGGTCTCGATCTCCTGACCTCGTGATCCACCCTCCTCGGCCTCCCAAAGTGCTGGGATTACAGGCGTCAGCCACTGCACCAGGCCTGCACTTGTATTTATTAACATATTTATTAACAATCCTATATAAAGTCTCAGGTAAGAGGCTCAGCTTAGAGCTAGATCTGAGGAAAAGCTCTGCTTATCCCTAGAACTACGAAATAGATTATACTGCCCTTCCCTATCCTCTCCTATTTACAATCAGGAAGCTTAGCATCAACTCTGAGAAATCTTTTAGAAATGGTTCTCAAACTTTTCATGTTTGTGAAATACTCTGAATGCCAGAATTTAGGGCAGCCAACTTAAATGAATTAAAGAAGTTAAAATAACACTAAATTAGTTATTATGCCATCTCAGAGGACCTAGAACCCATCCACAATTAATCCTCTATCCATATGGTACACTTTCAGTATTGTAGGTATTTGAGAATTATCTCTGCTCAATGATTTCTCATACAATCACAAGGCAAAGCTCTCTCACATTCCAGTGAACCACCATCTTCTTGTAAAGCCAACTTAATGCTATGCTTTGCCTTTAGTTCCAACTTGAAACAAATTGTACAAACTACCCTCAATACTACATACAATGAACATAATTGTTTTATAACAAAAATTGAAGTTATACATTTGTGAAAACTTTGCTGCATACTATATCATCTCAGCACTCCAGTTGAGAACCACTGCCTTACCTGTTTTCAATTTTCCCCATTGTGGCTTACTGACATAATTCTAGTTTCTTTATTCCTAATGATTTAATTCACATTTTACTATTTTATTGCACGCATGTCCTTCCTTCTTAAATTATTTGCAGAATGAAACTAAGTGTTCAAAAAATAAAATACAGAAAGGAAATGCTGTCTTTGGTGGCTACTGTCTATAGTCTTCTGCAAATAGAAGTAAAAAATAAGTGAGCCACAGCCTATTACACTACCTACAGCAATGTCCACGAGATCCTCACTCAATAGGAAGGTTTAAAGTAATTAGTGATTTTTGAGAAGCTAACCATTACCATCCATACTCCATCTATTCTACTCACAGGAAGGGTTTCCCAATTTGTTAAAGACAACCTCTCTGCAGAAAGAGCTCTGTGAATCATATACCCTATTTTCTATAGACCTCCCTATTTCCTGCAACCATATACAAATGAACACCAAAGTCTTCTCTTATTCTGGGACATAGCTAACTGTCTGTACGTCAAAGTTTCTTTCAGGCCTGTAAAATCTGAATCTGAGAGACGGAGAGAAAAGAGACTCAGTAGTTATAATGACATAAAGATGCAGACATGAAGCAATTCAACTTGTCTGTGCTTTGCAGACAAATGTCAACAACTGTTGGAATCCCTGCAATGCAACAATCAGAGATAATGTGAGATTTTGCTTTCTGTTTTTACTAAAAGTGTAAACCTGGCTGCAAGATAACCAGCAAACAAGCAGCTTCGATTTTGTGTACAAAGGACTGTTGATTATGCATGGATTATTTTCTTCAGTCACACTACTTTGTATGGATAGCAACACTGTCAGTGATGTCATCTTTTTAAACAACAGATCCGAATGTATAGGCACATTGTGTCAACTGAGCCCAAATCAATGACCTGAGTAATGCAATCAGGGCAACACTATTATTCCTCATCTAAACCATCCAAGCCCATAGAAAAATAAATGCTAATCTGATGCATGTTTAAGGAATACGTTACATGGGAAAGAAAATCAAGCCCTTGTTTAGTTTTATTTACATTCTAATATGTACTTCCAGAAAATGCATCACAGAATTTACATCATATGCATCAGAATAAGCTGTCTTATTTTTGTATTAGTAGCGGGCTAAGTTATTAACAATCATACTTTCTTGGATAAGAACATTTTTAATAAGGATATCTTCTAAAGAATGTGTATTCATATAGCATACCAATACCTTTTCACAACTGTGGAATCAGAATGATTTATGGCATTCCCGACAGAGGAAACAGCATTGTTTTATTGATTGGAATAAGGAAAATTTTGAAGGATGTATATATAGCTTTTAGTTCCATCTCCACTTGCTTTATGATTCGATTATTTGTTTACTTACTTTCATATGGGCATAACACGAATTTAAATCAAGCAGATTTAAAATTTTTCAACAATTGGAACCTAAGCTTTCTGAAGTGAAGAATGTTTCTTAAAAGGTTTGTAGGAAAGAGATCTAACGAGTCTTTTCAATCGTTTAATAAAAGTATACACTGAGCGCCTTCTACAGAGTTGGGCAGGTGCTGCGGAGCTTAGCGCTACGCTGGCCTCCAAGACCGCACATCCGGGACCTTCGAGAGTCGGTCCGAGGCCCCGCCCTTTGGAGGGCGGGGCCACTGGGCGATCGGGGCAGACTCTTCGTCGTGCCTCGCCTCGTCTGCCCCGCCTGCGCGTCGAGGGAGGGGCCAGCGACACATGGCCTAGTACCCGTCCGGCCGCGGCGTTGGCTTAAGCCATGGCTGAGAGTAGCCGGGTTCCTCAGGCCCGGGCGCTCCTGCAGCAGTGCCTGCACGCCCGGCTGCAAATTCGCCCAGCCGATGGGGACGCCGCGGCCCAGTGGGTGGAGGTAACGTCAGCCCGGCAGCTCTCGTTATCTTCCGGCGTGCGCGGCGGTTTTTTCCGCGTTGTCTCGGTGACTCGTCCGCTCTGTGTCTCTCTGAGACCGGCGGTCCGGCCGCGGGGATACCGGGTCAGCTTGAAGCTGGCCGCGGTGGCCTGCCTGGCTGCGCTTGTCTTTTCGGTCCTGCATCACCGTTCCCCAGCGCCAGTTGTAGCCTCCGAGAGGAAGAGCGCGTCTCCCTTCTTGGGGGGACCACGGGGATTTGAAACTGAGTTCGGTGGACTTCAGGCCTTACTGTCTCAGACCCCTTGCAGCTCGTGGCCTATGCTGGTCGGGGGCAAGCTTGTAGGTCAGGTTTGCTGCAAGAGTTCATGATCTGCTTTGACTTAGCCTTAACCTCAGATCACGTCGAATTCCCCCTTATGTTGACTTGGTCTTAGCTTAGAAATGAGATTTCCTAAGAAACAATTCTATTTCAAGAAGCCTTTTAAAAATTTTGACCTATTTCCAACTGAGAAACAAAGACCACTACTTTTATAACAATGTTGCATTGTTATCAAACACATTTCTCCAAAGAATTTAAAACATTTATGTCACTATGAGTTCCTTCTACTTTCGTACATACTTTCCTTTTTAAGACAGCCTGCCCCCACTGCATACAAAAACAAATAAAATTTTCTTTAAGGCCTCTGACGTAGTTTTGGAGTACATTGAAATGTAAGAAAAAAATTAGTTCATAATTAAGACTTGTAAATACTCAGAAACTTCAGTGTAGCAAAATCTCATTCGCTCATCTTTTCTGCTGAATTCGGTCCCAGATCTAGCATTACTTAAAACAATTTTAGTTATTATTTTATATTTATTTTATTTTTTATATTTTATTTATTTATTTATTTATTTATTTATTTTGAGATGAATTCTCGATCTGTCGCCCAGGCTGGAGTGCAGTGGCACGATCTCGGCTCACTGCAACCTCCGCCTCCCGAGTTCAAGCAATTTTCCTTCCTCAGCTTCCCAAGTAGCTGGGACAACAGGCGCAAGCTACCATGCCCGGCTAACTTTTGTATTTTTAGCAGAGACGGGGTTTCGCCATTTTGGCCAGGCTTGTCTAGAACTCCTGACCTCAGGTGATCCACCTGCCTCAGCCTCCCAAAGTGCTGGGATTACAGGCCTGAGCCACCGCGCCCCGCCTACTTATTATTGTAAATAGTACCCGTGAACTATATGATGTGTGGGTGATTATTCTAAAATCAGAATCTGTTGCCCTGTGCTAATTTGGAAATATAAGCATAGAGATTCCTGTATTCTTATCTCTCTCCTTTCCCAGAAATTCACTTTTCTTATTTCTTATTTTTGTTATGATTTTTTGTGAGGTCTTGATTTCCTTATTTGAAATTGTATTATTTTATTTTGCCATCCTATCTAAATAATTAACTGGCCAGGCGCGGTAATCCCAGCACTTTGGGAGGCCGAGGCCGGCGGATCACTTGAGGTCAGGAGTTTGAGACCAGCCTGGCCAACATGGTGAAATCCCGTCTCTACTAAAAATACAAAAATTAGCTGGGCTTGGTGGTGTGCACCTGTAATCCCAGCTACTCGGGAGGCTGAGGCAGGAGAATCTCTTGAACCCGGGAGGCGGAGGTTGCAGTGAGCCAAGATTGTGCCCAGCCTGAGCCACAGAGTGAGACCTCATCCAAAAAATAATAATAAAATAATTATCCTTTTTTTTTTTTTTTTGAGACGGTGTCTCGCTCTCTCGTCCAGGCTGGAGTGCAGTGGCGCAATCTCGGCTCGCTGCAACCTCCGCCTCCCTGGTTCACGCCATTCTCCTGCCTCAGCCTCCCAAGCAGCTGGGACCACAGGCGCCCGCCACCACACCCGGCTAATTTTTTGTAGTTTTAGTAGAGACGGAGTTTCACCATGCTAGCCAGGATGGTCTCGATCTCCTGACCTTGTGATCCGCCCGCCTCGGCCTCCCAAAGTGCTGGTATTGCAGGCTTGAGCCACCGTGCCCGGCCGAATTATCCATTTTTATAGTTGCCTCCAGACACTATAAATTGCAAACTATCAGTCATTGAGTTTCCTTCCATGCTTATTTATCTTTTTTATGTTGTCCAGGCTACATCTCCTTATGCAAAATCACATGTATTTTATTGCTGGCATCCAAACTATCAGTTTTTGTTTATAAACTTTAAAACTATTTTAAAGGCTTTCCCTTTCACTCCTACACACATAACTAAATTACTTTAAAGAGCTGACAAGTAATTTAGATGGTGAGAAAATGTAAATTCTTTCTTCTTACATATTCTCTACCCTGTTCTATTATTAAAAGTTCTTGTTTTTTTAGAAACAGCATTTTAATTGTCAAGATTTGAAGGTTACTTTCTTTGCTTGTTCTTAGTTTCATTCATTTAGAACTTTGCTGTCACAGACTAATGTTTTTGTTCCTGGTAAGTGAACTTTTTAAAGCTACAGTGAGAATTATCTGTATTTTTCTATATATTTGAAATGTTTTATACCAAAGAAGTTGTAAGGAAAGTGATTTTTCACTTGAAGAGAAGTCTCAACTTAAGATCTATTATGGAATAAATGAAAGGCAAAGACCTTGAGGAGATAACCTTAGTGGAAAGAACAGGTATCGTTCTGCAAATGATTAGGTATTTAATTCTGACATTGCATGTGTCCAAATATAAATATGCTTAAGATTTCGATTCATGATGAAAACAATACTAGTGGAGAGGCCTGTGACAGTAGTGCAAATACCTATAATAACTTGCCAGCTTCTTATGGGTATGCATTGGAGGCCCTTGCCTATTGTTTCAGTAGCATGATTGCACTTTTTAAAACTCACTTCTTTTCCAGGTAAATCACGTGTGAGTGCAGAGCTGCATTTACATTTATCTAGAAAATTCTTTGGATAACACATAGAGCCTGGAACATATAGTTGAATGTTAATGCAATCAACAGATAAATTGAATCCCTATCATGTACAAAACAGCCTGTAAAGTGCTTTGGAAGTTAAAATGTGAAATAAATTGTGCCTCTGCCCTTAAATTTATTTTTACATACTCATTTAATAAACACTAATATAGCACTTACTATGAACCAGGCACTGTGTTTAAGTACTTGACAAATATTAACTCATTTAATCTTCCTAATAGCTCCTGGAGTCAAGATTAATTTACAGAATCAAAAAATCTAATGATTCACTCAGAAGCAGAATCAAAGTCACTATTCAAATGTCTCTTTTCTGTATAGTCTCTGTCCTACAAGATCTAAGATATATCCAAGTCATTATGTAAAATAAATAAGCCTATATTCCTGATAACAACCAACCTTTTAATGTAGAACTTACTGTCACAAATGCAATTTTCAAGTCCTAATCATGTTTATATAAAGCATTAACAACAACAACAAGTAATTGGACAGTTTCCTGGAGTTTATAGAAATAGAATCAGACCCTTATTTTCATTATCTGTAAGTAAATGGATTAGGGGAAATAAAGAGAGATGATGTCAAAAGATATCAGTCACATGTTTATCCATCAGCTGTATTTGGTATAATGTGAATTCACTTGGCATTGAATAAATGGGGCCCAGCAAACGAAATGTTTCTGAGTCTGTCACCCTTACTTGGGAAAAGGCTGGTTGATCGTCTTAATGATTTTGATTAGAAATAAATATTTGAAGGTATAACTAGTCTTCACTGCTCTTGGCTATATTTTAAACTTAATTTTTGAAAGAAATAGATGATTGAAACTTGAAAAATATTTTGTTTTCTCACATGAGAAATCTTTTGTAAAGTTCATTTTCTGTGCTTTTAACCTCTATGTCTATAATATTAATAGTTGTGAAACTGTACCCATTTAGCCCTGTATCTTTACAGATATTGTTGTAATCTGAGTTTACTGTGGTGATTTCTCATAGGTCCAAAGAGGACTGGTGATCTACGTGTGCTTTTTCAAGGGAGCTGATAAAGAACTTCTTCCCAAAATGGGTATGTGTTTGACTTTGTTTCTTTTTTAAGAGTGAGAGGCCAAGTGTGGTGCTCACACCTGTAATCCCAACACGTTGGGAGGCCAAGGCAGGTGGATTACTTGAACCCAGGAGTTAGAAGCCAGCCTGGGCAACATAGTAAGACCTCTTCTCTACAAAAAATAAACAAAAGTAGCTGGGCATGGTGACCTGTGCCTATGGTCCTAGCTACTTAGGAGGCTGAGGCTGGAAGATTACTTGAGGCCAGGAGGTCGAGGCTGCAGTGAGCCGAGATGGTGCCACTGCACTCCAGCCTGGGCAACAGAGCGAGACCCTGTCTCAAAAAAAAAAAAGAGAGTGAGAAAGAACAGTAATAGACAAATGAACCAGAAGGGACAAGAAGCACAATCTTTTTCCTCCCCTTTTATTTTTAAAATAATAAATAATAATTTTACATATTCATGGGATACAAAGTGATATTTTAATACTGTATACAATGTATAACAATCAAACCAGATATGCATTATCTCAAAAATTTGTTATTTGTGTTGTGAACATTTAAAATCCTTTCTTCTAGACTTTTGACAGTATACAATAAATTATAGTTAGCCATATTCATCCTACAGTGCTCCAAAACACCAGAACTCATTCCTCCTATCTAGCTGTAATTTTGTATCCATTAACCAATCCCTGCCCATCCTAAGAAGCATAATCTTAAATTGTGCTGATAAGTTATTAATTACTTAATTCTATCTAGTGTTATTGGCCTTAGCTATTTGCCTGTTTCAAAATTTAAAGTAAGCAAGTATGGTGGAATTTTTTTAAAACATCTGCAGCATTTCAGATGACTTACAGATTGATGTAGAAGAGTGTACACACATACACATACACAAAATGCACTTCAGCCAAGGATACAGAAACTTCCTGGAAGTAGGGTGGTCACACAGGGAGAAACAGATGCTGCATTTCTTAATATAGTTTCCTTTATCCTCCAAAGCCCCTAACAGGGGCAGTAGATGACACTGTATATACAAGATGTGGGTCTCATCAAACCTGGACAACTCAAGTTTATATCATTATTATGGAAGAATTTGTGTTAGCCATATATGCACTTCTTTGTGGAAATAAGAATAGATATAAGGTTCTCCTGGGTCTTGAGCCCAATTCAGTGTCATCACAGCCACACTTCCTCCAAGGACATAGAAAACAGAGTCAATGTTCAGGGATCTCTGAATAGTAATTTATCTACCTGCAGCTTTCTGGTTTCCTGGACAGGCTATAGCACTGTATAGTGATATGTATATATACACTACCTCACATGGCTATAGCATTTCATGTGATAATTACATAGGTTCAGATATACCAAATCAAATCATATACCCTCTCGGGACAGTATTTGGATATAAGGATTATATCCACAAACAAACATACATACAAACTTGAAAGAAAAGAAGCTATCCTTAAGGTTGGGAACAGGTTGTATTCTCCTCATTAGTAAAGGACAGCATCCATTAGTCGGATTAATAAGAAATATTAATTATACAAATGGGCAGTTGAAGCTTACAGAAGTTAACCTACAAGAGCTTCAAGGGCAAATAGGCCAATGAGAAAGAGCTTAGACAAAAAGCTAAAACTCCTAGAGGGAATTTTATACTGACATATCAAACATGTCTGACAACTTTGTCAAAAGATGAAAACCAGACTTAAGAGACTATGCTAGGTGAGAATGAAAAGCCAGCAACTGCAATAGTTTGAAATTTGAATCCAGAAGATAATAAGGAGCTTCCGAAGGGTTAAGAACATAATGTTCTGGTCTGAAGAAGAAAGAAAAAAAAAAAAAAGAGAGAGGCCAGGCGCGGTGGCTCACGCCTGTAATCCCAGCACTTGGGGAGGCCTAGGCGGGCGGATCACGACCATCCTGGCTAACATGGTGAAACCCCGTCTCTACTAAAAATACAAAAAAATTAGCCAGGTGTGGTGGTGGGCACCTGTAGTCCCAGCTACTCGGGAGGCTGAGGCAGAAGAATGGCATGAGCCCGGGAGGCAGAGGTTGCAGTAGCCGAGATCACACCACTGCACTCCAGCCTGGGCAACAGAGCAAGATGCCATTTCAAAAAAAAAAAAAAAGAACATCATGTAATGAGGACTCCTATTGCAGAGAATAATTTGTCAGATCCTAATGCTGGAGTGTTACACATTCTGTCCACTTTCCTAAAGTAATATTTTGCCTTGGATTAAATCTTTTTTTGTCCATAAAAAATGTAGAAATCTTCAAAAACAAGAAGAAAGTTTTTGTCATTCTGACTTAATATTGACTTCGTAAAGTTGTCTTATGGATTCTCAAATGGTTCTTCATCATAATAGGATGAAATATACCTACCATATCCAAACGGCATGTTGTTTTATAGTGATTAAATCCTGTGCACTTCCATATCTGTCTTTGTGAGTTCACTTTAAATACATGCATAAGATTGTACTGAATTTAAAACACCGAGGAGGTCCACCCTAACTCTTGTAGTGGATAGTCTAACACTATCTAACACATGATTTTTTATATCATGATTTTCAGTAAAGAAATATATGACTCTAAGAATCACATTCTACTCGTTTGAGTTGTAAGCAAAGTAAGTCCATCTATTATTAATAGTATTAGCTTGTACTTCCCTCTATTCCAGTAGGCTAAGTAAGTCAATGTGATGGAATTCTCTTAAGCCTCACCTCATATTTATTACATAGATTCAGATATTTCCAATCAAAGCATATATCCCTTGAGAATATAATAACCAGTTATATCCACAAAATCTGAAATAGCATGGTTGACATAGAGATGTGTAGAATCTTCCTCAATTCACCTTCAGTATAATTGGACAGAGGGCCAGAAACCTGTCAATGCTTAACATCCCATATACATCATTAGAGATACTTGATTGATAACCTGTTTTAGGATATTTGAGTTTCCAACATGCCATTAATTCATTGTCTCATTTTAATTCTACTTACTGGTTCTATATTGTATTTATCTACATACTGATATTTGTATACCAACAGCATTAACTGAAATCTCAGTTATAGCCAGTAGAGGGAGGTACGTGGAAACATAATAAATTGTAGCATTACCTCTCAGGCCTGTTATTCCAAAATTGCCTGTTTACTCTGTCACTAGCCTGAGGCCTAGATAGCTAGATAGTGATTTCGAGTGGAATTAAGTGCCCTGGAAAGTTTCCTTACAAGCAGTCAATAAAGACTGCTGGCTAAACAGCAAAGTCCTATTTGTAATAGAGAAAACTAGAGGTGTTTAAAAATAAATGTTAGTTGAGTGAAAATTTATGATGCTTAATGCCTAGCTTAGGAATTCATTTGGGTGTTCACCTTGTCAGGTTTTTACCAGATTAATTCCATGATTTGTAGAGAGGGGTAACCATATGAATATTTACTACAGACCCTCTAATAATTAAAACCGTTAACTACCCCAATAGAAAGCATGCCTTTTAAAGCCTAATTTGAGGGCAGGTGTCTTGAAGTTTACATAGTTCCTTCTACCATTTGCCCTCTCAGGACTATTCTTTGCAAACAGAAGTCATGTATACCTTTATAGAGGTAGGGAGACCCTAGGTCTATTTATATTAGACACTTCTTTTGCTTATTGTTTCAAAAATGGTTAATGTTGAAGTATAAAGGCTTTCTAAGTTTAGGCTTTTAGCTATATATGGATATTTATGGTGGTTTCAACACTTCTTATTAGCTATAGGAAATCTCACAAATGCTATAAAAATAATATCATGTTTTCTTATATGTATATGAAGATAATGCTGTAGCTTTATATCTTTTTATTTACTTTTTCAGTTGTAACAATGAATTTCTGATGATTCTTGCTTTCACCTTTACCCTTCTGTCATGAGTTGTATTTATAAAATGATTAGCTCATGTTAATATTGCCTTTAAGGTTATTAAACAACAAAATTAGCTGGTTTATATTGGGATTGAAACAGGAACCTTTGTTTCCACTTAAAACTCTTGGCAACTAAGTTTAAAATAATAACTGCACTAAAATTTTTATTTGATATTCCATTATAAAGAAGAATTTAGCTGGGCACGGGCTCACGCCTGTAATCCCAACACTTTGGGAGGCTGAGGCGGGCGCATCACGAGGTCAGGAGATCGAGACCACCCTGGCTAGCACGGTGAAACCCCGTCTCTACTAAAAATACAAAAAAATTAGCCAGGCGTGGTGGCACGTGCCTGTAGTCCCAGCTACTTAGGAGGCTGAGGCAGGAGAATCGCTTGAACCCAGGAGGCGGAGGTTACAGTGAGCTGAGATCACGCCATTGCACTCCAGCCTGGGCAACAGAATGAGACTCCGTCTCTAAATAAATACATAAATAAATAAAGCAAGCAAGCAAGCAGAATTTGGTGTGAGGAGGAATTATCCTCAAATTTTTCCGTGGGATTTACTTACTAAATGAAAAGAACAGGAAGGTAAAATCTTCTCATGTATTCCCCCAGGGGAACAATATTTGAGGTTCCAGTGTACAGTTAATTCTTTAGACCTTTCTGGATGAACTTATTGTTAGGTTATCTTAACTGCCGATTCAAATTTAAAATATCATACCATTTTCTGCATGAAAATTGCCTTATTTTTCATGCTTAGATTATTTAGCTTAGTGAAGCAGTATTTTAAATCTAAATAGAGACTTTGGGTTAGAGGCATGAGCTGACAAACTGAATTTTAAACATGAGATTTGCTGACTAAAAACTTGATGGTTTTCTTCATGTTTGCTTTTCGCTTTAAAATGTTTTGCCTTTCTTCCTCACCCAGTTAATACACTGTTAAATGTGAAATTAAGTGAGACAGAAAATGGCAAGCATGTCTCTATATTGGATCTACCTGGCAACATTCTTATTATCCCTCAAGCTACCCTTGGAGGAAGACTAAAAGGAAGAAACATGCAATATCACTCTAACTCTGGAAAAGAAGAAGGGTTTGAACTTTACTCTCAATTTGTGACTCTATGTGAAAAAGAGGTAGCTGCTAATAGCAAGTGTGCTGAAGCTGGGGTTGTAGTGGAACATGGCACTTATGGGAACAGGCAGGTGTTAAAACTGGACACCAACGGACCATTCACACACTTAATTGAGTTTTGAAAATGAAAAACTATTTTCTATAGCTGTTTTCTGGTATGAAATGATCTAAAGTATAATTAGATTTTCTTCCCCTTCATCTTGAATATACTAATCTTCAGTATTTCTAGACAAGAAAATCTTGGGTTTCATATATAACTCTGCACCTGCTAATTGGATGACTTTGCCAAGTCACCTAAACTCTGGATCTCAGTCACCTTTTGTCCTACATTCCTCTACCCTTCTACTTGAAAATTTGAAATATGCTGTCTATTCACTTCATAGTCATTAAGGAAATGTTAATTGATTTTTTGTTTTTGTTTTTTTTTGAGACGGAGTCTCGCTCTGTCGCCAGGCTGGAGTGCAGTGCTGCAATCTCGGCTCACTGCAACCTCCACCTCCTGGGTTCAAGCAATTCTCCTGCCTCAGCCTCCCAAGTAGCTGGGATACAGGCGCACGCCACCATGCCCAGCTAATTTTTTTGTATTTTTAGTAGAGACGGGGTTTCACCATGTTGGCCAGGATGGTCTCGATCTCCTGACCTCATGATCCGTCCACCTCGGCCTCCCAAAGTGCTGGGACTACAGGCATGAGCCACCATGCCTGGCCTCTTAATTGTTTTTTAGTATATGTGCTGCCGAAGCGAGCACTAATTGTTTTTTAAAAATTATGTACATTTTAAGTATTTTGCAATGAAGAAATTCATGCAAACAAGAAAAACACATTTTTTATACCATCAAATTTGTGTAACATGTAATAAAAATAACTATTTGTATTAAAATTAGGTAAACTTCAGCACAACCCAATTATAACTTCGTAAATTTTGTTTACTATTTCAGTTTTCTATATTTCCATATGTAAGTCACCATTTCTTTTAATAATATGCATGAAAATGTAATATAGGGCCAAGTGTGGTGGCTCATGCCTATAATCCCAGCACTTTGGGAGGCCAAGGTGGGAGGATCACTTGAGCCCAGGAGTTTGAGACCAGCCTGGGCAGAATAGCAAGACCCAGTCTCTTCTATATATGTAATACAGAAGTGTTATTGTGTGTTATATTACTTTCCAGGGACATCCAAATGTTTTACATTACTTTAAGAATCTTTACTTGATATAAGAACAAAGTATAAGAGTTTAAAAGTTGTTTTTATTAAACATACTATATAAATGGATTAATGGTCTATTTCTCATTTTTTACCAAAACCATGTGTCTCACTTTTTGTCTTTGCTTTTTAAAGAACTGGTTCATGAAATTAGTGTTAGTTCATAAATTAAGAAGTTCCTTTTCCATTCAATTAGATTGCTATAAAAGGGAGAAAAAGGGAAGCTTCCCATAAGAATAGTTTGAAAACAAATTGACTTGTTCATTTCCATATTATCTGCTTGATGATACGGAGCCAGTGTCAATTTTTCTGTTAGTGAATGTTTTGGACTAGATGTTTGTTCCCATCCCCAAAATTTATATGTTGAAGGCCTTATTAATGTGATGATAGCTGGAGATGGGGCTCCTCCAACCATCCCATCCTGGAACATCCCGGCCTGAGGACACAGCGGGAAGGTGGCTGTCTATAAGCCAGAAAGAAAGTAGTCTCCAGAAACAGACCATGCTGACACCCTTGAGCTTGAACTTTTAATCACCAGAACTGTGAGGAAATAAATTTCTGTTGTTTAAACCACCCAGTCCTATGGTATTTTGTTAGGGCAGTCTGAGCTAGAATGGTGATATAAGATAGACAGCTAGTAAGGTAAACTTTTCAAAGGCAAGAGAGGAAGATGTACAAGAAATTGAAAGAATAATTAAGTCAGAGGTAATATTCAGTTTTGGCAAACTCCCCTGACTTGAGTTGAAAAGGCTTTTTTTTTTTAAGAGTAAAAACCAAATAACTAATTCTAATTGACAAAAAAAGGTAAATAAATAAACATCCTAAGTAGCTGCTGAAATTTCCATTGTGTCTTATAGTTTCTTTAGGTCTGTGTTCCTAAGATGCTTAAAATTTTTATCATGAAAAATCCTATTTTCTCTGTACCCTTCCTGTACTATTCTATTTTGGAAACAGAGAATCAATAACTGGCTTGGTAATGAGCTCATTGTCCTTAACTTTTGCTTTATTGATTCATGATACACTTACTGAAATGTGATAAACTATTCATAAACTTGCAAACTCCAGTTGTCTCAAAGTTTCTCCAGAGAGGTATGTACCTCTTTCAAAAAGATAATGTTACCTATTTTAAAGCATTTTGATTTTATGTCTAGGTGAAATGCTGACTCATGGCCCTTGATTGCTGTTTTAGAGTTCAGGCAATCCTCTTTAAAAAATGTGCTTGAGGTACCTGGGGAGAATAACAATTTCAAGTACATGAAGGGTTGTTAAGCAGAAGGTGATAGGCATCTTTGCTTAATTTCCAGAGAGGCTACAACAAGGGAAAAGGCAAATGAAGTCGTGGATATGAAAATAACTATACCTTGGCTTTCTGTAGCTCTTCTGGCCCAAGGTGCTCAAAGAATCTTCAATAGGTATTTTATCTTCACAGTATATGTATGATGAGGATAGCGCTGTGGAAAGTAAGACAATGCTTAAGGAATTTTCCCAAGGTCACCCAAGAGGGAGGACTAATTTTCTATTTTCTTGACTTTCTTATAGTGACAGTTGTTAAAAATTAAAATGGGGTTGGGCACGGTGGCTCACGCCTGCAATCCCAGCACTTTGGGAGGCTGAGGCGGGCAGATCACAAAGTCAGGAGATCGAGACCATCCTGGCTAACACGGTGAAACCCCGTCTCTACTAAAAATACAAAAAATTAGCCCGGTGTGGTGGCGGGTGCCTGTAGTCCCAGCTACCTGGGAGGCTGAGGCAGGAGAATCACTTGAACCCAGGAGGCAGAGGTTGCAGTGAGCCGAGATCGCGCCACTGTACTCCAGCCTGGGTGAGAGAGCGAGACTCTGTCTCAAAAAAAAAAAAAAAAATTTGAAATTGATCTTGATAAAGACCTAGCATCTCTCATTGTGGATCACTTGAGAAAGAATAGCCAATAAATTGGTTTATTTACTAAATTAGGAGCAGACAGGGTTGCACCTAATTTAGGTGCTTTCTGCCTCTGTTTTCCTAAGATTATAGAATATTTCAAATAGAATATCTAAATACAGGTACTATTTTATCTGCCAATTTAGAAACCTCTGGATTCAATTATAGAAAATACTATATTTTCCCTTGTGTATAAGACACAATGGATATGGTTGTAATAGCTTGAGTACCTTCATGTAAAGTAAAATCAAACATACTTTTACCATTCTTTCATGAGTTCAAGTCATAAAAGAAGGTATACCATTTATGAATAGTATCTGTACTAATGATGATTTCTTGACTCCATAATGAAAGAACTAAATTTATCAGATATCAATATCAATACTATAAAATCCTTCATGCCACTTGTTTTAGAAAAGAACTCACATTGATGTTATAATAGAACAATGTCATGTCAGATTTTTACTATCTGTGATTAACATTGCAGAGGACCTAATTTGTTATAGCAAAAAAAAAACAATGAAATTCCAATGTCCTTAGAAGTGTCTTGCCTATTAATTTATTGAAATAAGACTAGTTTCTTAAAGGGAAGAACTACTAGAAAAGTAACATTTTCGTTTTGAAGCCATCCCTTGGTGATGACTTTAAACAGTTATTTTGATAGTTTCATAACTATTCTCCCTACCTCCTGTTTCTCCTATCCCTATTCCTTTTCTGCAGACCATTTCCAAGGTTATATTCCCAGAACATGTCTTTCTCTATGATATTCTGCTTCTTAGAAACTTTTATAACTCCTCTTTATCAACAGGATAAAAAGTCTAATCTTCTGAGGTTGGCATCAGCATTCTCTATATGCCTTAGGAGTGAATGAAATCACTCAAGGAGATCTGTAGAGGACTAAAATCAGAATCTTAAGAAATAACATGTAAAGGAACGGCAAAGTATGAGAGGCCAGAGGAGACGATAGAGATTTCAGAGAGTCAGAGAACCAGAAAAGTGCATTTTTTTGTTTGTTTGTTTTTAATTTTTTTATTACACTTTAAGTTCTAGGGTACATGTACACAACGTGCAGGTTTGTTACATATGTATACATGTGCCATGTTGGTGTGCTGCACCCATTAACTCATCATTTACATTAGGTATATCTCCTAATGCTATCCCTCACCCCACCCCCCACCCCATGACAGCCCCCAGTGTGTGATGTTCCCCACCCTGTGTTCAAGTGTTCTCATTGTTCAATTCCCACCTATGAGTGAGAACATGCAGTGTTTGGTTTTCTGTCCTTGCGATAGTTTTCTCAGAATGATGGTTTCCAGCTTCATCCATGTCCCTACAAAGGACACGAACTCATCCTTTTTTATGGCTGCATGGTATTCCATGGTGTATATGTGCCACATTTTCTTAATCCAGTCTATCATTGATGGACATTTGGGTTGGTTCCAAGTCTTTGCTATTGTGAATAGTGCCACAATAAACATATGTGTGCATGTGTCTTTATAGCAGCATGATTTATAATCCTTTGGGTATATACCCAGTAATGGGATGCCTGGGTCAAATGGTATTTCTAGTTCTAGATCCTTGAGGAATCGCCACACTGTCTTCCACAATGGTTGAACTAGTTTACAGTCCCACCAACAGTGTAAAAGTGTTCCTATTTCTTCACATCCTCTCCAGCACCTGTTGTTTCCTGACTTTTTAATGATGGCCATTCTAACTGGTGTGAGATGGTATCTCATTGTGGTTTTGATTTGCATTTCTCTGATGGCCAGTGATGATGAGCATTTTTTCATGTGTCTGTTGGCTGCATAAATGTCTTCTTTTCAGAAGTGTCTGTTCATATCCTACTTTTTTCGCCTACTTTTTGATGGGGTTGTTTGATTTTTTCTTGTAAATTTTTTCAAGTTCTTTGTAGACTGTGGATATTAGCCCGAAAAGCGCATTGTTAAACAAATTCACTCAAGATGTAAACAGTGACAAAGTCAGTGCCAAATAACAAAGAAAAATTGGATGCAATTGAATGTTTTCACAGCATACGGGAAATTGGGACAATTGCAATAATTAATAGTAGAGTTTCTTAATCATTTGTCCTGGGGTGGAGTTTCTCAAAGCGTGTCCTTGTACTGGAATCACCTGTTAAGATGCAGTTTTCTGGGACCATCCCAAACATACTAAATTAGAATCTCAGGCGTTAAAATCTGTCTAGTCACCAGTCTCCCCCCAAGATGATTCCTGGGTACACGGGAATCCCAGAACCACTGTTACCCAGAATGAAGCCCAGGCTTCTAAGGCTGGTATCATGGTTTATAATCTGGCTCCAGCTCAACTTTCTAACCTTTTCTCCCACTACTCCCCTATAAAAATTCTCCAGTAGAGCCCTATTTGTATTTTTCTTAGATCATGCCCTTAGCTAACTTGCCCTTTTCTGTACTCTAAATCCATCATTACTCAGTCTCTTCTGACCCCATAGTAATTTCTTCTGCCTCTACCACCTTTGGCATTATGATTGTGCCACTCTTGATACTTGTGATGTATTTTATAAGATTAAGTACTTTGGCTTTAATTTTTTATATTAATATGTTGACTGCAAGAGAATAAGTAGTATTGGGCATAGACAGTATAATGGTAGGCAGACATAGTATAGTGTGTTAGTGTACATAGTACAGTGTGTTTACACTGTATTATATCTGCCTACTATTATACTGTCTAAGCCATGTCTCTACTAAAAATACAAAAATTATCCGGGCTTGGTGGCAGGCATCTATAATCCTAGCTACTTGGGAGGCTGAGGCAGGACAATCACTTGAACCTGGGAGGCAGAGATTGCAGTGAGCCGAGATGGCACTACCGCACTCCAGCCTGGGCGACAGAGCAATACTCTGTCTCAAAATAAGAAAAGGAAAAAAAAAAAACCTATATTTGAGTCTTTTCATAAAGCAAACTTTTTATGACACAAAAATATATTTTATTTACAAATATGAATTTTGATGAAACAAGCTTTATTAAAACCCTTCTATATTTAATCACAAAATAAAGCAGTTCTGTGGGATACATCACAAATAGCCAACTTTGAGATAAATATGACCTTACTTCTTTTTACTGGACTTTTCCATGTGAATGAATTCTTCACACTGGGTTAGTCAGCATTTTTCTCTTAAGAAGCTTAATAAAATTTGACCTATTACATCAGCCTTTTATCTGAATGTGAAAAGAAGAATTTGTGTGGAGAATGCACCACACCCTGTATAACAGTATCTGAGAACCATTAGCTATTATTGCCATAAACATTTGAGGTTGGGAAAGTAATTGTGGGCTTTTTTTTTTTAAGGGAAGGTATGGAGTTTTTTTTAGAAAATATCTGATCATACTAGCAAAAATGTAACCCTTGGCTCCAACTTTGAGAGCCTGTTTACTTCAGCCTTGTACTAATGTAGATAGGCTAAGGCACACTTTCTATTCCTGGCATTCTTCTGATTTCCTTAGCAGCCCCAAGGTACGTCTATGAGCAAACATGATCATCTTTTAAGTTTAGTTTGCTCAATGCCTGCATTATCTTTTCTTCTGATTACATTCTGAAAGTCCTCAGGGCTTTTATTTCTTTTTTTTTTTTTTTTTCTTTTGAGACACAGTTTCACTGTCGCCCAGGCTGGAGTGATCTTGGTGCGATCTTGGCTCACTGCAACCTCTGCCTCTGGGGTTCAAGCAATTCTCCTGCCTAAGCCTCCCAAGTAGCTGGGATTACAGGTGACTACCACCATGCCTGGCTAATTTGGTTTTTTTGCTTTTTGTTTTTTTGAGACAGAGTCTCGCTCTGTTGCCTAGGCTGGAGTGCAATGGTGTGATCTCGGCTCACTGCAACCTCCGCCTCCCACATTCAAGTGATTCTCCTGCCTTAGCCTCCTGAGTAGCTGGGATTGCAGGCACAGGCCACTACGCCTGGCTAATTTTTGTATTTTTTTAGTAGCGATGGGGTTTCATCATTTTGGACAGGCTGGTCTCAAACTCCTGACCTCGTGATCTGCCCACCTTGGCCTCCCAAAGTGCTGGGATTACAGGTATAAGCCACTGCGCCTGGCCTAATTTTGTATTTTTTTGTAGACACGGGGTTTCTTTTTTTTTTATTTTTATACTTTAAGTTCTAGGGTACATGTGCACAACATGCAGGTTTGTTACATATGTAAACATGTGCCATGTTGGTGTGCTGCACCCATTAACTTGTCATTTACATTAGGTATATCTGCTAATGCTATCCCTCCCCCCTCCCCCCACCCCACGACAGGCCCCAGTGTGTGAAGTTCCCCATCCTGAGACACAGGGTTTCACCATGTTGACCAGGCTGGTCTCGAACTCCAGACCTCGAGTGATCCACCCACCTCAGCCTCGAAAGTGTTGGGATTACAAGCGTGAGCCACCCCACCCAGCCACAGGGCTTTTACTTCTTTTCATTATATACATATTTGCCTTTTAAAACCCAGATGTTGAAAATCTAACATTTGCTTAATACTGCATAATGGATACTTGCTTTCCACTTAAATGTTGTAGTCTTTATAATCTGCAGGTCAGCAGTGTAGCTAGGGGCTGTGTGAAATGTTTAAGATATGATCACTAGCCCCAAGGAATTTACCATCTAGTAGGGGACACATTAGCCACAAAAATGCACTAGGTAGTATGTGGTCTCTGATGTCTGGACAATGCTATCAGTGAATTTTATTAATAAAATAGCTGCAGAAGGAGAAGACACTTTTGGCTGGGGTAGTAAATCTTCATTAAAAAATGCATTGCTGGGCCGAGCGCGGTGGCTCACGCCTGTAATCCCAGCACTTCGGGAGGCCGAGGCGGGCGGATCACGAGGTCAGGAGATCGAGACCATCCTGGCCAACACAGTGAAACCCCGTCTCTACTAAAAATACAAAAAATTAGCCAGGCGTGGTGGTGGGCGCCTGTAGTCCCAGGTACTCGGGAGGCTGAGGCAAGAGAATGGCTTGAACCTGGGAGGCGGAGCTTGCAGTGAGCCGAGATTGCGCCACTGCACTCCAGCCTGGGCGACAGAGCGAGACTCCGTCTCAAAAAAAAAAAAAAAAAAAAAAAAGACTTTTAGGCCGGGCGCGGTGGCTCACGCTTGTAATCCCAGCACTTTGGGAGGCCGAGGCGGGCGGATCACAAGGTCAGGAGATCGAGACCACGGTGAAACCCCGTCTCTACTAAAAAATACAAAAAATTAGCCGGGCGTGGTGGCGGGCGCCTGTAGTCCCAGCTACTCGGAGAGGCTGAGGCAGGAGAATGGCGTGAACCCGGGAGGCGGAGCTTGCAGTGAGCCGAGATTGCGCCACTGCACTCCAGCCTGGGTGACAGAGCAAGACTCCGTCTCAAAAAAAAAAAATAAAAATAAAAAAAAAAAAAAAAAAAAAAAAAAAAAATGCATTGCTGGGCCGGGCGCGGTGGCTCACGCTTGTAATCCCAGCACTTTGGGATGCCGAGGCGGGCGAATCACGAGGTCAGGAGATCGAGACCACGGTGAAACCCGGTGGTCTCTACTAAAAATACATACAAATTAGCCAGGCGTGGTGGCAGGCGCCTGTAGTCCCAGCTACTCGGAGAGGCTGAGGCAGGAGAATGGCCTGAACCCGGGAGGCGGAGCTTGCAGTGAGCCGAGATCGCGCCACTGCACTCCAGCCTGGGCGACAGAGCGAGACTCTGTCTCAAAAAAAAAAAAAAAAAAAAAAATGCATTGCTGGCCAGGTGTGGTAATCCCAGCACTTTGGGAGGCCAAGGCAGGAGGATCACTTGAGCCCAGGAGTTCAAGACCAGCCTGGGCAATACAGTGAGACCTTGTCTCAACAAAACAAACAAAAAACTGTATCTTTTATTTTTCTGTGTGTGAGTTTATGATCTTTGTTTTCTTTATTTCTTATAAAATAAGCAAGAGATACTAACATCAATCATTATAAAGAGCAATCAGAAAAGCCACAAGGTTTAAACTGGGAGAGAAGATAGTCACAGTTCCCATGAGATTTACACCACATTAAATAGACTTTGATGAGATTGTGTTTTAGTCTTGGATATATCCAAAACTGGATCTTTTAAATTAGAAGGAATTGGTTAGACTTTAATTAGATGAACTGAAAAAATGTTTAGGTTTGTGTTCGTTTGAACCACAGTTTCTTTTAATTCAACTAGTTTGTGAGTTGTTCATCAAAATAACCACATTCTTGTATCTCTTGAGTTTTCATTTGGTTTTTAAAGGCTGAACCAAAAAGCTTCAGGGTTTTCACACAGCCTTTTGCCATTTCATAGCTCCATGTTTCCTTGGTGATTCTAGTGTTCATAGTCTGCCAGGTCCACTTGGAGCTGTTGCCACTCTGCATTCCTCTTCCATTGTTGGTAATATCCTTTTTTTTCTTCTTCTTTCTGCAAAGAAAGTGACTTATTTTCTCAGGGTTCTGAGTTGGCAGAAGTTACTGCAAGTATTAAATCTCCGTTCAATAGTGAAAGAGAAATATCTGATAATCTTTAAGCAATGATTAAATTTTGTGTTCTCAACCATGTTGGTCGCCTTTTTTTCCTTTATAAATCTGGGCTGAATTTTAGTTTCAAGATGTTTTCAGAATATTGTTTAAAATGTTACTCAGTACGCTTGCTATCATCTTATAAATAATATTGAGTGCCCCTATGCTTCAACAAGGTTTTTTAAAAAAAATCCCTTTCCCCCCCAGTGGTGATATAAATTTGCTATTTCTTAGACTTTTCTGAAAATTTTATCGGCATGTTCTATTTTACTGAGGTCTTATGACCAGAAAGTGTTCATCGCTATATGGCCCACAGATTTGTGTTTATCCTAAAATATGTATAGGATTATCATGATACCATATTGATTCCCATATTTTCCCCTTATATTTTAATTTAGAAACAGGAAAGAGAAATTTTGCAAGCATTTCAATACTGAACCACTGCTACTCAGTTTGATAAATATTTGAAATTATTACCAGATTTAATGAGTGAGATACTTGCTACCTTGTATGTGTAAAGCACTGGTAGGCATTATAACCAAACAGATAAGTATATTGTGCAGTGACCATCATTAAGAAGCTTACAACAGTGATTTACACAATAATCAATGGAAAAAAAATTTGGACTTTAGCTCCCTCACACTCAGAATTAAAAAGGCATAGTTTCTTCAACAAGAATTTATTTAGAGTCTACTTGTATACCAAGTGTACAGGTAGATACAAAAACAAGAGATACAAAGATAAAACATATTTCCCTCCTTTTGGGCCTCATATCAGTATATTTCAGGAGACAGAGATTAAGGCAAGGGATATAGATTTGGGAGTTAGCTGCACATATGGTAATTAAAGTCACCAAAGTTAACTATGGTGCTTCCTCAAAATATTAATAGAACTACTATATGATCCAGCAATTTCACTTCTGGGTATATAAACAAAAGAATTGATATTTGCATACCCATGTTCATTGCAGCACTATTCACAATAGCTAAGACGTAGAAACAACACAAGTGCCCATCAAAAGGTGAATGGATAAACAAAATGTGGTATACACATACAATGGAATATTATTCAGACTTGAAAAGGAAACCCTGTTGCATATTACAACATGGATGAGCCTTGAGGACATTATGCTAAGTGAAATAAGCCAGTCACAAAAAGACAAACACTGTATAATTTCACTTATAGGAGATATCTAAAGTAGTCAAATTTATAGAAATAGAAAGTAGAATGATGGTTACCAGGGCCTGGAGGGAGGGGAAAATGGGTTGTTGTTGTTGTTTAAGGGGTATAGAGTTTTCAGTTTTGCAAGATGAAAAGTTCTGGAGATCTGTTTCACAATGTCAATATACTTACCACTACTGAACTGTACCCTTAAAAAAAAAAAAAAAGTCACCAAAATGGATGACATTGCCCAGAAAGAGTATGTAGAAAAGATATCAACTAAGAAACAATAAGAAACTAAATATTTAACAGAGGAGGTAGATTAAGAGATAACATCAGCCAGGTATGGTGGTTGATGCCTGTAATTCCAGCATTTTGGGAGGCTGGGGCAGGAAGATCACTTGAGGCCAGGAGTTTGAGACCAGCCTGAACAACATAGCAAGACCCTGTCTCTACAAAAAAATTTTAAACCTAAAAACAAACAACAAAAGAAAGATAATATCGAGAGGCTGAAGAGGGGTGGAAAAAGAGGTACGAGAAAAACTAGAAGAGAATGATGTAAAGAAAAACCTAGAATGATGTAAAAACAAAACAAAACAAAACTAGAAGAGAATCCAAGAGAAGGGAGAATTTCTATCCAAGTGGTTTGTGGTGAACAATGTCCAGTCCTAGAACAATCCACTAGAGTAAGAAAGTACTATTTAAAAAAAATGCAGGATTTACAATTAGGAGGTCACTATGAACATTATTCAGTGCAGGTCCCTTAGAATTATATAAGACAAATATCTCGAGAAATGAATGGGACTTTTATATAAAAATAGAAAAGTGTAGAAAATTCTTTCAGGAAGTTAGAGATGAAGGGAAGGAAATGGAAGACAGTAGTTTTGTAGGACAGCAGTATTAAGGGGATTTTTTTTAAGATACAAAAAATGTTAGCATATTTTTAGAGCAAGAGGAAGTAGATAGTAAAATTGAAGACAGAAGAGACACAATAACTTATGGAGCAAAATCTCATATCTAAAGCAAAAATAGAGGGATGTTATTGGAAAACTTTGAGTATCCTCTCAGGTAGGAGGAAAGGTGGCTGAGTTTACGGTGAGAGCTGTGATGGAGTTCAGACATTGTGCCATCTACTTTTGCTGTAAAACATAGGACTTGATTATCTTGGAGAGAGGATGATGGCATGAAGTAGTGGCTTGAGGACAGTAGTGAATATTTGACATAGCTACTATAGGAAATGGCTAATCAAACCAACTAGCTGTGGTTAAATCATAATTAATGCTATAAAGTAGAAAGCACAGTTATGCAATTTTCTTGGCAGTCCAAGAGCGAATTGGAAAAAGCAGATGGTTGAGTTGATCCACATTCAGAGATTGGCAGAAGAGATGCAATGTGTTAAGGTCATGGAGTGGAAGGAAATGTGAGTGCTAGTAAGAATGTAGCTGAAACAACTGATCTCATAAATCCAAACTGGCAAGGAAGGATAAAATCAGCAAGGAGCCAACAGAGTAGACGAAGAGAATTCAAGAAGACTAGAGCTTTTAAGAAGCTGGGCCGGGCATGGTGGCTCATGCCTGTAATTTCAGCAATTTGAGAAGACAAGGAGGGAGGGTCACTTGAACCCAGGAGTTCAAGACCAGCCTGGGCAACACAGGAAGACCCCATCTTTACAAAAAAATGAAAATAAATTAACTGGGTGTGGTGGCATGTGCCTGTGATCCCAGCTACTTGGGAAGCTGAGGCAGGAGGATCACTTGGGCTCAGAAGATGAAGGCTGCAGTGAACCATGATCACGCCACTGCACTCCAGCCTGGGCAACAGAGTGAGACTCTTTCTCAAATAAATAAATTAAAGCTAATATGTTGTATGACTATGTCATTGGATATTACAAATATAAATACTGGTTACTGTTAGGTAACAGGGGTAACTTAATGGCCCTGGTTCTGGGTTCTTCTTCCTCCTCGATACAGACCCGCCAAAGAAAAACCAATCAGAAAGAGACGCCTTCACGCCTTGGTCTGAGCCCAGCCCCCCAGCCAACCATTGACCTCCATGTAACGTCTCAGAGTATAAAAAGCCGAAGCCCGAAGCCCTCTCTCTCTGCTTCCTCTTCGGCTCCCTACCTGACACCTCCAATAAAGATCTCTTCACCGTAACCGGTGTAGCGTGGTCTTAGCCTGAGTCTCTAGAGTCACTCTTTCAGTTACCTTACAGTAAAGGTAACCTGGGATGGTAAGACTCAGAACAGACAGAAATAACCATAATTCTGTGCCCAAATCTTTAATCACTGTGAGAGTGTGGTATGAAGGTCAGCAAATGGTAGAGCTGAGGATGGGGAGAAAGTGATGTTTCAAGAGGATGTGAACTTCAGTGGGGGAGTAGATGAGAGTAAGGGCCTGAAAACCCTAGTGTAGAGCCAGCAGAACATCAGATTATGATTTCCTTAACAATGAAAGGATTGTTAAGGAAAGGCTAGGAGTATAGGAAGGTTTATTAACAACGGAATGGTATTTTAGAAAATAACGTGGAATTACTAGGAGCAAGAATGAGCTGATAATGGGAAAAAGAAAAGAAAAAAGTGACTAGAGGGACTTACGAAGGAGACAGGGCATTGAGAAGTAACCAAAATTTTCAGGGAGATGAGAAATAGAAGGAATATGAATGGAATGATAATGCTAATTTTCAGCTGAATATTGTTTGGGAGAGACAAAGCAAAGAAATTGAGAGATAGAAGGGATGTTAATACAACCAAAACACTAATTACAGCTGAAATGTTGTTTAAGAAAGATAAAGATTGTGACACAAATCAAATTAAACCACTAAATTTTGTCTTCATATTGTTTAGAGAGATGAAGCAAAATTGAGATGATCTGGAAGCTATATGTAACATTAGTATAGCCTCTCCTTTAAAGTTTTTGATGTCAGATTTAAACATTTTGTTGTGGGGAAAACATTTGGGCATCTTCTTCAACCCCAGCATTCTCCAGTAATTCATCTTTAGGAACTGGAAGTACATTAAGTGCCAGATCTTGGATATTCATTCAGTTTTAGTTCATCCCATTGTCCCAGCTTGCTTATTTATGTATTAATATATTTTTTATTTTTATTATTTTTTAGTCAGCTTGCTAGGGATATATATTTTTAATGTACACTTCCCACGTCATAAAATGCACCCCTTTAAAGTGTGTAATTTATGGCTTTTAGTATATAAACAAGATTGTACAATATTGTCTTATTGCACTATATTGCAAAAAGGTTGTACAAGGTTGTACATCACCACTAATTCCAGAACATTTTCATTATCTAAAAAAAAACCCTGTACCCATTAAAGTCACTCCCCATTTCCTCCCTACCTTCAGCCTCTGTCAACCATTAATCTACTTTTGGTCTCTATTGATTTGACTATCCCGGACATTTTATATAAATGGAATCATATAATACTTGTTTTTTTGTGTCTGACTTCTTTCACTTAGCATAATATTTTCAAGGTTCATCTATGTTGTAGCATGTATCAGAATGTTATTCCTTTTTGTAACTGAACAATATTCCATTGTATGGCTATACCACATTTTGTTTATTCATCAGTCAATATAGGCATACCTTGGAGATACTGTGGACTCAGTTCCAGACCATCAAAATAAAAGGAGTCACATAAATTTTTGGTTCCCTAGTGTATATAAAGGTTATGTTTACACTATACTGTAGTCTATTAAGTGCGCAATAGATTATGTCTAAAAAACAATGTACATACCTAAATTTAAAAATATTGTTAAAAAATGCTAATGATCATCTGAGCCTTCAGCAAGTTGTAATTCTTTTGCTGGCGGAGGGTCTTGTTACCTTGATGTTGATGGCTGCTGACAGATCAGGGTAGTAGTTGCTGAAGGTTGGGGTGGCTGTGGCAATTTCTTAAAATAAGACAAAAATGGAGTATGCCATATCAATTGATTCTTCCTTTCATGAAAGATTTCTCTGCAGCATGTGATGCTGTTTGATGGCATTTTACCCACAGTAGAACTTCTTTCAAAACTGGAATCAATGATCTCAAACCCTGCCACTGCTTTATCAACCAGTTTATGTAATATTCCAGATCCTTTGTTGTCATTTCAACAATGTTTTCAGCATCTTCACAGAGTAGATACCATCTCAGGAAACTACTTTATTTGCTTATCCATAAGAAGCAACTCCTGGCTGGGTGTGGTGGCTCACGCCTGTAATCCCAGCACTTTGGGAGGCCAAGGCAGGTGGATGATGAGGTCAGGAGTTCGAAACCAGCCTGGCCAATATGGTGAAACCCCATCTCTACTAAAAATACAAAAATTAGCCGGGTGTGGTGGTGCGTGCCTATAGTCCCAGCTACTCTGGAGGCTGAGGCAGGAGAATCGCTTGAACCCGGGAAGTGGAGGTTGCAGTGAGCCGAGATTGTGCCACTGCACTCCAGCCTGGGCAACAGAGGGAGACTCTGTTAAAAAAAAAAAAAAAAAAAAAGAAGCAACTCCTTATTTGTATTTGTTCAAGTTTATCATGATATTGCAGCAACTCAGTTCCATCTTTAGGTTCCACCTCTAATTCTTGTTCTTTTGCTATTTTCACCACATGTGCAGTTACTTCCTCCACTGAGGTCTTGAATCCCTCCACGTCATCCATGAGAGCTGGAATCAATCTCTTCCAAACTTCTCTTAATATTGACATTTTGACCTCCTCCCATGAATCACAAATGTTCTTAATGGCATCTAGAATACTGAATCCTTTCCAGAATATTTTCCATTGACTTTGCCAAGATCCATTAGAGGAATTACTATCTATAACAGCTGTAGTCTTATAATATGTATGTCTTAAATAAGACAACTTGAAAGTCATAATGACTCCTTGATCCATGGCCTGAAGAATGGATATTGTGTTGGCAGGTAGGAAAACAATATCCATCTCCTTGTACATCTCCATCAGAGCTGTTGGGTGATGAGGTGCATTGCCAGTGAGCAGTAATACTTTGAAAGGAATCTTTCATTTTGAGCAGTAGATCTCAATAGTGGGCTTAAAATATTCAGTAAACCATGCTGTAAACAGACATGCTGTCTTGTAGGTTTTGTTGTGTTCCATTTATAAAGCACAGGCAGAGTAGATTGATCATAATTCTTAAGGACCCTAGAATTTTTGGAATAGTCAATGAGCATTGGCTTTAACTTAAAGTCACTGGCCACATTAGCCATTAACAAGAGAGTCAGCTTGTCCTCTGAAGCTTTAAAGTGAGGCATTGAGTTCTCCTCTCTAGCTATGAATATCCTAGATGGCATCTTCTTCCAATAGAAGGCTGTTGTGTCCACATTGAAAGTCTGTTGTTTCGTGTAGCCACCTTCATCAATAACCTTAGCTAGGTCTTCTGGATAACTTGCTGCAGCTTCCATCAGTGCTTGTTGCTTCACCTTGCACTTTCATGTTATGGTGATGGTTTCTTTCCCTAAACTTCAAAAGCCAACCTCTGCTATCTTCCTACTTTTCTTCTGCAGTTTCTTATCTCTCTCAGATTTCACAGAATTGGAGAGAATTAGGGGCTTGTTTTGGATTAAGGGAATGTTGTGGCTGGTTTGCTCTTTTATCCAGACAACTTAAACTTTCTGCATATCAGCAATAACATTGTTTTGCTTTATTTTCTTTTTTTTTTCCTTTGAGACAGGGTCTCACTTTGTCACCCAGGCAGGAGTACAGTGGTATGATCACAGCTCACTGTATCTTCAATTTCCCAGGCTGAAGTGGTGATGCTCCCACCTCAGCCTCCCGAATAGCTGGGACTGCAGGCATGCAACACTACACCTAAATTTTTTTTATTTTTTATTTTTATTATTTTTTTTTTTGTAGAGACAGGCTCTTGTCATGTTACCCAGGCTGGTCTCAAACTCAGATTGCTCAAGCAATCTGCCTACCACCGTATCCCAAAGTGTTAGGATTATAGGCATGAGCCACTGCACCCAGCCTCTTTTGCTTTTTTTTTTTAGACGGAGTCTCACTCTGTCACCAGGCTGGAGTGCAGTGGCATGATCTCGGCTCACTGCAACCTCCGCCTCCTGTGTTCAAGTGATTCTCCTGCCTCAGCCTCCCGAGTAGCTGGGACTACAGGCACACACCACCACACCCAGCTGATTTCTGTATTTATAGTAGAGATGGAGTTTCACCATGTTGGCCAGGATGGTCTCAATCTCTTGACCTCGGTATCCTCCCGCCTTGGCCTCCCAAAGTGCTGGGATTTCTTATAGTTTGTGTGTTCACTGGAATAGCACTTTTATTTTCCTTCGAGAACTTTTCCTTTACATTTCATAACTTGGCTGTTTGGCCCAGGAGGCCTAGCTTTCAGCCTGTCTTGGCTTTTGGTATGTCTTCCTCACTAAATTTATTTCTAGTTTTTGGTTTAAAGTGAGAGATATGTGACTCATCCTTTCACTTGAACACTTACGGCCCATTGCAAGGTTATTAAGTGGCCTAATATCAATATTGTGTGTCTCAGGGAACAGTGAAGCACAAGGAAAGGGAGACAGATGTGGGAATGGCTGGTTGGTGGAGCAGTCAGAACACACACAACATTTATTGAGTTTGCCATCTTCTGTGGGCACAGTTTGTGATGCTCCAAAACAATTACGATAGTAACATCAAAGATTAGTGAAAACAGATCACCATAACTGATAATAATGGAAATGTCTGAAATATTGTAAGCATGACCAAAATGTGACACAGAGACACAAAGTGAGCATATGCTGTTGGGAAAGTGGTGCCACTAGACTTGCTTGACATAGAGTTGCCACAATCTTCAATTTGTAAAAAAAAAAAAAAAAAAAAGTGAAGCACAATAAGGTGAAAAGGTGAAATGCAATAAAACGAGGTATGCCTGCAGACATTTGCATCGTTTCTACTTTTTGGAGTAATTCTGCTATGAACATTCAAGGTCAAGTTTTTGTGTGGATATATGTTTTAATTCTCGTGGGTATATACCTAGACATAGAATTGGTAGGTCATATAGTAACTCTATGTTTAACTCTTCAGGAAACTGCCAAAATGTTTTCCAAAACAGCTGTATCACTTTACACTTTTGCTAGCAGTATATGAGAGTTCCAGTTTCTGTACTTCCTCACCAACACCTATTTATTTTCCAGTTTTAAAATATTATAGTCATCATAATATCATAGTGGGTGTGAAGTGATATCTCACAGTGGTTTTGCTATGCATTTGTTTCCTTAATGACTAACAAAGTTGAACATATTTTCATGTGGTTATTGGCCATTTGGTATATATTCTTTGCAAAGATATTCATTCATATCTTCTGCCCATTTTTAAATTGGGTTTATTGTTGATTATAAGAGTTCTTTGGGGCTGGACGTGGTGGCTCACGCCTATAGTCCTCACTTTGGGTGGCCAAGGCAGAAGGATCACTTGAGGCCAGGAGTTTGAGACCAGCCTCAGCAACATAGACCCCATCTCTACAAAAATAAAAATAAAAAAACTTAGCCAGGTGTAGTGGCATGTACCTGTAGTCCTAGCTATTCAGAAGGCTCAAGTGAGAGAATCCTTTGAGCCCAGGAGTTTGAAGCTGTAGTGAGTTATGATTGTACCACTACACTACAGCCTAGGTGACAGAATGAGACCCTATCTCTTAAAAAACAAATAAACAAATAAATAAATAAAGAGTTTTTTCAGCCTGGGTGTGGTGGCTCACGCCTGTAATCCTAGCACTTTGGGAGGCCGAGGAGGGTGGATCACTCGAGGTCAGGAGTTTTAGACCAGTCTGGCCAACATGGTGAAACCCCGTCTCTACTAAAAATACAAAAATTAGCTGGGTGAGGTGGTGGGCGCCTGAAATCCCAGCTACTCGGGTGGCTGAGGCAGGAGAATCGTTTGAACCCAAGAGGCAGAGGCTGTAGTGGGCCAACATCCTGCCACTGCACTCCAGCCTGGGTGACAGAGCAACACTCTGTCTCAAAAACAAGCAAACAAACAAAAAAACAAAACAAACAAAAAAAGAGTTCTGCTCTATATTCTAGGTACTAGACTCATGTAATGAAAGATTTGAAAATATTTTGTTCTGTTTTATGAGTTATCTTTTAATTTTTTTGATAATGTCCTTTGAATTACAAAGGTTTTGAATTTTGATGAAGTCCGATTTATCAACTTTTTTCTTTAGTTGCTTGGGTTTTAGGTGTTATATCTAAGAACCCAGCAGCGTGTTTAATAGCTCTCTTCTTGCTCTAAGGACTGTCCCCATGGACACTAAATTATATGGATACCCTCCTAATAAATCTCTAATTCCAGCTCAAGGAAGCAAGGATAGGCAATTGGAGGCCCCTGGCTAGGTGGATGGGTAAATCCTGACTTATTTTATCCTTACCTCAGCATGGTGAGTGCCATCATTTAGCTTCTCCCTAAAGGAAATCTGCCAGCAATTTTAGTTGCCATTTTGTATACTTACTCAACAAGTTTACATTGAGCACTTACTCTGTGTCAAGTACCTTTCCAAAGGAGGAAAAATTGCATCAGCAAATTACAAAGAGAAAACTTTAAAAAATGCTTTGCCCTTTTTCTTTTTGTAAAAAAGGCAGTATAACAACTACAAATATTGAAAAGATAAAAGAGCTCCTAATCTCATGATTCAAATACAACTATTTCATTTTTATTTATTCTCTTATAATTGTTGTTCATAACCATACATATATTTTAATATAGTTCAATTAGCATAAAGGAATTTAATATTTTGCTTTTTAAAAACTTAATATTTTATCATATATTTAAGAAAATGTCTTTCTTGATTTTGGCCTCAGACAATATAAGGGAAAGGAAGCAAACAACAGGAGAAAATGTGTAAGTCAATAAAATATTATTAAGATAAGCAAGTATGGTTTATAAGTGGATTTGTGCTCTGGTCTGTGAATGCCTGTAGGCTGGCAAATTGAATTCAAGAGTATATAATTCTATTCCATATTATTAACATTTTTCTTTTTCTTCCTGATCTGTGACTCTGGCTCCACTGATTACCTTAACCATATTACATGGGTAATTTAATTTCTAGCTATTGTTCATACTGGTCAGTTAAATGTTTGCATCTAGATAAGGTTTTTGCCTTTAAGTTTGTAGCTAAACAAGAAGTTTGATATATGACTAATTTTTATTAGAATTTGCTTCAAGAATCATATGTCCCAAAGAAGATAATAATAGATCTATATACATAAACATAGTAACTGATGATAATTTCTATAGGTATTTTTATAATATGTATATAGTTTTTCCTTATATATAAAATAATTCCACAAGAATACTGTTTATCAACTATGTAGAGCCAGCTTGCTGGGTAAGTTCAATTTCTTGAATTAGACAAATAATCTTTTTTTTTTTTTTTTTTTTGAGACAGACTCTCATTCTGTCACCCAGGCTGGAGTGCAGTGGCGTGATCTCGGCTCACTGCAACCTCTGCCTCCCAGGTTCAAGCAATTCTCCTGCCTCAGCCTCCCAAGTAGCTGGGACTATAGGTGCACACCACCACGCCCGGCTAATTTTTGTATTTTTAGTAGAGACGGGGTTTCACCATGTTGGCCAAGCTGGTCTTGAACTCCTGAGCTCGTGATCCACCTGCCTCAGCCTCCCAAACTGTTGGGATTACAGGTGTGAGCCACCATGCCCGGCCGACAAATAATCTTAAATTATGAATCTTATTACAAATTATTTGGGCCTTAATGTTGTCTTGTGTGATTACTATTCTAACATTTAACTTTGAAGTAGATGATCATCTTTCATTAGTTTTCATATCAAATATATATCTAACCAGTGAACAGGATTTCTGTGGGGGCCTTATATGCTACTCCTAAAGAAGGAAGCATCCCTGAATAAAAGCACTAACTTACTTTCTTCAGTTACCTGTCAGCATGTAAAACAGTTGACTTTCCTAAAGAGCTTGTGGCAGAAGTTGAGGGTTTGTCTAATAGTTAATTAACATGGCCCTCCTCCTCAGTCCTAGCTCTGGCTTGACCTATCCCGTTCTCCGAGTTTCGGCTCATTTTTAGAACTCAGCTGGAAGGTCATTAACTTTTGCTTCTTCACCTTGATAGATTAACTTTGTGATTAATTTGGCTTATGGTAGTGTTTCCTGTGGTTCCCATCAGGGACTTTCTGGCAGGCAAACATGGATGAGCAGACCAAGGACTTTCTTTTAATTCCTTTTAGCCCGACTTTTATTGATTCCCCACAAACACCACCTTCCCACTTCTTAAAGTCTGCTACGGATTCCATTATCCAGAACCTGCTGTCCCTGGCCACTGCAGGTGTGTTGCTGCCTGATCCTCCCCCTCTCCACTGGAACCTTCCTGTCCTGGTGCTCACCCCTTCAGGGTCACATCCTTCGTGCCTTTCAAGGTGAAAACTATATTAAAGCAATAGCCAGAGGCAATCTCCAGGGTCTTCTCTCCCACCCCAGGTTACAGCATCTTAACACTGACTTCCTGAAGTCTCTTTCCCTTTTTTATGAAAACCAGAAGAATGATTTTCATAGAATCAGAGGATAAATAAGACAAACAACAACAACAAAAAGATAAAATCGAGGATAACCCCCAAGAGACCCCCTAATATAACATGTTCATTTTCCATAGGAGAAAAACACAGTCCAAAGAGGTTAAGTGGCTTTCTTATAAAATATTACAGCAAGTTTGGAACAAAACCATAAAGCTTATGCACACATATAAAGCACTATATTTCTTCATCTGATCAGAGAATGAGGATTCGGGAGGGGCCTTAGGAGTCCTTGTTAGGTATGAACACAATTGCAGTCATTTCTAGATTCAAGCGTTATCAAATACATAGTTGCAGATCTACCTTTGTTCAGTATTCCTGCTTAGAAGCACCAGCCCTGAGTTTAACAGCTTCTTTCTAGGTTAAATGGCTTGCTCTTACTTGCCATCATAGGTCAAGATCTGCTACTCTGTTTTTAAGCACTTCTTGAACTGAATATGTATAGTGGTAGTTTGCTACTGGGGGAAATCCTATCCATTGCCAAAAGTTCTCATTAGAAATTTAGTGCTAAAAGCTGTCACAGATTACAGCAAGCTCAGCAGTATATTGACAAATAATGCTTGGTAGACTGCAAAGTGGAAAGCTGTATCACAAAGGGCCAGCAGATCTTTTGTTAGAGCAGGGTATCGGTGTCATCTCAGGCTTCAGATCACATTGAAATCAACAGAGTGGAAGCTGTGCCTACCCATGAATTTTGTGACAGGAGCTTGCCACATGTGAAGCCTAGTCTCCTCAGTGGTTTCATTAACATTGAGTAACCTGGCATGACTGGAGTAGATCACTAATAACAAACTTCCAAAGCTGCATTTTCCAAAGTCTGATCCCAGGAACATTCATTCTAAAAGTTATTAATATGCATTTCTTTTTTTTAAAAAAAAAGATATATTCCAAATAAGTTTGTGAAACATTGCCTCAAATGCAGCCCACTAATATACATAATGACTCTCTAAGAAATGGTTATAATATATTAATATGTAGTGCTTCTCAGACTTATTTAAGAATGCTTTTTTTTTTTTTTTTTTGAGATGGAATCTCGCTCTGTCGCCCAGGCTGGAGTGCAGTGGCATGATCTCTGCTCACTGCAAGCTCTGCCTCCTGGGTTCACACCATTCTCCTGCCTCAGCCTCCCGCCACCACAAGCAGCTAATTTTTTTTTTTTTTTTTTTGTATTTTTAGTATAGACGAGGTTTCACCGTGTTAGCCAGGATGATCTCGATCTCCTGACCTCGTGATCCACCCGCCTCAGCCTCCCAAAGTGCTGGGATTACAGGCGTGAGCCCGCGCCCGGCCAAGAATGCCTTTTTAAAGGAACTCCTATTAACCTCTTCAGAGGTACAATCAAGAGGAGGACCCTAGAGTTCCATGGGTAAACTAGAATTCCATTGTTGGAGTAATATTGTTCTACCATCATTGAATTTTACAATTTCAGAAATAGAAGTAATCTTAAAGGTAATCTATCATCTTCAATTTCCCAAATGTATGCTAGTTGGAACCTAAAATCATTGAATTGGTTATATTTGAACAATAAATTATAGCAGGGTATCACATAGCAAGTTAAATGGGTAACCACTGGCTTACTTCATTATTTTTACATATACCATTAAATACCAACTGTTATACTTCTAAAAATGTTTCATTTATTGGTGGGAAAATTTTTCTGTTATACAAAGCCTAGAAAATGCAGTATAATGCTTTATAGTGGTGAGTATAAAATAAGTAGGAAGTATATCAAATTCTCCATTCCTTCATCAAATATCTGATGAGCACCTTCTGTATGTAATATATAACATGCTAGTTATATATTATATCTCAAATCCTTAGAACACCTCAGGGAAGGAGATAGTATTCTCATTTTACAAGTGAGGAAATTGAACTTCTGAGATATGAAGTGATTTTCCCTAGGTCATGCCTACTAAGTGGTGAAATTAGAATTTGAATGCAAGTCACCAATTCCAAAGCTATGTTCTTTCTGCTACCTATAATACAGCTCCTTTATTGTGACTCAAAATTTCCATTTAAAATTAAACAAAGTATAATCAAAGTATAATGGTAGTTGAACAGTGGGACACATTTTCCATTTGGTTAAGATGACAACATTGGTGTTTGTTTCCGAGTGCTGTCAGTTGTTAGCGCCAGGTGGAAAAATTTGGATTCTGCATCTCTAGCTCTGACTCCTCTTCTCTAGCTCTGACCCCACTTCTAAGCCGTAGTCCCTCATTTCCCCTTGGATGCCTTACTGTCACCTCAAATGTGAAATGTTTAAAATTAAACTCATTATTTTCCCCTCCAAATTCCACTTTCTAATTTCATTCTCTTAGTCACTTAGCTTAAAGGCTGGAGCCATCTTTGAATCTTTTGTAAAACTATTAGTTGGACTCAATGATACATAATATCCCTTCCAATTCTGAAATTCTAATGTTGTTATTCTTGTACCACGTACTCAGGCAAAATAAATTTCTTTCTCTGCTTTGAGCCTGCTAAAAGGTCCAGAGTTTTTTCAATATCTAATAGCATATATTCTACTCATCCATCCTTACGCGTCCTTCAAAGCCCATTTTAAATGTCATCTCTTTAAACCCTTCATGAGCCTCCCAGCTGTACTTCATAGTAATTGCTCTCTCCTTCAGGATCCTATAATAGTTTTATTCCTTTTTTAGGGTACTTTACAATACCCTGTATACATGTACACAATATATATCTTGCATATTATTCTTTACATACACATATACACACTGTATATATACACACTATATATATACATATATACATGATATACACACTATATATATGATACATGTTTTAGGTACTGTAAGTAATATATATAACAAATATATATGATATATAATGTATATAGTGTGTGTATATATAGGGTTTTATAAAAATTAATATATAATGAATATATGAGATATGTAACTAATCTATATATTGTATGTAGGTATGTGTATATAGGGTGCTGTAAAGAATATATAACTAATATATATGATTATATATAGTGTGTGTCTCTCTGTCTAATCTATATAAAGTGAGGTAAGGGGGATGCTTGGCAAGGGATTTTTGGGTCTGAGCACTGTCGGCAGGGTTTATGGGCTAGGCATGATCGCAGGGTGTGGGAGTGATGGTAAGGAAAGAAAGATGAGAGTGGGGCTTCAGATGGCTAATTTGGGGCTTTCAGAACCTTAGTGGGGTAAGGGCAGTATCCTCCAAAGGAATAGATGGCAGCTATGGATGATTGCTCACACATAGCAGGGTTGTTCAAATAAGTAAATATTTCAAGGATAATGGGAGCCAGGCTTCTCTCTGTAGGAGAAAGTAGTTATAAATGTGGAAGGGCAAAAACTAGAATGAACTGTACGATGCTGGATTGGAGGTTTCACTGTGAACACATGATTTTTCAATATATATTGTTAGACAAAGAAATATAGCTGTAAATGTGTGTGTAAGGATACATATAAAGATGTGCTGTATATGTGTATGAATGTATAAATATTCCCTAACTGCATCCACTGAGACAGGCTGGGCTATGGATACCTCAATAGCAGTGAGCATACCTAGTGCTAAATACCATTCTCCACTATAAGGAATCGGGGCTCCTGAATAAATGATTACATCCAAGGCTGGAGCAGGATGAATATGAAACATCTAATTGCCCTAGTAACTAGGGGAGTGCTGAAAGAATGATGGGGATGTGTCAAAAGGCCACAGAATGGTAACCTGTTAATGTTGAATCTGGATTATGTGTATATGGCATTTAAAGCTCTTTTAATTATTCTGTATTTAAAAAATCGGCCGGGCGCGGTGGCTCAAGCTTGTAATCCCAGCACTTTGGGAGGCCGAGGCGGGCGAATCACGAGGTCAGGAGATCGAGACCACGGTGAAACCCCGTCTCTACTAAAAATATAAAAAATCAGCCGGGCGTCGTGGTGGGCGCCTGTAGTCCCAGCTACTCGGAGAGGCTGAGGCAGGAGAATGGCGTGAACCCGCGAGGCGGAGCTTGCAGTGAGCCGAGATTGAGCCACTGCACTCCAGCCTGGGCAACAGAGCGAGACTCCGTCTCAAAAAAAAAAAAAAAAAAAAAAATTTTACAATAAAATGTTTACAGAATCTAAGGCTGGGGCAGGCGCAGTGGCTTACGCCTGTAATCCCAGCATTTTGGGAGGCCGAGGCGGGCGGATCATGAGGTCAGGAGTTTGAGATCAGCCTGACCAACACGGTGAAACCCCGTCTCTACTAAAAATACAAAAATTAGCCAGGCATGGTGGCACACGCCTGTAATCCCAGCTACTCAGGAGCTGAGGCCAGTGAATTGCTTGAAGCCAGGGGCGGAGGGTGCATCGAGCCAAGATCACGCCATTGCACTCCAGCCTACGTGACAGAGTGAGACTCTGTCTCAAAAAAAAAAAAAAAAAAAAAGAGAGAGAGAATTTAAGGCTGGGTACAGTGGGTCATACCTGTAATCCCAGCACTTTGGGAGGCCGAGGCGGGTGGATCGCTTGGGCCCAGGAGTTCAAGACCAGCCTGGGCAAAATTGTGAAACCTTGTCTCTACAAAAACAAAAACAAAAACAAACAAACAAAATTAGCCAGGCACAGTGGCACACCCATTGTCCCTGCTACTTGAGTGGCTGAGGTGGGAGAATCACCTGAGCCTAGGAGGTTGAGCCCACAGTGAGCCGTGATCAGACTACTGCGCTCCAGCCTGGGTGACAGAGTGAGGCCTTGTCTTCTTGTCTCAAAATAAAAAAAAAAAAATTACACACACACACACACACACATACACACACACACAACACAGAAGCTAGAATGAATATGAGACCTTGTCTTCTTGTCTTAAAAAAAAAATTGAACACACACACACACATATCACAGAAGATAGAATGAATGGGGCCCCTACCCACCAAACTTGGGATAATTGAGCATCAAAATAAATAATGATAGAGACAGAATATTGGCTGGGTGTGGTGGTGTGCATGCCTGTAGTCCCAGCTACTTACTTGGGAGGCTGAGGCAGAAGGATCACAGGAGCCCAGAAGTTCAAGGCTGTAGTGTGCACCATGATTGCATTATCAACCTGTGAATAGCCACTGCACTCCAGCCTGGGCAACAAAGGAGGCCCTGTCTCAAGAAAAAAAAAAGAGAGAGAGAGAGAAAGAAACAGATTATAAGTCATTTAACAAAATTGAAACCTCTGGATCCATATTAATTAATATAAATACATTAATTGAAGATTTGATAAGAAACAATATATTTACAAATATCTTGAAAGAGTTTCAGAGTCTCCCTCACAAAGTTGCAGAGTCTCCCTCACAAAATACTTATTAATTTACAAAGGGGGAAAAAAAAAGTAATCGCACTGGAGAAGCCTAACAGACATCACCTTATTAAAGTAAACATCTGTAATGAGAGAAGTTGAAATCGTGCCACCTGATAGGGTGCCACGAGAAGAAAGCAGCAACACTTCTGGAGTCCTGTCATACCTAGATGAATGTAATCATGAGTAAATATCAGACAGACCCAAAATGAAGGCCATTCTACAAAAATAACTGGCCAGGAATCTTTAACAGCGTCAAGAATATGAAAGGCAAGGCAAGACTGAGAGTTCCAGTTTGAAGAGTAGGAAAGACACATTATAAGTAAATACAATGCTTGATTCTGAACGGAATCTTTTACCATAAACAACATTGGGACAATTGGTAAAACGCTGAGTTACGTAAATGTTCTGATTTTGATGGTTATATTGTGATTATGTGGAAGGTGCTTAGGGACAATGTGGCATGGTGTCAGCAATTTAAATCTCAATTCTGGGAAAAAAAGTTCTTTGTACTATACTTGCAACCTTTTTGTAAGCTGGAGATTGATTCAAAATGAAACTTGAAAAATGACATTTAAAACGCCGAGCGCAGTGGGAAAACGCACATGACTTGAGGTAAGAGGCTGTTAGTCTGAGTTCTGCCATTGACTTAGTATGTGACCTTGAGCAAGTCACTTTACCTTAGTCCTCACAGTCAAGGCTCTCTAGAGTCCCTTCCACGTCTAACATCTACCGCCACAACACTGGCCCCGCCTGAATTTCTCCAGGCCCTTTAGATGTCCCAGAGCTGCACCCAAAGACTCTGGCTTGCGATAAAAACAGACAAAAATAGTTGCGGCCGGAATCTCCGGACTGAAAAACCGCTGTCCTAATCCTAACTTGGGCCGCAGTGTCCATCGCTCTTTCGACGGTGAAGCAGTCACGCCTGCCAGAGTGGGCGCTCGATGGCTCGGCGGCCAGCTGGCGGGGCCTTGGACCAGCGGCGCGGCGCAGGGCGCGCTCCCAATCGCTAGCTCCCGCCGTGCTCGCCGCTGCGAGCTTTCCGGCCACGCCCCGCGCGCGCCCCGCCCACCTCACTGCCTCGCTGTGGCCGCCGCCGGCAATTCCAGACTCTGCTAGGGTTAGCAGAGCAGCCGGTAACGTTGCTGGACCGGGACGCGCGCTCAACTGAGGAGGAACCCCAAAGGCAGGCAGTCGGGGATCCGGGAAACGGGGACACCTTCGGGCGCGAGGGGCCTGTGTCTGGGCTGCCTGTTGGCTGGGAAGGAGGACGCACCGGGGCCGCAATATGAGTCGAGTGCTCTGGGATCCCGAGGGTGGTCGCGGCAGCGATGTGATCGCGAAAGAAGCCGGTGGGAGAACCGGTCGAGGGGCTAGGTGTCTTGACCCTAAGTGCTGGAGTCCGCCGAGGAGGGGCTGACTGGGGCACGGGGTCGGTTGATGAACAGCGCGGTCCGTCTTTCCTCCTGGGCTACGGGAAAGTCTGGCTTCACCTGTGCACAACAGGTAGGCGTGGACTCTGCCTGCCAGCGGGAGCCGGGGTCGCCGGGCGTGTAGGGAAGGTCAGGAGGTCGGAGCCCGCCTCGCCAGCTCGCCGCTCCCAGGACCCGCCCTGCGGCGTCCGCTGCGGCAGTGGTCAGCCAGGAGCGGGGCCCCGGCCCAGCCTTCGGGCGAGCTTCCTCAGAGGCCCGTTGGTTTTCTGCAGGAACCCTCAAGGAGAGTTCCCAGAAGGGAGCAGTGGAGAGTGTGGATATTTGCCTTCTGTTTCAGTTCTCTCCAGGAAAGAAAGCTTTTCCTTTGGTAACATTTGCTTAGTGTGAGGAAACATTTTGTTTCCCCCTACTCTCGGCCAACGCGGCGTTATTTCAAGTGATTATAAAGTCTTTAGAAACTTTATAAAGCGTTTTATAGTGCTTATTTATCACGGTAGTGGATACCTCTGGCAAGTTGGGATAATTTTCTTGACTGTCAAGTCAGATAATAATAAAATGGCTTGAGCTCCTACATTAAAGGTCATAGTTATCCATTATTTCTATGTGCATTCATTTATTGAACAAATATGCAGCACTTTTTTTGGGCTAGGCGCCCTTAAGGAATTTACAGCCTGAAAGATGTTAAAAGTTTAAGGAGGAAAAAAGGGGCCCACAAGTACAGTTAAGAACTTGCAGAGAAAATACTCTCAGTGAAATTACTTAAGCTGCAGGGAAAGCAGAAGTGTGGTTAGAATTGAGCATTAGTTGGATGGGGAGAGGAGAATTTTGTTTCATTTTCCAAACATTTTAGAAAGTATGTCTTTGAGAAAGTGATTTTAGATAAAGTATCGAAGCCGAGATTTGTGTTACATTTTAATACCACTGACTTTTTTTTTTTCCTTAACTGGTAAGCAGGCAGGATTTATAATATAAGAATAGTGACAGTTGGAGAATACTGTAGTATGGATTTGTTGTGCCTTGGAATGCAGGTGTTTTACCTAGATAACTGTAGAATAGAAGAATAAGAAAAGACTCCTCACCTGAAAGTCAGGAGACCTGAATTCTAGCTTAAGTTCCCTCCACTATTTATGGATGTTAGATTAGGTCACTTTTTTAGTGTTATTCATTATTGTATCTGACTTTAGTCATAAAAAATACATGACTCCAAAGTACCTTTTTAATTCTTAAATTATTAATTAAAATTAACTGCATTAAACTAATGAATATATTATCTACAGAAAAAATTACTTTTTTACTTGTCTTTAACCAATGCACTTACCTTTCTTCCTGCTTTGTTTCAAAAAGGTTGAGGCAGTTTATAATAATCTTTCTTAACTATGAATAGCATAAGGGTTAAATTCTGGATTTTTTAAATTCTAAAATTATTCTGAATTAAGCATTTAATGACATCTGCATTTTTAAAAAAAGCTCTGTTGAGTCTTGTGTGGTTCGTTAATTATCCCATAGTATAATTGAAGAGTTTGAACAATCCTTTAATGAGACCACAGTCCTCATATAAATAACACTTCTACTTCTTCAGGAGACATTGAGAAACTGTTATTAAATCTCATTTGAGAAATCAATTAACTGGGGCCAAAAAACTTAGTAAAGACTTGCCTGTGTCACTTAATTAGATCCTTTGTCTAGTTCTAGTGTTAAATTTTTGAATTAAAATAGTGCTCAGCAATCTACAGCCTGTAGGTCAAATCTACTCTGCTGGCAGTTTTATAAAAGTTTTATTGAACACAATGTTGCTTCGTTATGGCTGTTCATGTTTTGTTTTTGAGTAGTTGTGGTAGAGACCGTGTGGCTACCAAAGCTTAGAGTATTGTCTGGTCCTTTACAGAAAAAAATTAGTGGACCCCTGAACTAGAACTCTTAAGTACTTAATCACTAAATCTTTTGTAGGAGGAAATAGATTAAATTCAGTTTTAATTCTTTTGTTTGTTTGTTTGTTTGTTTTTGTTTTTATTGAGACGGTGGGGGGGGGGTGTCTGGCTCTAGCCCCAGCTGGAGTGCAGTAGCGCGATCTTGGCTCACTTGCAAGCTCTGCCTCCCCGGTGCAAGTGATTCTCCTGCCTTAGCCTCCCGAGTAGCTGGGAGTACAGGCATGCACCACCATGCCCGGCTAATTTTTGTATTTTTAGTAGAGACGGGGTTTCACCATGTTGGCCAAGCTGTTCTCCAACTCCTGATCTCAGGTGATCCGCCCGCCTCGGCCTCCCAAAGTGCTGGGATTACAGTTGTGAGCCACTGCGCCCAGCCTCACTTTTACTTATTAATCTTGGTTTGTCATTATAATGTCAGGTAATTGTTGGATTCATAAATGCTTCTGGATCTGCAGTGTGTAATGATAGAGGAGGGGCATGGTTTTTCTGCTACATTTATCTAGTATAAAGTTTTATAATTTCGGCAACTCTAGCCTTTTTTTTTTTTTTTTTTTTGAGATGGAGTCTTGCTCTGTCCCCCAGCTGGAGTGCAGTGGTGCCATCTCGGCTCACTGCAACCTCCGCCTCCTGGGTTCAAGCGATTCTCCTGCCTCAGCCTCTGGAGTAGCTGAGATTACAGGCGCGTGCCACCACACCCAGCTAATTTTTTTTTTTCTTTTTTTGAGACAGAATCTCACTCTGTTGCCCAGGCTGGAGTGCAGTGGCGCGATCTCGGCTCGCTGCAAGCTCTGCCTCCGGGGTTCACGCCATTCTCCTGCCTCAGCCTCCTGAGTAGCTGGGACTACAGGTGCCAGCCATCACGCCTGGCTAATTTTTTTGTTTTGTTTTTTGTTTTTGTTTTTGTTGTATAGTAGAGATGGGGTTTCACCGTGTTAGCCAGGATGGCCTCCATCTTCTGACCTCGTGGTCTGCCCACCTTGGCCTCCCAAAGTGCTGAGATTACAGGCGTGAGCCACCGCGCCCGGCCAACTCTAGCCTTTTGTAAGCCTAGGGAAGAGGAAGAGTTTTTATATATTTCTCTAGCAACTGTGTTATTTTAAGTTTTAATTTAGATCTGGTATGGGAAATTTTTTTCGTTTAGTAAACTCTCTTTTTACTATGTCATTCATAGGGTTTATCATAAGCAGCAGTAAGGTACCTTTACTCAAAACAGTTTTTTTTTGTTTTATTTATTTGTTTATTTTTATTTTATTTTTTGAGACAGAGTCACTGGAGTGGACTCAAGCGATCCTTCCACCTCAGCCTCTGAGTAGCTGGGGCAACAGGCACATGCCACCATGCCTTGCTAATATTTTGTATTTTTTGTAGAGAGGAGGTTTTGCTGTGTTGCCCAGGCTGGTCTCGAACTCCTGGGCTCAAGGAATCCCCTCATCTCGGCCTCCCAAAGTGCTGGAATTACAGGTGTGAGCCACCACATCTGGCTTCAAAAAAAGAGTTTTTTAAACAGGAATCTAGTGATTAAAATCTAGTGATTCCTAGTTGGTCATAAGGTCAGACAGAATATTATTGGAAGTGTAACTGAACAAGAAATCAAACATACTTACAGTGAGAACCAAATGGAAAGTTAGCACTCTTTAAACAGATACCTAACAGATTGAAACAGGAGTATATATCCTGAATCATGCTTGGGCTTTTTTTTTTTTTTAATAGTAACAACACAAAATATTTATTTCTAGAAAAGAAGCATAATATGGCCATATTCAAGCACTATATTAATTATTTGCCTAAGAAATTGGAGCTGGTTATGTGACAAAAATGAAGGAAAACTTGAAGAAAGTGATAATTTTAAATATTTACAGCTGTACATATACTTTTGCCAATCTTAAAACCATCGACCAGATGCGGTGACTCATGCCTGTAATCCTGGCACTTTGGGAGGCCAAGGTGGGCAGATCGCTTGAGGTCAGGGGTTTGAGATCAGCCTGGCCAACAGGGTGAAACCCCGTCTCTACTAAAAATAAAAAAAATTAGCCGGGCGTGGTGGCCGGTGCCTGTAATCCCAGCTACTCAGGAGGCTGAGGCAGATAATTGCTTAAACTCGAGAGGTGGAGGTTGCAGTGAGCTGAGATCGCACCACTGCACTCCAGCCTAGGCGACAGAGCGAGACTCCATCTCAAAAAACAAAAATTAGCCAGGCATGGTGGTGCACGCCTGGAGTCCCAGCTATTCAGGAGGCTGAGGTGGGAGAATCGCTTGAACCCATGAGGTGGAGGTTGCAGTGAGCTGAGATCCTCCCACTGCACTCCAGCCTGGGCGACAGAGTGACATCCTGTCTCAAAAAAAAAAGAAAAGGAAAAAAAAAAAAACCATAGTATGGTGCTAATTTTACTAAATTGTTGTTTTATGTGTGTAATGTATTTTTTCAGTAACTTAGTTGTCCTGTGTTGCCCAAGTAATGCTTCTCAATGGCATTTATATACTTTTCTGTTGTATTTGGAGGTTTCTACATGTTGAATATATGCATATTTGTGTGTCTGTACACAAAATAATATCTTACTCGAAACAAGTAATAATACCTTTTTTATGTAAATAAAATTACCAGAAAACGGAAGTTACCCATTGAATCACCAAAATTCTTAAAAAACTATTTTGGGAGGAAATCAGAAAAAAAGCAAAGCAGATATACAGGTACAAAATCCCTTAGTCCTAATTCTAGAGTCTAAAAGGCTCTGAAGTTTTTTTCTTAACTCATTTGGTAGCAAAACATGACCTGAACTGATGCAAAGGTATTTGCAGTCATTATCCCATCTTATGTGAATATGAATCTGCCTATCTTTTGCTGCAGAAATATCAGTTAGCTTGATTTACAGAGTGCTGCCCTAGACAATTGTGGGGATTTGATGAAATAGATGGTATGTTTACTGTATTCCATGGGTAGGACATGAAAGTGGCAGTCAGAAGGCAGAATAATACGGAGTTATTCCAGGGAGCTGTAGTTGCAAAGAGCCTAGCTGGACATCTGGCAGGGAGTGAGAAGCAGTGCCTGCCAAGGAAAGCCCTCAGGTGAGGCTCCAAGAGGTTAGAAATTTAGCTAAATTTTAGGTTAGGTAGCTAAATTTTATGAGGTATGTTGTGAATTAAAAGTAGGAACCGGCCGGGCATGGTGGCTTACGCCTATAATCCCAGCACTTTGGGAGGCCAATGTGGGCGGATCACCAGGTCAGGAATTCGAGACCAGCCTGACCAACATGGTGAAACCCTGTGTCTACTAAAGATACAAAAATTAGCTGGGCATGGTGGCGCACGCCTTAATCCCAGTTACTGAGGCAGGAGAATCACTGGAACCCGGGAGGCAGACGTTGCAGTTAGCTGAGATGGTGCCACTGCACTCCAGCCGGGGCGACAGAGTGAGACTCCGTCACAAACAAACAAACAAATAAATAAATAAATGTAGGAACCATGAGGAAGAGCCAGGACATTAGACCATAGTGTGGATTAAGGGTGAATCTGTGAATTCTAACTGAGATGTAAGAGACGTGAACAATTAGAGGAGAGGGAAAAGGAAGATTCCAAAGCAGGTAGAGTCTAGTGGCTAAACTCGGAAGTCCTAGGTAGCAGATTGCACAAGCAACAGATAACAAGGATTGACTCATTTTGAAAATGGAGCAAGAATTTCTGGCCTCTCCTGTAAACCCTGATGTGCTGGAGGAATAATGGCATCTTGTACACTTTGGTCCTGTATTAAGTAGCTCTATATTTCTCTGCTTTTAAAAATATCTATATTCAATATTATTTGTCTCTTCCTTCACTGTTAGCTTCCTGCTCTCAGTGGGTTTGCTCTTTTACTTTTAATGTATTTCTCTACTCTATCTAGAATCCAAATAACTGGATTATTAGTCATGTCTAAACTAAGAATGAATAGGCTTTGATGGATTTATGTCAGTAAAATCCATGAGTTCTGAAACAATTGCTCTATAGACTTTGTTTTTTTACTTCCTGTTACTAGAATCTCAGTTAGGTACCAAGTAGTGTGATTGCTAGCTAGTGACTTTCAGAAGAGTGTGGTGGGAGATACAAGAAAAGTAAAACTTCTTAACTTAAAATCTACCTCTGGCATTCCTGAAGGTCCAGAATGAAATGCCCCTTCCATGGAGAGATGGGAGGATTGGTGTGTGGAATGAAGCATAATAAAAATAGTCAAGAATAGCCAAAGACTAAACTAATACTTTTAGTACTTACTGATTTGCCATCTAGATGGAAAGGGCTGTCTGAAAGCTGATGTCTCTGGAAGACGTAACACTAACAAAAAGCCTCAAAGTACTGGAGACATAAAAGTGAAGTGATGAGAAAGAACAACAAAGTTAGAAGGATTGGATGCTTCACCAGCTGTGGCAATAACTGTATTAGTAATAGCAGTGATTACTGTAGAGACTATATGAAGTAGTTGAAAGAATGTGGATTTTAGACAGACATGGACATTACCTTCTTCTTCCACTTAAGTAGCATTTCAGCCTTGGACAAATTTCTTAGCTCATTATCTTTCTGTGTAAAATTAAAATAATAATATCTTAAGTTTCAGTATAATGAGGATTAAATGAGATAGTGAATTAAAAGGTTTTAGTACGTAGATCCACAAAAAATAATCATTTTTCTGTCACTGACATCTTAGAGTTGGTTCCTACTGCTCAGCCTTATCCCCTCCCACCCCCCAGAACACTTCGTTTTACGCTTCCGGGGTGTTTTCTTTCATAATCTGGAAGGAGAATTGCTACAAACAGTTATAGTCCAATTGGGGCTCCCACTGGCAATCTCGCCATCATGGAATCCAGCTTCTACCATTTTTCTCATTCCTTACAATAACATGCAGTATTTTGGAAAAACAAAAAAAAAGAAGGCAGAGTAAATTCAGTCCCCAACCTGTAACCCTATTTCACCCCACTTCTTATAAATTTCTTGTCCTGGTGTTAAATTCTTTGTCTTGGTAACTCCTGTTTCTCTCCTATTCCACCCTGACTTCTCTATCCTAATGGGATGTGCTCCCCATCAGTTCTTAGAGCAGTGTGTTTTTGCTGTTCGTATTGCTTTGTATTATGCAGTGGTGAGTGGTAACATTCTTCCCATTCCTACCAAGTTTGCAGGAAATATTCTTGGCATCTTGGTACACTGAATGTGTTTTCATTATATATTACAATTAGAAGTATTAGTGCTGTGCCTGGGGTGTGTCAAAAGTTAGGTTTTTGTGGTACGAGTTAGAAAACATGGATTCATTTGACTGTGGGAATTCGTATTCAGAATTCCGTAAATCAAATTTTAAAATATATAGTACAAGTCATTTTTAGTTTGTAAGGGATGTATATGAAAGTTACTTAACAGTATAGAATAACACAAATTTTTTTTGAGATGGAGTTTGGCTCTTGTTGCCCAGGCTGGAGTGCAGTGGCCTCATCTTGGCTCACCACAACTTTCACCTCCCAGGTTCAAGCGATTCTCCTGCCTCAAGCCTCCCGAGTAGCTGGGATTACAGGCGCCTGCCACCATGCCTGGCTAATTTTATATTTTTAGTAGAGACAGAGTTTCTCCATGGAACTCCTGACCTCAGGTGGTCCGCCCGCTTCAGCCTCCCAAAGTGCTGGAATTACAGGCGTGAGCCACTGCGCCTGGCCACAGACTAACACAGATTTTTATGTGAATTGATAAATCTTAGATATACAAAGTTAAAACTTCATATATTTGTCTTCTTTTTTTTTTTTTTGAGATGGAGTCTCGCTCTGTCACCAGGCTCCCAAGTAGCTGGAACTACAGGCATGTGCCACCACACCCAGCTAATTTTTGTATTTTTAGTAGAGACAGGGTTTTACCATGTTGGCCAGGATGGTCTCAATCTCTTGACCTCATGATCCACCTGCCTCGACCTCCCAAAGTGCTGGGGTTACAGGCATGAGCCACCGCACCTGGCCGTCATCTTCTTTCTTTATTTACATCTTTATGAGAAGATTCTGTTTATATAGATAATTTGATCCAAAATATTAATCAGAAATGTCCTCTTTTAGGTAGAAGTATGACATCGATAATCATTGATAGTGGAAATTATATATCCTTCTACTAATAATAAATCATTTCAGGCTGGGCGCAGTGACCCACGCCTGTAATCCCAGCATTTTGGGAGGCCAAGACGGGCAGATCACTTGAGGCCAGGAGTTCGAGACCAGCCTGGCCAACATGGTGAAACCCTGTCTCTACTAAAAATACAAAAATTAGCCAGGCATGGTGGCACATGCCTATAATCCCAGCTATTTGGGAGGCTGAGATATGAGAATAGCTTGAACCTGGGAGGCAGAGCTTGCAATGAGCCAAGATCACACCACTGCACTCTAGCCTGGGCAAGAGAACGAGACTCTGTCTTAAAAAAAAAAAAGAAAGAAATCATTTTATAATATGAACAAAAAAGAAAATTTTAAATTTTTTGACCTATGCTAGTCTTTAATGATTAGTATTTCAAATATTGTATTCTATAGAACACGAATTTTATGAGATTCCTAGCTGGGAAAAAAAGAAAAAGGGAGTAGAGGAGAGGCCTATGGTTAAAACATGTTTAGAAACATCAAATGCTTTATCTGCACACCCTCTTGGCAGTACATAGTGCACATTACCGTGTTACATGTATGGAGAAACTGGTGAAGAAAACAGGCAACGTGGCATTTCCCAAAACGATTTCAACTTGGATTTTCCCCTCTTCCCACAGAATACATATTTTCATTCTTCTGGCAGTATTCCACAAAGTACTCTTGGTAAACACTGCTTTATCTGAAGGTTTCTCTTAACATGTAAAACTTCTGCACTTGTAGTTTTCCTTACTTTTTTTCCCTCCCATTAAGCCTTTTGCACTCCTGTGCATTTGTAGTTTTCATGGTTTTATATGACAGCCTAGTATTCTTTGAATATGTTAAATTTTAACCATTTCTCTTGTGTTGGACTTGTAAGTTCTTTTGAATTTTTACTGGAATTACAGTTAATTACAGTGCTGTAATTAGTACTTTTATACTTATATTTTCGTTTTCTTGTGAATTTTAAAAAAATGAATGTTTTTGTCAAATGGTTTTGATATTTTTGTAACCTCTGATAAATAATATTTTTTTCTAAAAGAGTGGAACCATTTGTACTGCCACTATTTATATTAAACTATCAGCTTTTCTAAAATTTCGGCATTGGCTATAAAAGTTTTTGCATTTTTCATATTTAGATTTAATATGCATAGTTTTGAACCACTCAGCTAAATCAAATTTTTCCTATTGAGCTTAAATCATTATTATATTGTTAACATTTCAAATTTTTAACTAATGATAGCCAATTTATTTGTAGGGTTGTTATAGAGAATTAGAAAGACTAATATTAAGTTCAGACAAAGTAATATCCTAAGTTTGAATTTCATTTTCAGAGATTTTTCTGCTGTTTTCTGAGGCAAGTGATTTTTTTAGCCTAATTTTAAAATACTTTATTGTAGAAAGAAGGAAGCAAGATATTTCAGATTCAAAGATGGAATTGATACAGACAAGATTTTTAAATTATCAAGTTATAACTGTGTTAAAGAACTCTAACATTACAAATAACTTGCTTCTTATCCATTTTACCCTAAAACTAATAAAGTATACCAGTTAAGTGTCAGCAAACCAGCTTTAGGATTCTGCCTAGAGATATATAAAGTACTGTAACAAAAGGACTTAATTTTCTTTATACCAGGGGCAGCCTTCTTTAAGCAACATCTCAAGTGTGGCCTAATGTTCTGTGTAACTGGTGAGTTCCTGTTTTTGTAACGTATAATTTTGCAAAGCCTAAATCACAAATGAAAATCTGAGGTCAGGGTGGAATAATCTAGCTTCCTTTTAGATGAAAGCTAATTACTATATTTTTGGGAACGGTTTGGATTTTAGGATTTATCTGTGTTTCTTGAATTGTGGGAGTTCTTGAGAGTTGGGGGGTTTTTTTGTTTACTTCATGCTTTTTGTTCAAAACTGAGGAACTAAGACTATAGGGTGAGTTGAAGCTGTTATGGTGTCTTTTAGAGAAGTAAAAGTCAAAGAAAAGTAATTGAAATTTAAGTCCGAGACGAATCCCAACACTTCAGGTACTTGATACATGCTGGAATTAGTTTCATTTACTGTTTAGTGACTTTTTTGTTTTGTGAATTATTTTCATGCTCCAGAAGGAAGACACTAACAAACCAATCCAATAAACCTATCATATCTTGTGTCCAACGTCCCCTTTGATTATTTGTGATTTTTCCCTTTTCTCTCCTTGAAATGATATAATCATTTTAAGGAACTAAAGTGACCAAGAAGATTAGGAATACTTTTTTCTCCCAATAAATTTAAACGTATGTTTCTGTCCATACCAAAATAGACCTGTAAACTCTAGAGAGAGAAAATTATATTAGCACTTTCTATCAGGACCGGAATAATCAGCAGCCTGTATGTTTGTTGACATTGTTGAAGGTGCTTACACTACCATGCCTAAATAAAATTGAAGTTAACTCATTTCCAGATGAATTAAAACCAACCCTTGTGGATAATATGGTTGGTTTTGTTTGTTTTAAGACAGGGTCTTGCCGAGGCTGGAGTGCAGTGGCGCGATCTTGACCCACTGCAGCCTCCGCTTCCCTATCTCAAGGGATCCTCCCACCTCAGCCTCACGAACACCTGGTACTACAGGTGTGCACCACCACACCAACTAACTTTTGTATATTTTGTGGAGACAGGGTTTTGCCATGTTGCCCAGGTTGGTCTTTAACTCCTCGGCTCAAGTGATCTGCCAGCCTTGGCTTCCCAAAGTGCTGGGATTACAGGCGTGAGCCACCACGCCTGGCCTGATAATACGGTTGTTAACTGCTCTTAGGGATGGTTTTGGAGTAAGTTACTTTAGAAAAGAAAACTGTGAGGCCGGGTGTGGTGGCTCATGCCTGTAATCCCAGCACTTTGGGATGCCGAGGTGGTTGGATCACCTGAGGTCAGGAGTTCAAGACCAGCCTGACCAATATGGTGAAACCCTGTCTCTACTAAAAATACAGAAGTTAGCCGGGCCTGGCGGCATGTGCCTGTAGTCCCAGCTGCCCTGGAGGCTGAGACAGGAAAATCACTTGAACCCGGGAGGCGGAGGTTGCAATGAGCCAAGATTGTGCCATTGCACTCCAGCCTGGGCAACAGGGTGAGACTCCATCTTTATAAAAAAGGAAAGAAAAGAAAACTGTGGCCCTAGAATATTGGTGCCCTGCTGGTTCCTTTTTCTATTAGTAGTCAATAATATACATATGTGTTACTCTAGGCTAATAGAGTCACTAGTCTTAATACAGAGCCATTCAAAAAGAAAGAATACTATGCAAAGTACAGACGTTAGTGCAAACACACACTATGTCTGATATTTGAAGACTGGTACTTAAGTTGAATCGCATAAATTGTCAAGCCAGCCTTTTTTTTCACCTATAAAAATGGCAGTTTCATGTAGTTCAACTTACTCGTAGCTTAGTGGTTCTTCAATTTTTCCATTAAAATAGTATTCTTATGTGCAAAAGGGAGTGATTTTTGTTAAATGACGTCTAGAAAGGTATTATAATTCTCAGGATTTCTTTGAAGTCTCATGTTTTATCTTGAAGTGTTTTATTTTACCTTCTATTATGCATAAATCTGTATTTTAATATAAAATAATGTTAAAAATTAATGCTTAAGGAAAACTTCAAGTAAAATTTGACCCTCTAGTCTAAATTTGACCTCTAGCATAGTAGTATGCTTCATAATCCGTTGGCACACTGCTGGAGTTATCCCAATTTGAAAAGCATAATTTGGATGTTACCTTGGTACCTTAGGTCTAGTTCACAGTGCCTACTTTTCTCAACATAATAGACCTCTGGTATGAAAATGATGACTGAGTAACTAGGAGTATCTATCATGTACAAAGTACAGACAGAGAGAAGCAAATAGTGCTCAGAGAAATACCTAGTCTAAAAGCATTTAAATACCTTTATAACTTAGTTCAGTTATTGGCTTTAGGGTAAGCACATACAATGTTTGGCTGTAAAGTAGTGGAATTAACATTCTTGTGTAGCTTTTAAAAATATATTAATAGGGCCGGGCATGGTGGCTCACCCCTGTAATTCCAGCACTTTGGGAGGCCAAGGTGGGTGGATTACCTGAGGTCAGGAGTTCGAGACCAGCCTGACCAACATGGTGAAACCCTGTCTCTACTAAAAATACAAAATTAGCCAGGTGTGGTGGTGAATGCCTGTAATCCCAGCTACACGGGAGGCTGAGGCAGGAGAATTGTTTGAAGCCGGGAGGTGGAGGTTGCAGTGAGCCGAGATCACACCATTGCACTCCAGCCTGGACAACAAGAGTGAAATTCCATCTCCAAAATACATATATATATATGTATTTATATAGAATAAGTGATGATAACAGGTACATGTTAATGTTTCTTTTTGGAACAGTTTGCTTAGGTCTAGAAGTTGCTAGGTGCAGGCAGCATTTTGACTAATACTTCATACTATATTGCATTCATGGAGAGTCATAATATACATTAACCTAATTAAATAGCCTGAGAAATCTTACAGGTAAAAATCCCTAACTTTGTCTTAATGCAAGATTCCCAAATTTATTACACCAAGGAACCTGATGTTCTGTCTTTGGGAAACAGTGTAATCTAGTTCCATATATGCACAAATTATGTACAAAATGTAAGCTTTTTAAAAAATGACTGGCATTGGTTTTTTTTGTTCTTTGATCACGGCTCGCTGTTGCCTCAATCTCCTGGGCTCAAGTGATCTTCTTACCTCAGCCTTCTGAGTAGCTGGGACTGCAGGTGTGCACCACCATGCCCAGCTAATTTTTTTATTTTTTGTAGAGATGGGGTCTCATTATGTTGCTCAGGCTGGTCTTGAACTCATGGGCTCAAGCAACCCTCCTGCTTTGTCCTCTCGAAGTGCTGGGATTATAGGCATGAGCCACTGTGCCTGGCCCCACTTCTCATTTTTTTTTTTTTGAGACAGAGGTTCACTCTTGTCACCCAGGCTAGAGTGCAATGGAATGCAATGGTGTGATCTTGGCTCACTACAACCTCTACCTCCCGGGTTCCTGGGTTCAAGTGGTTCTTATGCCTCAGCCTCCCGAGTAGCTGGGAATACAGGCATATGCTACCATGCCCAGCTAATTTTTTGTATTTTTGGTAGAGACAGGGTTTCACCACGTTGGCCAAGCTGGTCTCGAAATCCTAATCTCAGATGATCCACCTGCCTCGGCCTCCCAAAGTGCTGGGATTATGAGCATGGGCCACTGGGCCTGGCCTAACCTCTCACATTTTTGAGGGGCTTGATTGGATGAAAGGGTGGTAGCATAGTATGTTGTGGTTAAAACAGATATATCTGAAGTCAGATTGCTTAAGTGCACACCCAGGTTCTGTGTGACCTTGGGAAAGTCAGTTAGCTTCTCTGTGCTTCAATGTCCTCATCTGTAAAATAGGGCTAATAAAAATAGCTGCTTCATGGACAGTTTGGCAGATTATTCAAGAAAATAATGTAAAGCACTTAGAGTACTGCTTAGACTATAATAAGTAATCAGTAAATATTAGCTGCTTCTGTTAAATATAGCTGGCATTACATTTGGAGCAGCAGTTTTATGAAATCCTTTTTTCCGGTAGCAACTAACTATACTTTGAAAAATATATTTAAATGTATTGACATATGTGTTTACTTGTAGTAAATCACCTTATAATCTCAACAGAAACATTAAGGGAAACTAAGAGAAAAATTAGAAAAATAAGCATTTCTCAGGTATATGTAGGGTTGTGGTTATTTTAAAACATATAGCAGATAACATTGACTGAATTTGTATTCATCTCCCTGATGAGGTAAGACTTCAGGTAAGAGCAGCAGCCATCTGTTTGCAAAATGCCCTTGCTTATCACATTGGTAGTGCGTATGTGGAGCTCTCAGGTGCATTTTAGACTTGTGAGTTTAGATGCGAGATTACCAATATGAATTGTCTACTTCCTTTAGGAGTAATTTACATAAGGAATGTATTGAAGGCATTAGAGATGACTTTATGACCTGCTTATGATCTCAAGCTTTTTACTGAATTATTTATTATCACATTGTGTTAGCTATTTTGCTTCTTGATCATTTTACACCACAATATTGCTGCTGCCTAAGGAAAAAAAATGTCTCTTCAGCAGATCCTAATGATTTCTAGAAAGGGTAATTTGATTCTGAAGATAGGATTTTGACTTGCCCTGGTATTAATAAGAAATTTTCTCTATGATACTGTGGTTATTTCCACCCCCCAAACAATCATAGATGCTAAGTGCAAACTTGCTTTTCACCTTTTGTGTATTTAGTAGGGTTCTTCCAGAAATTATTTCTGTAGCATTTATTAACTGTATCCTTAATTGTGAATATTTTGGCTAGTTCACTTTGATAATTGAACAAAGGAAAGGAGGGTTTTTTAAAACAAGCTAGAATTTTTGTTGCTTCAGTAAAAATGAATGTTTAGCAGCATTGTTTATATTACTTTTTTGTTGTTGTTCGAGACAGAGTCTCACTTCTGTCTCCCAGTCTGGAGTGCAGTGGCGTGATCCTGGCTTACTGCAACCTCTGCTTTCAGGGCTGGAGTGATACTCCTGCCTCAGCCTCCCAAGCAGCTGGGACCACAGGTGCACACCACCATGCTTGGCTAATTTTTGTATTTTTCATAGAGATGGGGTTTTGCCTTGTTGCCCAGGCTGGTCTCAAACGCCTGAGCTCAGGTGATCTGCCTGCATTGGCCTCCCAAAGTGCTGGGATTACAGGTGTGAGCCACCACACCTGGTCACATTGTTTATATTATTTGTCCTGTAAAAGTGACATTTTTGAAAATGACCTAAGATTTTCTTTCTCTTTCTTTTGTCTTTTTTTTTTTTTTTTGGTGGAGACAGTGTCCCACTGTTACCTAGGCTGCTTTCAAATTCCTGGCCTCAACAGTTCTCCTGCCTGGGCCTCTCATAAAGTACTGGGATTACAGGTGTGAGCCATCGCACATGGCACTGGACCCAGATTTTTTCTTTTTTTTATTTTGAGACAGGGTCTCACTCTTCACCAGGCTGGAATACAGTGGTGTAGTCATGGCTTACTGAAGCCTCCACCTCTCTGGCTCAAGTGATCCTCCTACCTCAGTCTCACAAGTAGCTGGGACTACAGGCACACACCACCATGCCTGGCTAATTTTTTAATTTTTTGTAGAGGCAAGGTCTCTCTATGTTACCCAGGCTGGTCTTGAACTCCTGGACCCAAGACTCAAGCAATCCTCCTGCCTCAGCTGCCCAAAGTGCTGGGATTACAGGTGTGAGCCACTGTGCCTGGCCCTGGACCCAGATTTTTATGCACAGTCTTCTTATGTTTAAATGTTAGCCCCAATGCATTGCAGGCAGTGTTGACCAACAGGAAACCAGTTTGTGACTACTGTCTTTTAAAGAGGCTTTTTTCAGCTATATTATAATTATGATGAGCTGATACTCTAAGTAATTTCCAACAGGTAAACCGTTGGAGAAAAACGTGAAAAAATGAAAAGCCTTTCCCAGGTCTGTCATCTAATTTTCTAATACCTCTTTAGTTACTGGCTTCTCTGTAAAAGTATGAGGTTTGTTTAGGGAAATGTAAGATATGTATTTTAAATATTTTAGTTAAATTAGCTGTAGCATTTTATCTACATTCCTATGAAATTCCAATTAACATGTTTCTATTTAGGTACATTAGTGAATAAGTATACTCATCTTTTGTATATGATATGGTACCTTCTGTGTTCTTTAATGTTCCTGATGATAGCTGCTACTCCTGTAAGTAGTAGTATTTTTTAATAGCCAACTTGTGTTTTATTTCTTAAATAATTTTTTCTACTTTTTATTGTGCTTTTTTAAAATGCAGAAGAATGAAGAGTAGTGAAATGATAACTCACATACCCACTACCTATATTCAGCTGTTAACATTTTGCCATATTTTATGGTTGAGTGAGTGATTTAACCATTTAAAAAGTAAGTTGCAGTAAAGCATCCATGTCCTAAAAATAAAAAATTCTGTCTAGTAATCACAATGCCACCTTATAAATCTGTATGTTAATGTGAATATGTATGTATATACATACACTTATATGCTGTGTGTGCTCTGTAACAGCACTAAGGTGTACCCAGGAGATGCTGTTGAATAAGACAATAATTTCACAAACCCTGTGTCTTCTGTTGATTGTTTGCTATAACAAAATTAAGGCTACATTGGATCTAGGTCACAGCAGATATGATCTTGATTGCTATAATTCCTGGACAATACCCATTTTAAAAAGTTTGCTCTCACAAGACTTTCAGAGATAAGACTAGTTAAGATTGGACTCTCCTAAACTCCCAGCCTAAAACTACAAGCAGTGCCTTTATTAGGCTGGGGGAACTGATGCTAATGGGCTTAAGTCCCTCTTGGATCTCCAGGCAAATGACAGGGCATGTACCTAGCTAGGCAAAGGCCCGGAGAGATGACAAGCTTTACTATAGAATTCTAGTAGAAGGTCTGGATGTTTGGTGTCATTTGTTAATATGTACCTGTTACCCATTTTAGGAAGTTACTTAAAGTACAAAGAAAACCCAACACGGAATAAACAGCCTAATCTTAAAATTTTCAGAATTTTAGTGGAATGTCTCTTCTGTTTAGCAAGTTTTTGCATACAAATGCCAATATTGCTACTCTATTTTTGCCTGTCTGCTTGAGTACAGAATATAAAGGTGGATTTTATGTCAGTGTTAACTAGAACATTATTGGGATTTTCCCAGATTCACCCTAGAGCAGTTATAAAAAATGTATACATTTAATTATGTTTTCACTTTTCTGATTTCCAATATTATGATTGCCTTCCTTTTTACTCCCCTTTTAAAATATATTATTTTCCTGTATTGCAGATTTTTATTGTTAGGTATATTGACCGAAGTTTAACGAGAAGAACTGTGACCAGCTGGGAGGATTGCTGCAAGGAATGGAATTAGCTCATAGCTTACTGCTGAATGAAGAAGCATACAATCAACTAGGTGAAGTTCAGAAGGCAGAGTTTATTTTTGAGTGGTTGAGATACTTGGAGAAGCTCTTGTTAGCAACCAGCAGGGTGGGTAAAATGACAACATCTGTTTTTTTGTTTTAAGTGCCCATGTTTACTTCCTTTGGTTTGCTTTTCTAGTTTTTTCCAGAATAACCTAATTTAGCTTTACAATGTTAGACTTTGTTAAAACTTACTGAAGCATAGTACATTTTTTGTTCCCTCATCAGAATTTTTATTATCAGAAGAAGTTTTCGCTATTCAGAAAAGCAGGAAGAAATTAGCTCATGTTTTTGGTATTACTTTAAAAATATATGAAACACCAACTACAACTACTTTGTATTATACTTCGTTTTTGTTATGGTCTGCATCTATGTTCCTCCGTGTACATAAAGCCCTGGTACAGTATAGTGGCTAAACAATGTAGTGAGAGTTTCACTTTAAAAAGGTATGAAGACTTGAGGTGTATGAATTCAAGAGCCTATGGATAAACAGATTCTCTCTTAAAAGCTTATGACATGAGTGTGAAAAAGGAAAACTGATCACTCGTACCCTTCACCTACATTCAGGAATTAGTAACATTTTGCCGTGTTTGGTTGATTAATTTACTAAGCCGTTGAGGTTGCACTTTACTTTTAGCCTACATCTCCTAAAAATAAGAACATTTTTTCACATAATCACAGTACTATATGCAGTTCCAAAGTGGTACAAAAACACTACTCATGGAGACATTTAGAATTTAACAGAAGACATTTTATTTATGAATTTAAAATAATAGCATTCCAAAACACATTCTTGTTCTGAGACAACAGGGAGCTATGTGACTCTAGTTATCAAAATATTTGACAAGTTTGCTGATCTTTAAGAGGGAAAAAAAAGCAACTTCTAGATTTGGGGAAAAAAATTAACAAAAGACAAAATTCTATACACTGACAGATATTTTATTGTGGAATTTTAGGCCCCAGTGAGCACCTGAATACCATTAGCTTTGTAATGATACTGTGTACTCTTTATTCAGACAGCAAACAAGGAAAATGGAATAATGTTATTAACATTTATATACATAAGCTTGCAAAAAGAAAATTGCGTTACACTTAGGAATAGATCTGAATAAAACAGGTAGCCATTACAAGGTCAGCTCTGGTTATAGATTATAGGTTACTGCTTTATGCAGCTATATATGGGGGAGGTGTAGGATTAGTAACTCAGATGCTGTAGTTGAAAATACAAATTTGGACATGCTGATGCATGCTTATAGACCAAGTTACATGGTAGGCTGAAGCAGGAGGATTGCTTGAGCCCAGGAATTCGAGGCTGTAGTGTAGCACTATAATTGCTCCTATGAATAGCCATTGCAGTCTACCCCAGGCAACACAGTATGACCTTGTGTATTAGTCCGTTCTCACACTGCTGTAAAGAACTACCTGAGACTGGGTAATTTATGAAGAAGAAAGGTTTAATTAATGCGCAGATATGCAAGCTTAACAGGCATGAGTGGGAGGCCTTAGGAAACTTAAACAGTCATGGGAGAAGGCGAAGGGAAAGTGAGGACCTTCTTCACATCGTGGCAGGAGGGGTTGGGGGAAAGTGTCACACACTTTTAAACCATCAGCTCTTGTGAGAACTCACTCACTGTCACAAGAACAGCATGGGTGAAATCCACCCCCATGATCCAATCACCTCCTAGCAGGCCCCTCCCCTGAAGCATGGGAATTAACCATTCAGCATGAGATTTGGGTGGGGACACAGAGCCAAACCATACCACATTGTCTCTATTAAAAATAATAATACAAATTTGCTCTACCTTTCAAACAAAAGAAAGATTTCGAATGCATAGAGCCCTTATATTTGTTAACAGATACTACAGTATAATGTGGTTCGGAATTTTTGGAGGGCTTTTTTATTATTAGCAGGGCAGCAAACTACCTGTTTAGTCTGGTGTAATGACCACACTACCAACTTATTTGTAACTTCCAGTCAAAATAACTTTGTATTTTTCTAGAGCCTTTTTAGTTCTTAAATATATGAAAGAAAAATTATATTAGAGGATTACATATAATTATATTGACTTTGAATTGTCTTTGTGTTATCTTTCTTTCTAGAATGATGTAAGGGAGACACAGAAGACTCTTGTTGAACAGCTCCTGTCTTTGTTGAACAGCTCCCCAGGGCCTCCTACCCGCAAACTGCTTGCTAAGAATCTAGCCATACTTTATAGTATTGGAGACACATTCTCCGTTTACGAAGCAATCGATAAATGTAATGATCTTATTCGTAGCAAAGATGATTCTCCAAGTTATCTTCCCACTAAGCTGTAAGTGAAACATTAAAACAGAACAGAAAACAAAATATTGCTTCCTGTTGTATTTTTGTGAAGTACCCATAGTACTTGACAATTTGAAACTGAATACAAACTCAGTTTTACTCATTTTACAAATCTAACTTAAAAAAGAAACCAACACTTTTCATGTTAGTTGCTGAGAAACAATTCTACAAATACTTTAGACATATTTGAAGTCTAGATTTGAGATTCAAAACATCTTCCTAAAATTTTAGCAGTTGAGTGTTAAAGATATTTTAAATTCTTCACATTTTTGGATGCTTTTATAATTCATTCTTTGTTACGAAAATTGATAAAAATTCATGTAGAAAAGTATTTGCTAAGATCCTAAAAAGAACAGCTTAGTTTCTCTGTAGGATTTAGTTCATTTTATCACCTGTTATCTTTAAAAAGGCAATGAGCCACGTAATATTTCTTTTTTTTTCTGTTTTTTTTGAGACAAAATCTCTCTGTCCACCCAGGCTGGAGTGCAGTGGCATGATCTCAACTCACTGCAACCTCTGCCTCCTGGGTTCGAGCAGTTCCCTTGTCTTAGCCTCCCAAGTAGCTGGGACTACAGGCACGTGCCACCACTTCAAGCTAATTTTTGTATTTTTAGTAGATATGGGGTTTCACCATGTTGGCCAGGCTGGTCTCAAACTCCCAACCTCAAGTGATCCACCCACCTTGGCCTCCCAAAGTGTTGGGATTACATGCATGAGCCATTGCACCTGGCCACCATGTCATAATTCTATAAAGTTTTTGTTGGTCTAATTTTTACCTTATAACAGAATGTATTCCCTCATAAAGTTTTCAGATTTCAAACTTGAGAACATTATTTCTTGTTTTTATTTTTATCTTTAAGCTTATCTTTTTGTTATATGTAGCTGAGTTCTGTTGAAATATTTTGTAGAATTTTGTAACAAATTTGAGGGTGTGTAATCTTTGGGCTGAATAATAGAGTAATCACAGATTGATACATCCTTATTATTGAAAGTATAATCATATTCACCTAAGCGTCGTGCCTTAGGATTTAACCACAGAATAGATTCTTAGAAATTTTATCCTTTCAAAGCAAAATTTAAAATAGTCACTTTTTCAACAAATGATGCCAGTATAACTGTATGTCCACATGCAAAAGAATGAATTTGGACCCTTCCATTACACCATGTATAAAAAAATTAACTCAAAATTGATCATAGTTGTAAGTGTAACAGCTAAAACTATAAAACTCATAAGAAAAAACAGGGGTAAATCTTTGTGACCTTTGCTTTGGCAGCGTTTCTTAGATACAGCACCAAAAAGCACAACTGACAAAAAATAGATGAGACTTCATCACAATTAAATATGTTTGTGTTTCGAAGCATAATACAAAGAAAGTAAAAAGACAACCAAGAGAATGGGGGAAATTTTTCAATAGTTATCCTTACATATCCTAAGATCTTTTTTTTCCTGTTTTTCCAGCTGTGACTAATTTCTAATTTAAATGTTGTTTCAGTGCTGCTGTGGTATGTTTGGGTTCCTTGTACAAGAAGTTGGGTAGAATACTGGGTAACACCTTTACTGATACAGTGGGGAATATTCTTAAAGCTATGAAGAGTGCAGAGGTAAGTAATTACAAGTTCAGCCAAAGAATGAAAAGACAGCATTTTATTGGTTTATGCTTTCCTGAGCAAATCAAAGAGCCTTACATATGACAAGCATATGTAGATAGGAATATAAATATACCCATAAATTAATATTTCTAGGTGATGTACAATATGTACTCTGTATATTGAATCCCAGTTAGAAAAATAGTAATGCAGCAGAATTTCATGTATTCATATAAATCCAAGCGGGCGAAAACTAACGTATTCCACTTACAGTCCCATCCCTGCTCTCTCCTCTCACTCCACCTTTTCTATTTGATAGTACTTACTGGTGTCAGTGCAACTGCTTGTCACCAGGGACTACATAGTTGATAAACATTGTATACCTTATGGATAGATGAGTTACTGTACTAGCATCAGAAGGTAGTAAGGAATATAATCTGAGGGGAAAGAGTGTAGAGGATGTGTGACCAGATCCAGATGACCTTTTAATTGCCAAGGGAGTATATTTTCAACTGTATCCTCGTTGAAATACTTGTGTCACTTACTCCTCTGGAACACCCTTTGTTTTTGAGACTGTCTCTTCACTTGACTTTAAGATACTAAGATACTGTAATCTCTTGCCAACTGTGGTTTTACTGGTTTTGAAATGAATGCATTTATATGTTTGTTTAGCAAAAGGTTTAAATCCGTGGTCCCTAATATGTAAGGACAACTTAGCACCTTTAAATATAAAAACATGGACATGGTAGTTCGCACCTGTAATCTCAGCTACTTGAGGGGCTGAGACGGGAGGATCACTTAAAGCCAGGAGTTTGAGACCACCTGGGCAACATTGGAAGACGCTGTCTCTACAAAAACATAAATTAGTTGGGGTATGGTGGTGAACACCTGTAGTTCTAGCCCTTCAGAAGACTGAGGCAGGAGGATCACTTGAGCCCAGGAGTTCAAGGCTGTAGTGAGCTATGGTCATGCCACTGGACTCCATCCTAGGTGACAGAGCAAGACGCTGTCCCTTTTTTTTTTTTTTTTTGAGACGGAGTCTAGCTGTGTCGCACAGGCTTGAGTGCAATGGCGTGGCATGATCTTAGCTCACTACAACCTCCGCCTCCTGGGCTCCAGCAATTCTCCTGCCTCGACCTCCCGAGTAGCTGGGATTACAGGTGCATGCCACCACGCCCAGCTAATTTTTTGTATTTTTAGTAGAGACGGGGTTTCACCATGTTCACCAGGCTATTCTTGAACTCCTGACCTCAAATGATCCAGCTGCCTCGGCCTCCCAAAGTGCTAGGATTACAGGCATGAGCCACCATGCCCAGCTCAAGACTGTGTCTCTTAAAAAATAGTTATTTAAAAAAAAAAAAATCTAAAAACACCAAACTGGTTACTCTTGTTACTTTATTTACAAAAATAATCTAGAGAACAGCTCTGAAGTAGTTTATAGAAATGTTGGACAGTCACACACACATTTTTAAAAAATGTAACAAGGCAAAACATGGGAAAATTCCAATAAAAAATAGGTTAAATTTTAAGAAGGATATAGCTGATTCAAGAACTTTAAGAATTGAAGACTCAACATAAAACTGATGAGAAAACTTGCTCATCAGATCACTTCTCAGCAGTAGTTTCCCAAAAGATTGAAGAAAATGATTAAGGAGAACAGATTTTTTTTAACACCTGTAAGTCTGTTTTTATTTAAAAGCAGATATCGGTAAGAAATTTTATTTACTGAAATACAGTCATTTTAAACTTTCTTCCTCCTAATTCCACTGGTTAAGCTATAATACTTTTTAGGCCCCTTGGTTAATAGAGGATTACTCTATAGTTATGAAAATGTTGTAAGTTACCGATAAGTATTTTGTTTCTCCCCTATTTTTAAAAATTTTTTAACTAACATCCTTGAGCTATATTCCCTACTTTTGATCTTTGATTTAGTTGATCAGGTACCACAACATTTCAGCGATGTCCACACTCACCAGTGATACACAACATTTGGAACTGGAATAAAAGAAAAGTTCTGAAGTTGCTTGTTAGCACCATTTTATTATGTTCACCTATGACTTTTAAGTGCCTTTAAACAAAGATAAATTAACAATATTACTATGAAATGATTCTTGATGCTGATCTTTGTCTTCCTCCAACTCCAACTTATCTACCTTCAGTGGCCCAACTTCCTGGGATATAGATATGATTTGAGGCATTTAGTGAAACATTAATAAAATAAGCGGCTACTATTTCTTTTTCTTTTTTTTTTTTTTTTTTAAAGACAGGGTCTGGCTCTGTCACCCAGGCTGGAGTTCAGTGGTGCAGTCTGTACTCACTGCACCCTCTACCTCCAACTGTACCCTCTGCCTCCCACTGCACCCTCTGCTTGCCAGGCTCAAGCCACCCTCCCACCTCAGCCTCTCAAGTAGCTGAGGCTAGAGGTGTGCAGTACCACGCTCCCACCTCAGTCTCCTGAGTAGCTGGTACTAGAGATGTGCACTAACAGGCCTGGCTAAAATTTGTATTTTTTGTAGAGTTAAGGTTTCACCATGTTGCCCAGGCTGGTCTCGAAGTCCTGAGCTCAAGCAATCGGCCCACCTTGGCCTCCCAAAGTGCTGAGATTACAGATGTGAGCCACCGCGCCCAGCCAAGCAGCTACTATTTCTTGACTGTTTACTGTGTGCCAGGCACTGTGGTGAATGTTTACCCATGAGGTTCATCTTATCCTCATTTTATAGATGGGGAAATAAGTAAGAACAATTTAAAGTCACAGAGTTACTACGGGTCACAGAGAAGTTCAAACCCAGGTTTTTTCAGTTCTAAAGCCAAGACTTTTAAACTGTGAGTTAAGCTATTCCAACCAATAAATAATAACAAAGTATAGCTACCAAATCTATTGAACATTTGTTGTATGTCTGGGCTTGTTGTAAGCATTTTTTTGTGTATGACTTATTTATTCCTTACAACAGCCTATGAGGGATACTATTACCTGTGTTTTTTAGATGAAGGAACAGATTCACCCAAGGTCCTATCTAGTAAATGGCAAACCCTGCATTTTTAATAGGTTAGCTTAGACTATAGCAACTATTTATTGAATGCTTAATGGCATGCAAGCTTTGTGCTAGGCACTTTTCATGTAATTTTGTTTAATCTTCACATCAACCCTGTGAAATTTGTATCATGTTGAAATTCAGTGTATACAAGTAACTTTTCAAATAATATTTTATAAAATAGTAACTTGTTTCTTGATGTCAGAATGGGTTGGTTAGTATGTACAGAAGTCTGGGTATTTCTTCAGTATGAGAGACAGATATCAATGTTTAATCCTGTTCTTTGCAGTTCAATTATTTTTCCTATTTAGTTTTTTTTCTTTTTGGTAGTCTCAAGGCCGATATGAGATTATGCTAAGTCTGCAAAATATATTGAGTGGACTAGGAGCTGCCGCTGCACCTTGTCACAGGGATGTTTATAAAGCTGCTAGATCCTGCTTAACAGATAGATCCATGGCTGTTCGTTGTGCTGCTGCAAAGGTAAAATGATCTAATAAGCAGACTTTAAAAATTAATATAAAGAAGAGTAAGTCAGATTCTTTGTTAAAGCATTAGTAAAAGCTACATGATCGTGGTAGTCAGCTAGGACTATCTCATTTTAACATATGAGGAAACTGAGGCCCAGAGTTATATGAATTTCCCAAGGTTCAAAGAGTTAGCAACACATTGTCAGAGGGTAGGAAGTCCAGGTTTCCAGAATCTTAAGTATTCATTCTACTCTACTATGTTTTCTCCCTAATTGTGTAAATTAAAATTTACATGTGAGGTATATGTTGTTTCAAAGTGATTTTTTGTTTTATTTTTAATTTATAGCTTCTTAACATAGTTGGTAAGAGAATACAGTAAAGTTTTTTTTTGTTTTTTTTTTTTTTGAGACTCTTTCGCCCAGGCTAGAGTGCAGTGGCGCAGTCGCGGCTCGCTGCAAGCTCTGCCTCCCGGGTTCACGCCATTCTCCTCCCTCAGCCTCCCGAGTAGCCAGGACTACAGGTGCCCGCCACCACGCCCGGCTAATTTTTTTGTGAATTTTTAGTAGAGACGGGGTTTCACCGTGTTAGCCAGGATGGTCTCTATCTCCTGAACTCGTGATCCGCCCGCCTCGGCCTCCCAAAGTGCTGGGATTACAGGTGTGAGCCACTGTGCCCGGCCAGAGTTTTTTTAATGTTGGAATTATTCTCCCAGTTGTTCATAGCTAATAGATTGATTCTAAAGGCATTTTTCATAACCTGTGGAGTTAGAAATGGGTTCTCCTCCCACCTTTTGCAGGTTCATTCTCTTCTATAATATAATCTTTATGACTTTTAATAAGTATTCATTTATTATTCCTGTAATCATAATAGATACTTTGAATTTGTATATTATTTGTTATACCCTGATAGTTTCTGTAACTTACATAGCTCTGAACCTGACATTTGTATTTTATTTTTCATTAATTTCTCTTTGTCCAATTGAATAGTGTCTCCTTGAACTTCAGAATGAAGCCATCTTTATGTGGAGTACAGACCTGGACAGTGTGGCCACACTGTGTTTTAAGTCCTTTGAAGGTTCCAATTATGATGTGCGGATTTCTGTTTCAAAGTTACTAGGCACAATATTAGCTAAAGCTATAATTTCTCAACATCCAGGAACAGGTAAATACATGTAATTATTTTCAAAGTATCTTCTGTAATTTTTTCCCCAGTTGATAATAAACAAATATATATAGTGTTATTGCTACCCATTATAAATCAGTCTCAGGCCAGGCATGGTGGCTCACGCCTGTAATCCCAGCACTTTGGGAGGCCAAGGCGGGTGGATCACCTGAGGTCACGAGTTTGAGACCAGTCGGCCAACATGGTGAGACCCGTCTATACTAAAAATACAAAAATTAGCTGGGTGTGGTGGCACACGCCTGTAATCCCACCTACTTGGGATTACAAAAATCACTTGAACCCAGGAGGCCGAGGTTGCAGTGAGCTGAGATTGCGCCACTGCACTCCAGCCTGGACAAGAAGGCGAGACTTCATCTCAAAAAAAAAAAAAAATCAATTTCAGTTCATAAACATTGCTGTAGGTCCTGAGAGTTCATTTGCAAACAATTCAGTAAAAATTTGAGGAAAATTTACAAGAACTCTTGAAGTGTGGTGTACTTTATTCAATCATTGTCTTCCTTTTACATTACGGCTTTTTTGTGTGTGTGACAGGGTCTGCTGTCACCCAGTCTGGAGAGCAATGGTGCCATCTCAGCTCACTGAAACCTCTGCCTCCTGGTCTCAAGTGATCCTCCCACCTCAGCCTCCTGAGTAGGTGGGACCACAGGCTTGCACTGCCATCCCTGGCTAATTTTTTATATTTTTTGTAGAGATGGGATTTCACCATGTTAGCTTTGCTGGTCTCGAACTCCTGAGCTCAGGTGATCTGCCTTCCTTGGCCTCCCAAAGTGCTGGGATTACAGGCATGAGCCCCCACCCCCCAGCCATGGCCTTATTTTTATTTTTTATTTTTTTTAAGTAATTGTGAAGTGTTATCCAATAAACGATATGATCTAAATACTGAATTTTCTTTTTTTAAAGCAGCATGCATCTGACTACATATATTTGGCTTGCCATATTTTAGATTGGTACAACGGAGCATATAATGTAGATAATTCTAGATACTTGAAGTTTATTGTGTTTGGACAGTTTTGCTTTGTCTTAGTGATTTCGTTGTTATTGTTTTTGGAAACAGGGTCTCACTCTGCCACCCAGGGTGGAGCAGTAGTGCAATCACAGCTTACTACTTTCTCCACCCCAACCCCAGAATTAGCCATTTCTCTAAGGAGTTCTGCTTTTGAATCTTTTGAATAGTCAAATAGAATAGATATTGAGTGTGAAAGAGAAGTCCAGGGTGACTTTATGAATTTTGGGCTCAAAACCTGGAAGTACAGAGTTGTCATCAACTGATATGAGCAAGTGTGCAAGTAGAGCAGGCTGTGTATGTGTCAGGGAGGAGGATCAAGCACTGAGTTTAAAACAATTTGGAACATTAAATAGACATCGAAATAGGGATATCAAATAGACGGATATGAGAGTTTGGTGTTCAGGAGAGAAGACCGGACATCAAATTCATAAATTTTAGGAATAAATAAATTTATTTATTTTAGGAATAAATTAATAGTGATTATTCAGGAATCTCTAATATAGAGATGGAATTTAAGCTATGAGATTGGATAAGATCACAAGACAGTGAGTATACATAGAGAAGAGCAGACCAGGTACTAGGTCATGAGTTTTCTGTCGGAGAACACAAGGAACCATTGAAGAAGAAAAAACAAATTTCCAGTGAGAAGGCAGGAAAGAAAGCCAAGAGAGCATGTCTTGTGGTCTTATCCAATTTCAGGCCATCTTAAAGTATTGCCAGATACATTGCATCATAATTATAAATGATAATTTTACAGTGGAAAAATGTGGCAGACTTACATTGTGCACATGTTCAAAGCGAGTATCATCTGTGTAGGGACAGACTGACACCACACCTGGCAGTGCTTTTTGATGTTATGCATTGAACAGGATATAACACACTTACGTAGTTCTCTGTCAAAAATTTGGAGGAAATACCAGACAAACTCATATCAAGGGCCATTCTATAAAACAACTGGCCATAAGTGTATTCTTCAGAAGTGAGAAAGTAATGAGGAAAATGTGATGAATCCAGGTAGATGCAGTCATGCGTAGCTTAGTAATAGGGACACATTCTGAGAAATGCATCATGAAGTGATTTTGTCATTGTGGGAACATCATAGAGTGAACTTACACAAATCTAGATGATATAGCCTACTGCACACTAGGCTATATGGTATAGACTATTGCTCTTAGACTACACACCTCTACAGCATGTTACTATACTGAATACTGAGAAAACTAATACAATGGTATTTGTGTATCTAAACATGTCTAAATATAGAAAAGGAACAGTATAAATATGATATAAAAGATAATAAATGGTACACACCTATACAGCACTGACCATGACTGGAACTTACAGGACTGGAAGTTGTTCTGGGTGAATCAGTGAGTGGTGAGTGAATGTGAAAGCCTAGGATATTACTGTATACTACTGTAGATGTTACAAACACTGTACAGTTAGGCTATGCTAAATTTAAAAAATGTATATTTTTCTTTACTAATAAATTAGCCTTTGTTTATAAGTTTTTTACTTTATAAACTTCTTAATTTTTAAAACTTTTGATTCCTTTGAATATTTTTATAATAACATTTAGGGGCCAGGTGCAGTGGCTCATGCTTGTCATCCCAGCATTTTGGGAGGCCAAGGCGGGTGGATTGCTTGAAGTCAGGAGTTCAAGACCAGCCTGGCCAAGATGGGGAAACCCTGTTTGTCTACTAAAAATGCAAAAATTAGCGGGGCGTGGTGGCATGTGCCTGTAGTTTCAGCTGCTTGGGAGGCTGAGGCATGAGAATCACTTGAACCCTTTAACATGGGAGGCAGAGGTTTCAGTGAGTTGAGATGCTGCCACTGCTCTAGAAATAATAGTAACATTTAGCTTAAAACACAGATACATTGTACAGCTGTACAAAAATATTTTCTTTATATCCTTGTATCCTTGTTCTATAAGCTTTTTTCTATTAAAAAATATTTTTTTTAACTTTTAAACACACACATTAGCCCAGGCCTACACAGAGTCAGAACCATCAATCTCACTGTCTTTCACCTTAATATCTTGTCCCACTGGATGGTCTTCAAGGGCAGTGACACACACGCATGGAGCTGTTATCTCCTGTAATAGCGATTCCTTCTTCTGGAATACTTCCTAAAGGGCCTACCTGAAGCTGTTTTGCAGTTAACTTTTTATAAATAAGAGTATACTTTAAAATAACAGTAAAAAGTATAATAAATACATAAACCAGTAACAGTTGTTTATTATCAAGTATTACGTACTTTACATAATTACATGGTCTTTACTTTTACACGACTGGCAGTGTAGTAGGGTTGTTTACATGAACATCACCACAGACACGTGAGTAATGTGTTGGAATGTCACGAGGCAATAGGAATTTTTCAGCTCCATTATAATCTTACAGGACCACTGTCATATATGTGATCTCTGTCATTGAACAAAATGTCCTTATGTGGTATGTGACTGTGTATGAAAGTTTATTATACTATTCTTACAGCTTTTTTTCTAATTTTGGGTTTTTCTAATAAAAAGTTTAAAATATGTATTTATGTATATCCAGATTCCATTTACTCCACTTTAACTACCTTGATCCAAGTCACTATCATCTCTTGCTTACGTTAATAAATCACTCCTAATGATTTTCCCTGCTTCTATCTTTACTCCCCTCTATCATCTTCTCTCAACACAGCAGCAGCATGACAGATTATATCACTTATCTGCTCACGGTCCTCCACTGGCATCTCATTTCAGTCACAGCCTTATTATAATGACCTACAAGGTCCTATATCTTCTGCCCTCTCCCCATCCTTACACTCTGACCTGTCTCCTACATACCCCCTCCACTGCTCCATCCACATTGCTCTGTATAAACTCACCTGGCATCATATAAAGGCCTTTTTGTCATAGCCATTTCCTCTGCCTAGAACACTTTTTCTCCAGATACCCTCATGACTAATTTCTTCCCTACATTCAAACTGTGTTAAAATGTCACCGTTTCAATGAATCTTACCCCAATACCCTATTTAAAGTCACAAACTACACTTCACTCTACCCCATATTCCTGACCTCATTTTGCTCTGTTTTCTGCATGGTTTTTAATCACTATTTAATACACATAGTCATGTATTACATTTATTGCTGTCATCTTCTTAGAATTTATGATCCACAGAGCATGGATTTTGCACTATTCAATAATGTTTCTTCCCCAAATGCCAAGTTAGATTTTCATTTGTCTCAGATGGTTTTCTTTAGGCTAGGGAGGAGGTTTTTTTGTTCATAACTGTAACAAAAGTTTATTTCTGTACTCTTGTAGAGGGTCAGAGCCTGTGACCATTAATTTTCAAGGGAGAAATGGTTTCTTCTTTTTTTTTAGGGAGATAATATTATCTAGTCACAGGGAGAAACCCAGCTGTGTCAAACTGAAGTCAATCTTAAACATTCCTGCCTTAATTAATCTCTTAGTTATTGTAGGCTAAGAGCCAACTGAGTAGTTTTAATGAATTTAGCTTTGATTTCTTCAGAGACTGAAGGAATAGCAAAAGTTTTATTGCCAACAGAGAATTTTAAAAAATAGGACATTTACATTATGTAAATTTCTTTGAGAGTTGTACAGCATTTGGAAAAATAAAATTATGATTTTGGCATTTTCCATGTTTCAAAAGAATTTTCAAAGCATTGTACAGCATTTTCATTTGTGGAGGACTAGGGCAGTCCTATTTATGTTTTTCCCCTGTTTTAGAAGACAGTCTTTTAACTTCTTTGAGGAAAGGAAGCAATAGATCATGATCTTAGTCATAGTCTTTAAGATGTTTTTGACATGCACTTCAGGGTCCATTCTGATTTGACCTCTGACCTCTTGTGTGACTTTGTGTATTACTGGGTAGACTGTTCTGTAAATTTTGCATTTTGTTTGATTTTTTAGTTTATTTTTGTTTCTATTAACATGCTTTTTGCAAATCAAGAACTTGCATTAAAATTTAGTCTGTAAAATATGAATCACAGTTTTGTTCTTTGTCATAGCAGCCTCACGTCAAAGCATTCGCAGAGTATCTTTGGAGGAAGTTCTGGAATTACTAGGAACAGGGTTTCTACGTGGGAGTTCAGGATTCCTTCGAGCCAGTGGAGATATGCTGAAAGGAACCAGTTCAGTCAGTAGGGATGTTCGAGTTGGAGTTACTCAGGTTGGAATCACAAATCAGTATCTAAATCTAACTCTTACTGGCCTGTAATGAAAGTTTTAGTATCTGACTCCACAGAAGTGGTACTATGCAAGGTCAACACTTATGCTCTCATATCTATAAATAGATATAAATGGTAAGGCCAAAACATTTTTTATAAACTAGGTTGCAAGTAAGAGAACCTTATTACCTATAATGTGTTTTGCGTTCCTAATAATGGAACATTTTAATTTTCTTTGAAACACAAACATTTTTTGTTTCTAGCTGTTGTGCTTTCATTTATCTTGTGGTTTAACATGTTTTCCATTGTATTTGTGTGTGCTCATACAATTCAGATTTAAGCTATTAGGTACATAATTGTTTAGCATAGGTGAAATAACCAATATTTGTGGCTTTAAGCCTCAAGGAGTACAGCATGTAGTTTACTTCAGTGCTTAAATTTTTGATCCTAAACAAATTTTAAGAGGTAAACTCTTGGAAGAGTTATCTTACAATAAAACAAAGAAATATCTGCCTTCTTTCCTTGGATTATCTTTTTTTTCCAAACACTGTTATCATTCAAAGCAAACTTGTATTTTTGAAAAATTCACATGTATTGTCATTGTTTTATACTGTATATAGTCTCCACGAAAATATGAGCTTGCCAGTATAATTGTAATTAAACTGCGTGTTTCTAAGGAACAGATTACTTAAAACTACTTTATGGAGTAAGACAAACCATTAATGTTCATGAAAATAAAGAACTAAATTTCCTTAGAGTTATAATGTTGGAGTTAATTCTTATAATGTTGGAGTTAATTCTTATAATGTGTTTGTATGTTTAAATTGAGATTTCTTGTTCAGAATGTTAAATCTCTCAGCTGTTGTTCACAGAAACCACAGATACATTTTACATGTTAGCTGGGTGTGCTGACTATCCTGAAACTGCAGTCTGACCAAAATAAAACAGGGGGGTAACATAAATGAAGTCTTGATTGAAAGACTATGCACTTCAGGCCAGGCACAGTGGCTCACGCCTGTAATCCCAGCACTTTGGGAGGCCGAGGCGGGTGGATCACGAAGTCAGGAGATCGAGACCATCCTGGGTAACACAGTGAAACCCCGTCTCTACTAAAAATACAAAAAAAATTAGCCGGGCTTGGTGGCGGGCACCTGTAGTCCCAGCTACTCGAGAGGTTGAGGCAGGAGAATAGCGTGAACCCAGGAGGCGGAGCTTGCAGTGAGCAGAGATTGCGCCACTGCATTCCAGCCTGGGCGACAGAGCGAGACTCCGTCTCAAAGAAAAAAAAAAAATGCACTTCAGTTCTGGCTTAAACAAAACAAAATGGTGCTATGTTTATATATTTCAAGTGGCATAAATTAGGAAAGAATACAATTTATAGGGAATAAGAAAAATATTAATAAATGCTGCATGTTTTGTGGGGGGGAATACAGAATTGAAACAATTTAATATTGAAAATAAAACTCTTTTCCTTTTTAGGCTTATGTGGTATTTGTTTCAACACTAGGAGGAGCTTGGCTAGAGAAAAATTTTGCTGCCTTTTTTTCTCATATCCTGAGCCTTGTGTCACAGTCACACCCTAAAGCCACCCAAACTCAGATTGATGCCGTCTGCTGTCGCCGTTGTGTTTCATTTATTCTTCGAACTACTATAGGTGGTCTTCTTGGAGAAAAGGCTCAACTTGCTGCTGTAAAGGATATTTGCCAGGCCATCTGGAAGCTAAAGAAAGTTATGGGTATGGATCTCTACTAAGACAGTTTGTTTAACAGTGCTAATGGAATTGTCCCTTTGGGAAAGCTAGACTGATATATAATACTATATTAATACAGAAACCTTGAAGGCTGATAGAAGTTCCTCAGAATTCATGTTGTACTTCCTATAGAATTTAAGATAAATTATTTTTGAAACAGTCTATCTCAGTTCCTGTACCATCTTAAGTCTACTCTGCTTAGCTCAAATATCAGTAATGTTGGATATTAAATATCAATAATGTTGAAATCATTTTTAGTTTCCCATGAGTTCTCTGTCTCAGTGCCACTTGCTAAGGGAGTAGTAAGGGATCTCTGATTGGAATGCTTGAACTAAATTGGTTATAGTAATTCATTTCTTTCTTTGTTAATGGAAGTCCCCATTTAAGCATTTTAGTTATTTCCTCAAGTATTTCATATAGATCAAGTGTATGTATTAATTTTTGCCATTATACCTTTTTACTCTTCATACCCTTTTCAATACATTTTAATACAGTGGTGATGCGTAGTTAATTCTTGCATTTCTATCAGATGCCGTAATGAGTGATGGTAATTTGGAAACCCGGCTTGGTTCCACAGATGTAGCCGCTAGCCAACATATGCTGGTTTGTGCTTTACAAGAACTTGGAAATCTCATACACAATCTTGGCACCACAGCGGCACCTTTGCTACAGGATTCAAGTACAGGTTTGTGACTCATTGGAATACCTTGTTTTCCCTTGTACACTAGATAACTTTGTTCCAAGGAAGGAAATCTTCATATAGCTTATAGATTCCATTATAGATTTATGAGAAATGTTTTATGAAAAATTTATAATCAGGATTATTAAACAGATGTATATTGTTTAGTTTTTTCTTTAGTAATTAAAGAGTGTTCTCTAAATCTCTGCCCCACCCCCCATTTAGAGATTTATAACATGGAAAAACTTACAGAGAAGTAAACTTGAACTTTCTCTGCATCTGCAGTGAAAACATTAGTACAGTACAAGTAATTCAGTTCCTCAAAGGTCTTTAAAGCAGTATTTTCTTTCTTTTTTTTTTTTTTAAGTATTTAATCAGCTTTATTCAGATATAATTCATGGCTAGGTGCAGTGGCTCATGCGTATAATCCCAGCACTTTGGGAGGCTGAGGCAGACACATCACTTGAGGTCAGGAGTTCAAGACCAGCCTGGCCAACATGGCAAAACCCCGTCTCTACTAAAAATAGAAAAATTAGCCAGTCACGGTGGCGCATGCCTGTAATCCCAGCTACTCGGGAGGCTGAGGCACGAGAATCGCTTGAGCCCCAGACGTGGAAGTTGCAGTGAGCCAAGATAACGCCACTGCACTCCAGCCTGGGCAGCAAGAGACTTTGTCTCAAAAAACAAAAAAAGATATAAATCACTTACCATGAAGTTTGCTCTTATAAGGTATGCAATTCAGGGGTTTTGAGTATATTTGCTATACTGTACAGTCACTACCACTGTCTAATTCTAGAGTCTTTTCATTACCCCAGGAAGAAGTCCACTAGTTGTCATTTCCATTTCCCTTTCCCGCAGTCCCCGACGACCATGAATTTACTTTCTGTCTCTATGAATCCACCTATTCTGGATATTTCATGTTAAAAAAAAAATCATTCAGTATATGGTCTTAACTGACTTGCTTCTTTTTAAAAAATCACTTTTAAAAGTCATTTTTTAGGCCTGGCATGGCGGCTCACGCCTGTAATCCCAGCACTTTAGGAGACCAAAATGGGAGAATTGCTTGAGCTGAGTTCAAGACCAGCCTGGGCAACGTAGTGAGAACTCCTCTCTACTAAAAAATTTTTAAAACTTAGCCAGGCATGGTGGTGTGCACCTGTAGTAGTCCTAGCTCTTTGGGAGGCTGAGCCAGGAGCATCACTTATGCCTAGGAGATTGAGGCTGCAGTGAGCTATTATCATGCCACTGCATTCCATCCTGGGTGACAGAGTGAGACCCTGTTTCAAAAAATATATCGTTATGGTTTTTATCCTTTGTGGTACACATTTCTTTCTGAGAAACTTTACATTATATTTGTGTTTATAAGCTATTTAGATCTGGGACACTTACTTAAATAGCATTTGACATGAAACTTACATGTTCCATGAAAGTTTGTTGAATCATAGCAAATAATACCCTTTTATTGATGGTGGCAATTACTTCACTGTCTTTGTAGTTAGTTGGTTAGTAGCCCACTGAGGACTTAGTGAAGCCTTGATTTTAATGTTTTATTCTTATAAGAGCAACATGGTGGATAGAAAATATATTAATTATGTAGGCCGGGCGTGGTGGCTCACGCCTGTAATCCAGCACTTTGGGAAGGTGAGGTGAGTGGATCACCTGAGGTCAGGAGTTCAAGACCAACCTAGCCAACATGGTGAAACCTCGTCTCTACTAAAAATACAAAAATTAGCCAGGTGTAGTGGCACGCACTTGTGATCCCAGCTGCTCAGGAGGCTGAGGCGAGAGAATCACTTAAACCCGGAAGGCAAAGGTAGCAGTGAACCAAGATTGCATCACTGCATTCCAGCCTGGGCGACAGAGCAAGATGATATCTCAAAAAAAAAAAAAAAAGATATATTAATTATGTAGATAAATGTACTAGAAGGATTAAAAAATAAAAAGAGGATGGAGCAGGGTGTGACTTTTTTTTTTTTTTCAAGGCAGGGTCTCAGTCTGTCACCCAGGTTGGAGTACAGTGGTGCAGTCTCGGCTCACTGCAAGTCCCGCCTCCCCGGCTCAAGTGATCCTCCCACCTCGGCCTCCCTAGTAGCTGGGACAGCAGGCATGCGTCACCATGCCTGCCTAATTTTTTGCATTTTTGGTAGAGACAGGGTTTTGTCATGTTGCCCAGACTGGTCTCAAACTCCTGAGCTCAGGCTGTCCACCTGCCTTGGCCTCCCAAAGTGCTGGGATTATAGGCGTGAGCCACCACAACTGGCCAGGGTGTGACATTTCTTTTCAAGGTGTTATTTGTTGATAATTTTTAATTTTTAGTACCAAATTAATAATAGATCTGAAGCTAAATAAGAGATTGGCTTATTTAGGAAATAAAGTTTTTCTTTTGTCTACGGACTTAATTTAGGACAACTTTCATGAGATATATTAGTAGAAGTAATTCTTAGGTTAGAAAATTATTTTGAATAGGAATGGTGAGAAGGGAGAAAAATGAAGTTAAAAGAAAAAAATTATTTGTGATTATGTATTTTTCTATTATAATTTGGCTTTTGATAAAAATATATTTTACATCCATGTAGCTGTGTATTCTTTTGACTATTTTATGATCAGGTGAGTTTTATCTATGTACCTAAGTCATCATTTGCTTATCCTTCCAGGCCTCCTTGACAGTATCTTGTCAGTTATTCTTCATCCTAGCATTTCCGTTCGACTAGCAGCAGCTTGGTGTTTACACTGCATTGCCGTGGCATTACCCTCCTACCTAACACCACTCTTGGATCGTTGCCTTGAACGGCTTACTGGACATAAGTCTTCACCTGAAGCAGTGACTGGCTTCAGTTTTGCTGTGGCAGCTTTGTTGGGAGCAGTAAAACATTGTCCTTTAGGAATTCCTCATGGAAAAGGCAAGGTAATGATTTCATTCTCTATGTATGATAAGGTGCTTTTTGTTAGAAGTATCTTCACATAGTAACAGAATTTGTTACTGAATGCTTTATTTTGCTGTGCATCTAGCCCTGCCATATAAGTACATTTAAAATTTTATTGTACAGGATAAATAGAGCTGCAAAAGAAATCTTAAATAACTAAGCTTAATATTTAATAATTTAGTTAGTGGTATTATTGGTGGTATTACTTTAAAAATAGTTTATATATCTTAAGATCAAGTAGATAAATAATTATATTAATGTTCTTAGGAACCAAGATTTTCAATATAAGTAAAAAGAACTGTAACTGTAGAATTGAAGTAAAAGCCCCATACATTAGATTCCAATTGACATTGTCAGTATGAACTCATTTTATTTTTGTAAAAATACTTACATTCTCCTTTTGTACAGTGAAAAGGCCTAAAAGCAATGATAACCCAGTGTCAGGGATACCCCTAGTGCCCAGATTATAGCTCTAAATACTGTTTCCAACCAAAAAGGAATCAGGACTCCATGGAGCAATGGCTGGTTTCTGGTCTGGGGCAGGAAATGCACAACATAAACTTGGGATATCTTGTCATGCCAGAAAGTAAGGAAGTCATCAAGGAATACTATGTTCATTTTAAAAAGAGGTAACTTAAGGGGCTCCCACTGATCAAAGATGGCATGATTTATACATCAAAATTAATGACTACAGTGAATTAAAACATACTAGATAATATATAAAGTTTTATGAGTTCATAATGATATTCAGCTTCTCCAAATTGTATTGCTACCAAAACATGTCATTTTCTGAGTAAATTTAGAATCCGGCACTTTCAGACAAATAAATGATACAAACCTAGTGAATAAATAACCCAGTTTTAATGTACAAAGAATTTTGAAGAGAGCTAAAGAAAAATTTTAATGAAACCTAGATAATACAACATAGGCAAGCATGGTGTTTGAATTTTGTTTCTTTTTTGATAGCTAGGAATTGTAAGTTGTCAGAGAACATTATTTGACAGTGAAAGCCCTTCTAACCCATACTTCTCACAAACTTGTAAATATATTTAAAAAAATACACCATTATTCCTTTCTTTCTCATTGCCACTTCTGTGTCATTATGGAGTTTGATAGTATATCCACCACAGTGTAGGCTCTGCAGAAGACCGTTCCATAACTTGAGCAATTCCAAAAATATTTTGAGTGTTGCCAATGCCATTGAAATAACGTAGGTGACAACTTTGGAAGATGAGATTATTTAAATTTATTATTTTAGTTATATTCTTAACACATCACATCTTGCTAAGCAAAGACTTGTCATTCAGTGTATTTAATTAAACCTATTCTCATATCTCATTAATTCAGACAAGGTTCCCATTCCCATATTATATTTGGAATTTCTTTCCGAGAGAATATCCACTTGTTCTGATTTGACTAGAATGGTTTGTTTTGTCCTCACTCTTTTTGAGTGCTATCCATTGACTGTATGAGCTGCAGGGAGTCCTAAATTAGTAGTAAGTTGGTTGGTTGTTTTAAAATACACTAGCCTTCTTCTTTAGAAAATTTATATGCCAACTCAATACTTCCTGCTTTTTCAGAGGTGATTAGTAATAGATGTTTTCTCATATTGGATGCTCTGTGGCCTTGTACTGTGTAAGCATATATTATCCATAAATGTGAAATGTCCTGTTTTTCCTCTCTGTTGTTTTATAACATGGACCCCTTTTTTGAAACAGGGTCTTGCTTTGTCACCTAGGCCAGAGTGCAGTGGTGAGATCATAGATCACTGCAGCCTCAAATGCCAGGGCTCAAGCAATCTTCCCATCTCAGCCTCCCAAGTGGCTGAAACTACAGGCACGTACTTCCATTGCCTGGCTAATTCTTTTTATTTTTTTTGTGAAGATAGGATCTCACTCTGTTGCCCAGGCTGGTCTTTTTTTTTTTTTTTTTTTTTTTTCAAAGAGACGTGGTCTTTCTTTATTGCCCAGGCTGCAATGCAGTGGTGTGATCCTAGCCCACTCCTAGGCTGGTCTTGAATTTCTGGCCTCAACTGGTCCTCCCGCCTTGGCCTTCTGAGTCGTTGGGATTACAGGCATGAGCCACTGTGCCCAGCCTCATAGACTTTTTTACTATAACATTTTAATAAATTTCACTCTTGGGTATGAGACTATTTTGACTACCTCTAACCACTATAATATACTACCTCTTGGAAGATTATTATCAGCTACTGAGTTATAAAAGTAGTATGTAGCTTTTTTTTTTTTTTTTTGAGACTGAGTCTCACTCTGTTGCCCAGACTGGAGTGCAGTGGCGTAATCTCGGCTCACTACAACCTCTGCCTCCTGGGTTCAAGTGATTCTTCTGCCTCAGCCTCCCGAGTAGCTGGGACTACAGGCACATGCCACCACGCCCGGCTAATTTTTTGTATTTTTAGTAGAGATGGGGTTTCACTGTGCTAGCCAGGATGGTCTTGATCTCCTGACTTTGTGATCCACCCGGCTCAGCCTCCCAAAGTGCTGGGATTACAGGTGTGAGCCACCGCACCTGGCTGTATGTAGCATTTTTAAGAGAGAGACTACTGTAAGAAAACTTTTTTTGGGTAATTATGGATTTAAAAGGATAGTTGCTCAAAACTAAAAGTAAATTCAAATTCTATACAGCTATACTTGAATAATCTTACATTGTTGTCACATGTGCTCTACAAAAAATTATGGGATTGTTGTGTACTACCTCATATACCAGTATTTAACCTTGAAAACTTAATTTTTTATAGTTTCATTTATGACAGTCCTATTATGTAGTCTACACGAATGACTGTTCTTTATCGTTTACATTTATTTTATGTAAGAATTAATTTTTCAAGAGATTGTTAGCTGCTCTCATTTAGTAATTTATAAACTAATATGCTTTTTTTTAAAACTTGTTCTATATGTAAATAGATTATTATGACATTAGCAGAGGATTTGCTGTGTTCTGCTGCTCAAAACAGTCGCCTTTCAGCTCAGCGCACACAAGCTGGATGGTTGCTGATTTCTGCTCTGATGACATTAGGTAACAGTCTGTAGAAGGTTTACATACCTTAAAGTACTTTGTGTTTTCTGAGTGAAATGATTCTTGTATGTGATTTGATGAAACAAACTTTTAATACATACCAGAATTTAAATAGCCACACAAACATTTTTCTTCTAGTAAGTCACCTTAAAAAGCCTTTTACTTTCTTCATTGCTTAAAACCTTTTGAGATCTCTCTTGATTGTCTCTTCCAAGCTAGATGATAAGCCTCAAGTAGGACAAGCTGATTTACTAATCATCTTTCAGGCTTAACTCTGAACGACTGTGGCTTTTTCAAAAATCATTGACATCCATCTTCAGAAAAAAAAATTTCCACAATATAGGCAAAAGAACATATCCATAGCCTAGGAATCCAGTTCTATAATTGTTTGAGGATTCATAACAGCCAATAAGGTTGCTACATTGAAGGGAATGAATTTTACTTAAATTATATTAATTAAAAAACAGTAATTGTTTTATAGTCATGACTATTTATATCCTCTAAATTTTTGAGACAGGGTCTCACTCTGTCACACGAGCTGGAGTGCAGTGGCATGATCCTGGCTTATTGCAGCCTTGACCTCCTCGGCCCAAGTGATCCTCCTACCTAAGCCTCCCAAGTAGCTGGGACCACAGGCATGCAACATCATGCCTGGCTAATTTAAAAAAATTTTTTTGTAGAGATGGGGTCTCACTATGTTGTGCAGGCTGGTCTCAAACTTGTGGGCTCAAGCAGTCCTTCTGCCTTGGCCTCCCAAAGTGTTGGGATTTGTAAGCATAGGCCACTGAAAACTTAATTTATTTTTTGCCCAATCTTATGGTGCTAATGAAACTTAATTTTATTACTCTATCACACCTATATTTTAAGTCTCTGTTGTCATACAAGTTATAGCTCAGATATAAAACAACTGGCTGAGACTGGGCATGGTAGCTCATGCTTGTAATCCCAGCGCTTTGGGAGGCTGAGGCGGGTGGATCACTTGAGGTCGGGAGTTCAAGATCAGCCTGGCCAACAAGGTGAAACCCCATCTCTACTAAAATACAAAAATTAGTTGGGCATGGTGACGCATGCCTGTAGTCCCAGCTACTCGGGAAGCTGAGGCAGGAGAATTGCTTGAACCCAGGAGGTGGAGGTTGCGGTGAAGTGAGATTGCACCACTGCACTCCAGCTTGGGTGACAGAGTAAGACTCCTTCTCAAAATAAAACAAAAAATGAATAGGTTGGGTGCAGTGGCTCACGCCTGTAATCCTAGCACTTTGGGAGGCCTAGGCGGGTGGATCATCTGAGGTCAGGGGTTCAAGACCAGCCTGGCCAACAACACGGTGAAATCTTGCTTCTACTAAAAAACATACAAAAATTAGCCAGACGTGGTGGCATGTGCCTGTAGTCCCAGCTACAGGGGAGGCTGAGGCAGGAGAATCGCTTGAACCCAGGAGGCAGATGTTGCAGTGAGCTGAGATCATGCCACTGCACTCCAGCCTGGGTGACACAGCAAGACTCCGTCTCAAAAAATAAAAATAAAAAAAATAATAAAGCAACTGACTGGATTTGGCCAATCATTTTGACACCTATAAAGTAATGTGACCTAAAGGAGCTTAAATTAGAATAAACAATCATAAATGAAGAACTACTTTAAATAGTGTTCTTAAGATGATTAAAGAGATTTATCGGACTAGATCAGGTTTAGCCTCAAGGAGCCAAATTTGGCCTGCCCCCGATATTTATTATACAGCCTGTGAGCTAAGAACAGTTTTTATATTTATTAATGGTTGGGGAAAAAAGATATTTTGTAATACATGAGAATCGTGTGAAAGTCACATTTCAGCCTTCATAGTTTTGTTTGCGTACAACCACACTTGTTTGTGGATTGTCTATGACCTTTAGGTGTACAGTGGCAGAGTTGAGTAATTGCAACAGGAAGTATGTGGCTCTCAAAGCCTCAAATGTTTACTATCTGCCCCTTTACAGAAAATGTTTGTTAGACCAAAGCATAGATCATCATTTCACAGTGTGCTGGGAATAATGTAGTCAAGCTTTTATTTGCTTATTGCTGGGTGTTCATGCCTGCCATATTGAGGTTCCTGGTGAATTAAGGAGGAAATAAACTACCTAATGCATTTTGATAAACAAGAGGTTTTAAAACAAGGTAATTGTGTTGGAGGAAGACAACAAGAGGTCCTTTCTCCTGTACATCATATTCTACTGCATATTCATAATCAGCATACAAAAAGGGATTAAAAGTTTTAATTAAGGTTTTGTTTAATTACTGTGTTTTCTTGGGTTTTATTCATTTTTAACTATTCTTTCCCTTCATTATCTATTTTTATTCTTATTCATTTATTTATTTATTTTTTGAGACAGGGTCTCACTCTGTCACCCAGGCTGGAGTGCAGTGGTACGATCATGATTCACTGCAGCCTCGACCTCCGCAGGCTCAAGTGATCCTCCTGCCTCAGCCTCTTGAGTAGCTGGGACTGTGTGAACCACCACGCATGGCTAATTTTTTGTAAAGATGGGGTTTTGTCATGTTGCCCAGGTTGGTCTTAAAACTCCTGGACTCAAGCAATTTGCCTGCCTTGACCTCCCAAAGTTCTGGGACTACAGGAGTGAGCCACTGCACCCAGGCTATTATCAATTTTTAGAGTGCGTTAGTATCATAGCAACTTTCAGGGGGGACCAGTGAGGTTTTTGTTTTTAGGTATCATTATGAGCTCATGGAACTTTATGTATTTATATGTTTTAATCACTTGCAATCATTATTCCTTTCGATCCTCAAATTGTCTCATCTTTGGTCATTGGGAGTCCCTTCAAGTTGGTTCATTTGTCCTTTTAATGTGAACCTAGTATTCTTTGATAATGTGTTTTTGCATGCAAGATGTCCCAGGTTTTACACTGTACATTTTCTGCCTTAGGCTTGCCATCAGCCGTTTCTCCAAGGAGCCTTGATTCCTTTTGTAGGAAATGGAATTTTTTATTTTTTTATTTTTTTAAGAGACAGGGTCTCACCATGTTACCCAGGCTGGAGTACACTGGCACCATCATAGCTCACTGGAGCCTTGAATGCCAGACTCAAGCAGTCCTCCTGCCTTGGCCTCCTGAGTAGCTAGGACTATAGGTTTGCACCACTACACTCAGCTAATTTTAAAATTTTTTTTGTAGAGATGGGATCTTGCTGTTTCCCCAGCTGATCTTGAACTCCAGAGCTCAAGTGATCCTCTTGCCTTGCCCTTCCAAAGTGCTTGGATTACAGGCATGGGCCACAGTGCCCAGCTGGGAATGATTTTTAGACAGCAATCTTAGTGCTTTGTTAATTTTTGCTTTGCATTTTAAACATGTCTTCTCTGTTTTTATCATTGCCTTTACCATTTATAATTTTCTTCATTATTTCACTGTGAACTAATGTAAACACAAAACACATTCGTTCCTTGAATGTAAACTACACACTTAAACCTTTTTTGGTACACTTCCCAGTTTATCTGATGCCATATTAAAAAACTTCGATTTATCTCCACATTCCTCCATATCTTGTCTCTCTGTGGATGGCTCATAAAGTGTGCGTGTATGTGTGTTGTGTTTGCTAGATACGTTATGATTATTGTTATTTATTTATTTAAAGAAAGGATCTTGTTCTGTTACAGTGGCACAGTCAGACCATAGCTTGCTGCAGCCTTGATCTCTTGGGCTCAAATGGTCCTCCTGCCTCAGCCTCCCAAGTGGCTGGGACTACAGACATGTGCTACCACACCCAACTAACTTTTTACTTTTTTGTAGAGAGATTTTGGTATGTTGACCTGGCTGGTCTCATGCCTAGCCTCAAGCAATCCATCAGCCTCGGCCTCAAAGTGCTGGGATTACAGGCATGACCCACCGTGCCCAGCTTTAAGCACTGTTCTATGTATAAACTCATATACGCCTCAGAAACTGTCCTTTGAATAAAATACTATTATTCTCCCCATTTATGGATGAAGAAATTGAGGCACAGAAAGGTTAAATAACTCACCCAGGTTTACACAACTATTAAGTGGATGGAGCCAGGATATTAATCTAGGCAGTCTCCCTCCAAAGCCGAATGCAGTTCTGAGCTATGGGTTTGGAACAGAAGAAAGACGTACAGTCAGCAGAATGTGGGAGTAAGAAGTAGAGAGTGCTTACTGGAGAAGTTTAAGGTAACTCCAGAAATTTAAAGAAAAGTACCTGGGGAGAAAAGCTATGGGTTTGGGTTTTTAAAAAATTGATAATGTTATCATTGTACATTGTTTGGTATTATTACTGGGTTTGTGTCATGATTTCTTCAATTCATAAATGTTGCTCTGAAATCTTTTTTAACACAAAGTATTCTATTCAGACATTTTGTATCTGATTATTGACCTGGAACAAGTTGCTATCAGAAGTTAGCATTATTCTGAAGATCAAGAATACAGATGGCTCACATCTGTAATTCCAGCACTTTGGGAGGCTGAAGTGGGTGGATTGCTTGAGCCCAGGAGTTCAGACCTGCCTGGGAAACATGGCAAGACCCCATCTCTACAAAAAAATACAAAAATTAGCTGGGCGTGATGGCACGCACCTGTAGTCCCAGCTACTCAGGAGGCTGAGCTGGAAGGATCACTTAAGCTCAGGGAGGTTGAGATTGAGATTGCAGTGAGCTGTGACCATGCCACTGCACTATAAACTCCAGCCTGGGGGACAGAGAAAGAACCTGTCTCAAAAAGCATGCAATGTTGTTTGTTACTATAATAATCGTACTTTGCATTTATGTGGTCCATTACAGCTTTTCAGAGTACTTTAAAGTGCATTCTATCATTTGGACCTGACAAGCCCTTAAAGACAAGCATTACAGGGGGCTTTAGCTTCATTTAATATGTAGATGAACTGAGTCTCAAAGGGGATATAGCAGTAGTGGAGGAGCTGACACTAGAGCCCAGCCTGTACCATTAGTTCTTTGTTTTTCCTCTCTGTACTCCAGCACCTTCAGATAATAATTCATTCAGTAATAATTTGGAAACTGAGGATAAGGGACAAAATATTGCAATAATGAATTAAAGTGTTTAGGAGAGAAGTTGCTGCTTAATAATAGAGTTTTAAAGAGTGACAACCTTGGGTTCTCTTACAAGTGACAAGTTGAATAAATTACAGGTCCTGCAGTTGTTAGCCATCACCTTGCTCGAGTTCTGCTGTTGTGGAAGTGTGTCTTTCCAGCATCTCCTAAAGATCTAGAAACAGAAAAGAGCCGAGGAGATTCGTTTACATGGCAGGTAACCCTGGAAGGACGAGCTGGTGCACTGTGTGGTAGGTTGGATTTAGTCTTTACTCTCCCTTTCCTTTGGCTTTTTACCCACCCTTTGTCTTTAACATGTACTTGTATGTTTTATTTAACACGAGGCAGGGCGATATGCCACTAATGATTTTTTTTTTGTAACTGAACAAAAAAATTATAACTGATGAGTTGGTAATGATAACTGGTGTATGTTATAATAAACCAGATTTGAGAGTTCTTAAGATACATGTTTTATTAGGTGCAGTCCACTTAAAACTGTCAACATTGTTTTGTCTTAGGTAAGCATTCATTCCTCTTTTCAGAAATACTAAGGTTTGGTTTAATTACCATTAAGAATGGTTTCCATTTAGCCTATACAGTTGACCCTTGAACAGCATGGAGGTTAGGGATGCCAATGCCCCTCGAAGTAAAAAATCTGTGTCTAGCTTGTAACTCTCCAAAAATGTATCTAATATCCTACTGTTGACCAGAAGCCTTACTGATAACATAAATAGTCAATTACCACTTTTTTTTTTTTTTTGAGATAGGGTCTCACTGTTGCCCAGGCTAGAATGTTGTGGTATGAACACAGCTCACTGCAGTCTTGGCCTGCTGGGCTAGTGATCCTCTCACCTCAACCTCGCAAGTAGCTGAGACCACAGATGCATGCCACCATGCCCAGCTAATTTTTTAATTTTTTGTAGAGATGGAGTCTCACTATGCTGCCTAGGCTGGTCTCGAACCCCTGACCTCAAGCAGTCCTCCCACCTCAGCCTCCCAAAGTGTTGGGATTACAGGCATGAGTCACCACACCCAGCCCCACATATTTTGTATGTTGTATATATTATATACTGTATTCTTAGAGTAAGCTAGAGAAAAGAAAAAATGTTATTAAGAAAATCATAAGGAAGAGAAAATATATTTACTATTCATTACACGGAAGTGGATCATCATAAAGGTCTTCATCCTCATCATCTTTATGTTGAGAAGACAGAGTAGGGTTGATCTACTTCTCTCAGTGGGGGCAGATGCAGAAGAGGTGGAGCAGATGGAAGGGGAGGCAGGAGAGGCAGGCACACTCGGTGTGGCATCTGTTGGAAAAAACCCATGTATAAATAGACCCATGAAGTTCACATTTGTGTTGTTCAAGGGTCACCTGTATATGAAAGTTGTACCTTCTACAATATATAGACTGTTAAAAGTAATGTTTCAGCTGGGTGCCGTGGCTCACGCTTGTAATCTCAGCACTTTGGGAGGCTGAGGTGGGTGGATCACCTGAGGTCAGGAGTTCGAGACCAGCCTGGCCAACATGGTGAAACCCCTTCTCTACAAAAAATACAAAAAAATTAGCTGGATGTGGTGGCGGGCGCTTGTAATCCCAGCTACTTGGGAGGCTGAGACAGGAGAATCATTTGAACCCGAGAGGCAGAGGTTGTAGTGAGCTGAGAACGCACCATTGCACTCCAGCCTGGACAACAAGAGTGAAACTCTGTCTCAGAAAAAGAAAAAAAAAAAAAAAAGTAATGTTTCACCATGAAGGGTGAGATCCCTGGAAAGACATGGAAGCATTGATTTTGGTTTTGTTTATTCATGACATTTTTACTCTTAAAGAAAAACCACTTTTGAAATTGATCTTGGCCAGGCTCAGTGGCCAATCCCAGCATTTTTGGATGCGAGGTGAGTGGATTGCTTGAGCTCAGGAGTTCAAGACCAGCCTGGACAACATGGTGAAATCCTCTCTCTACAAAAAATACAAAAATTAGCCAGACATGGTGGTGCATGCCTGTAGTCTGGGGTGGGAGGATTACCTGAGCCTGGGAGGTGGAGGCTTCGGTGAGTTGTGATTGCACCACTGCATTCCAGCCTGGGTAACAGTGAGATTCTGTCTCAAAGGGTACACGGGTGGGGGAGGTGGGGGTGGGAGGGAAGGAGGGAGGGAGGGAGAGAGAGAGAAAGAGAGAAAATAATTGATCAGTCTGACTTTGTTTTTTTTGTTTTTGAGATGGAGTTTCACTCTCGTTGCCCAGGCTGGAGTGCAATGGCGTGATCTTGGCTCACTACAACCTCTGCCTCCCGGGTTCAAGCAATTCTCCTGCCTCAGCCTCCTGAGTAGCTGGGATTACAGGCATGTGCCACCATGCTCAGCTAATTTTGTATTTTTAGTAGAGATGGGGTTCTCCATGTTGGTCAGGCAGGTCTCAAACTCCCAACTTCAGGTGATCTGCCCTCTTCAGCCTCCCAAAGTGCTGGGATTACGGGTGTGAGCCACTGCGCCTGGCCTAGTCTGACTTTAAAATACTCATCTTATTCTACATACAAAGTAATTCATTATAGAAAGTTATTTATTTCAGACGCCATGTCTCACTCCTATAATCCTAGCACTTTGGGAGGCCCAGGCAGACAGATCAATCACCCGAGGCCAGGACTTCGAGACCAAGCCTGGCCAACATGGTGAAACCCCTTCTCTTCTAAAAATACAAAAATTATCCAGGAGTGGTAGCACACACTATTTGTTTCAGATAACATCTGTAAAAACCTAACATGCTGACTTGAAAGTCAGTGTGATTCCACGGAACTAGTTGCAGAGCTGGCAAACTTGAGAGTCTAAGCTGGTTTTTTTTTTTTGCTTCTAAGCTTGAGGGCTGAGTAAAAGTAAAACCCTAGGACAGCAGCATTTTGTGAATATGGTGGTTATTGCTCCATCTTAGTACTTCTAGAGAGTTGTTTTTTTTTTTTTTTAAGTATGATTAGGAGTAGAAGGCACTATATACCTTTTTATACTAGAGTTTCAAGAATTTTTTTATTTTAGCAAATTGCTTTATTACTCTAATAACAATGCTAATGTTGTACCATAATCAAATGTGCCTTTCATGGTTGATTACAGTATGCCCAAGTAAAAGTCTGTTTTCCTTTTCAGCTATCAAGAGCTTTGTTTCCCACTGTGGTGATCTCCTTACTGAGGAAGTAATTCAGCGTCTTCTTCCACCACTTCCTTGTGCTGTGGATTTGCTAACTCAGTAAGGATCGACTGTTTAGATTTGATAAAATTTTCTAAGAGGAATTAGTTGCCCTCTGATTATGTAATATTCCTTAAGTACATTAATAAGGCAAATTTCTGTAGTTGGTGAATGATTTTATAGAGGAAGGCAATCAGTTATATGATTTTTTTTTTCTTTTAGGCTAGGATCTTGAAAGAAATTACATATTAAAAGGGAAGGAAAATTTTAGGGGAATAATCTACCTTACATACAGGCAGATTTAACAAGAAATTAACTATTAAGCCTCTTAGCCTTTTCAGGTATGCATTTTATTGGTTTGTTGGAGTATTCTGTGTTCATGAGAACCAGATTCTTCTAACAGTTTCAGTTTTTTGTTTATTTATATTTTTCATAAGTTTGAGTTATACATATATGATTAAAACATATAGAGGAAAGCCAATATATAATGTGAGCATTTGTAATTTCCAAATTAATAAAACATGTGAAAGTTATTTGAAAAAAGCATCTAATGATTTACACTTTATATATACAGAAAATACATTTAAGATATGGCTTATAAGGTATAATAATAAAATGTGCACTTGTGAATCCAACACAGCCTGAGCAGAGGTTTGTGAATGTTTCTTCTGAAGGACCAGATAGTAAATATTTTGGGATATACAGACTATGAAGTCTATGTTGCAGCTACTCAACTCTGCCATTGTAGCTCAAAAGCAGTCAGATAATATAGGTGAATGAATGAATGAATGTGGCTGTGTTCCAATATAACTTTATTTACAAAAACAGGCAGTGGGTCATAATTTGGCTACCACTGGACTAGAGCATTAATGATACTATTGAAGGTGTCTGTGTGCCCCTCTCCAGCACCATTCTTTGTGCCTTCCTTTAGAAGGAACCACTAATCTGAATTTTATAGTTGTCGTTTCCTTGCCTTTTAAAAAAGTGTATCACATATTTTTGTTTCTTAAAATAGTACATTGTTTAGGTTTGTTTGGTTTTGATTAGGCAAAAATTACTGTCCTATTTCTGGGATTTGCTTTTGTTATTCAACATTATGTTTCTAAGTTTTACCTATGTTTTAAGTTCATTCATTTTCATTGCTGTATAATGTTTAATTGTGTGAATATACAACAATATATTGATTCTCTTGTCAGTGGACTTCTGGGTTGTTTCCAATTTTTTGCTTTTAAAGCTTATGGTAATAATATGACTATTCGTACTCAAGCTGTTTAAGTCTCTAGGGTATGTACCTAGTAGTGAAATTGCTATGCTAAAATGTATTTTTATGTTCAACTTCAGAAAATAAACCAAATTATTTTTCAGTGTTCTTCTGTATTTCTACCAATAGTGTAAGTATCCTTTGACCCACTTTTTCACCAACATTTACTCAGATATCAATTCTACCCCATCCAATAGGTATAAAATGGTTTTAATTGTATATCAGTTTCCTGACGGTTTAAGTATAATTTTATATGTTTGTTTTTTCTCAATATTTCCCCTCCCCATCCTATGAAATGCCTATTCATTCATATCTTTAACCTATTTTTCTTTTAGGTTGTCTTTTTGTCTTTTTGTTATTGATTTATAGGAAATTCTTCCTTTTTTTTTTTTTTTTTTTGAGACGGAGTCTCGCTATGTCGCCCAGGCTGGAGTGCAGTGGTGCAATCTCGGCTCACTGCAACCTCCGCCTCCCAGGTTCACGCCATTCTCCTGCCTCAGCTTCCCAAGTAGCGGGGACTACAGGCGCCCGCCACCACGCCCGGCTAATTTTTTTTGTTGTTGTTTTTGTTTGTTTGTTTTTGTTTTTGTTTTTATTATTGTGCTTTAAGTTTTAGGGTACATGTGCACAATGTGCAGGTTTGTTACATATGTATCCATGTGCCATGTTGGTGTGCTGCACCCATTAACTCGTCATTTAGCATTAGGTATATCTCCTAATGCTATCCCTCCCCCCTCCCCCCACCCCACAACAGTCCCCGGAGTGTGATGTTCCCCTTCCTGTGTCCATGTGTTCTCATTGTTGAATTCCTACCTATGAGTGAGAACATGCGGTGTTTGGTTTTTTGACCTTGCAATAGTTTACTGAGAATGATGATTTCCAGTTTCATCCATGTCCCTACAAAGGACATGAACTCATCATTTTTTATGGCTGCATAGTACTCCATGGTATATATGTGCCACATTTTCTTAATCCAGTCTATCGTTGTTGGACATTTGGGTTGGTTCCAAGTCTTTGCTGTTGTGAATAGTGCTGCAATAAACATAGGTGTGCGTGTGTCTTTATAGCAGCATGATTTATAGTCCTTTGGGTATATACCCAGTAATGGGATGGCTGGGTCAAATGGTATTTCTAGTTCTAGATCCCTGAGGAATCGCCACACTGACTTCCACAATGGTTGAACTAGTTTACAGTCCCACCAACAGTGTAAAAGTGTTCCTATTTCTCCACATCCTCTCCAGCACCACGCCCGGCTAATTTTTTGTATTTTTAATAGAGACGAGGTTTCACCGTGTTAGCCAGGATGGTCTCGATCTCCTGACTTCGTTATCCGCCTGTCTCAGCCTCCCAAAGTGCTAGGATTATAGGCATGAGCCACCGTGCCCGGCCTTTTTCTTTTTCTTTTTTTTTTTGAGAGAGAGTCTTACTCTGTCACCCAGGCTGGAGTGCAGTGGCACGATCTCCGGTCACAGCAACCTCCGTCTCTCGAGTCCCCGTTTAAGCGGTTCTTCTGCCTCAGCCTCCTGAGTAGCTGGGATTACAGGCACGCACCACCATACCCAGCTAATTTTTGTATTTTTAATAGAGATAGAGTTTCACCATGTTGACCAGGCTGGTCTCAAACTCCTGACCTCAGGTGATAAACCCACCTCGGCCTCCCAAAGTGCTGGGATTACAGGCATGAGCCACTGTGTCAGGCCGTTTTTGGGGTTTTTGTTTTTTTTTTTTTTTTGAGACAGTTTTGCCCTGTTGCCCAGGCTGGAGTGCATTTGTGTGATCCCACTCACTGCAGTCTCCACCTCCTGGTTTCAAATTATTCCCCTGCCTCGGTCTCCCTAGTAAGGGATTATAGGCATGCACCACCATGCCTGGCTAATTTTTGTGTTTTTAGTAGAGACAGGATTTTGCCATGTTGGCCAGGCTGGTTTTGAACTTCTGGCCTCAAGTGATCTGCCCACCTCAGCCTCCCAAAGTGCTGGGATTACAAGCATGAGCCACCACGCTTAGCCTTTTTTGTTGTTTGTGAGACAGGGTCTCGCTCTGTCACCCAGGCTGGAGTGCAGTGATGTCAACATGGTTCACTGCAGCCCCAGGCTCCCAGGCTTAAGTGATCCTCCCAGGCTTAAGTGATCCTCCCACATAAGCCTCCCAAGTAACTGGAACTACAGGTGTGTACCACCACACCCAGCTAATTTTTTACTTTTTTGTAGACACAGGGCCTCACTTTGTTGTCTAGACTGGTCTCAAATTTCCAGGCTCAAGCGATCTTCCCGCCTCAGCCTCCCAAAGTGCTTAGATTATCTTGTGAGTCACCATGCCTGGCCTACATATATCTGAGACTATTCTTTAGCTGTTCATTAAAATATTAAAAATGTCTTCTAGTTTTTTATTAATAAACATTTATTATTTAAATGTCAAGTGTATTAATCTTTCACTCTTTGGTTAGTACTTTTTTTCTTTTTGTTTAAAAATTCTTCCTGGCTGGGAGCAGTGGCTCATGCCTGTAATCCTAGTGCTTTGGGAGGCTGAGGCGAGAGGATTGCTTGAGGCCAGGGGTTTGAGACCAGCCTGAGCAACATAGTGAGGTCTCATCTCTACCAAAATAAATAAATAAATAAATAAATAAATAGAGTCAGATGTAGTGATGCTCACTAGTAGTCCTAGCTACACAGGAGGCTGAGGCGGGAATGATTGCTTGAGCACCTCAATTCAAGGCTATAGTCTTGATTGTGCCACTGCTCTCTAGCCTGGATGACAGAGCGAGACCCCAGTTCAAAAAAGAGGTCTTCCTTACTGCAAAGTTATATTTTCTTATGTTTCTCTCTGAGGTGTTTGAAGGTTTATCTTTCACATTTAAGTCATCTGGAACCAATTTTTCTATTTGGAGTGAGCTGGGGATCTGTCTTAGTCCGTTTGTGCTGCTATCACAAAATACAGATCTGTCTTAGTCCATTTGTGCTGCTATGCTGCTATCACAAAATACCTGAGGCTGGATAATTTATTACAAAACGGACACTTTAACAGTTCTGGAGGCAGGAGTCTAAGATCAAGACACCAGCAGATTGGGTGTCTGATGAGAGCCTGCTGTTTACCTCCAAGATGGCACCTTGTTGCTACATTCTCTAGAGTGGAGGAACTCTGTGCCTTCTTCATCTGGCAAAGGGATAGAAGGGCAAAAAAAAGGGCCAAACTCCCTCCATGAAGCCCTTTTATAATGACATTAATCCATTTGTGAGGGCTTTGCCTTCATGACCTGAACACCTACCAAAAAGCCCTACCTCCCAGCAGTACTGCATTGGGGATTAAGTTTCTAATACGTGAATTTTGGAGGACACATTCAGACCATAGCAGGATTCAATTTCGTTTTCTTTTTAAATGTGGATAACAAACTGTCCCATACTTTACTAAAAAAATCCATACTTCCTTCAATGATTGCCATTCACTTCTGTCATGTATTATATTCTCATTTATGCATGATCTATGCTTGTGCTCTCTATTGGTGTGTTTATTTATATGCCAACATGTTATCTTTATAATAAATTTTGTATGTTAGATGAAGCCTTTTGACCTTACTCCTCTTTAGACATATTTTGGCCCTTCATGTACTTTTGATCTTCTATTAAAATTTTATTTGGGGCTGGGCACAGTGGCTCATGCTATAATCCTAACATTTTGAGAGGCTGAGGTGGGCGGATCATTTGAGGTCAGAAGTTCAAGACCAGCCTGGCCAACATGGTGAAACCTCGTCTGTACTAAAAAAAAAAAAAAAAAAAAAAAAAAATTAGCTGGGCATAGTGGCACATGCCTGTAATCCCAGCTACTCAGGAGGCGGAGGCAGGAGAATAGCCTGAAACGAGGAGACAGAGGTCATAGTGAGCCAAGATCATGCCACTGCACTCCAGTCTGGGTAACAGAGTGAGACTTCCTCTCAAAAAATAAATAAATAAGATAAATTTTATTTGAGATTGCATTGAATCTGTGGATAAATTTGAAGATAATTCATAGTTTTACAATACCTCTGAACATGATACCTCTTTACTATTATTGAGGTATTTTACAAAGTTTAAATTGTTTTCTAAATAAAGGTCTTACAAGTCTTTTTAAAAAATTTACTCCCAGGTACTTTGTATTTTTGTTGTAATTATTAAATAAATGGGTATATAGTGTATATAGTCTGTTTATTGCTGCCGTATAAAGATGTATTTGATTTTATATCTGACCACCTTACTGAATTTTGTCCTATCAAACATTTATTTGTAGATTCATCTGGATTTTTCCTTTTACAATACTGTTTCTCTCTTCCTTATGTGCTAACTATATTAGATAACTGCCCTTTAAAACTAAATAGAAAGGGTTAAATAAAGGGAATGCTTTTCATGTTTTACTGATAGGATGATGTTTGCTCCAGCTTTTTTAGTAGATACCCTATCAGATTAAGAGAGTAACCTTCTATTCCTAGTTTGGTTTGGTGAAAGTTTCTTAAAATGAATGGGTTTTACACCCCTACCATGCGTGCAAGCCTAGTCTCAGATCCTTGTGTTGGTATTGATATTTGTGTTCCTACTCTGGTTTCGGCTTATGTCTTGTTTCATTTTTTTAAATGTATGTTTGCTTGCTTTTATTGGCTTAGGGGCTGGTTGGCCTCAGAAAAGTCTCTTTCTATAAGTCTAACAATGCAAATTATCTTTTATCCTGATAAAAGATTTATTTATACTTAATTTATACTTACCTAAGTAAGTAGCAGGAAGGCCCTGCAGAGACTATAATCTGCCTCCTAATGAAAGCAGAAACCAATAAAAATGCTTTTCTAAATTCTTACTTTGTTTTATTCATCTTTTTAAAAAAAATGCACATACACTTCTCTGAACTAAATTTTATTATAGTTAACAAAGTGAATGTTGCAGGATTTTTAGAAATATAATTTCCTAACATCTTGTGAATATGACCGAAAGACTTTTTGTATGTTAGCTATTTATTTCTAATCTGGCCTTAGAGAAATATAAAAATGCAGTGGATTTATTCTTAACTTTGGTAACTAAAAAATTCTACTGAAACAGAGGTTTTTGTTTTTGTTTTGAGAAACTATTTCAGTCTGTCACCCGGGATTGAGTGCAGTGGTGCAGTCATAGCTCACCATATCCTCAAACTCCTGGGCTCAAGCGATCATCTGGCCTCAGCCTCCCAAAGTGCTGAAATTACAGGCATGAGCCACCATGCCTGGCCTTACCCAGGTGTTACAATTATGTTTGCTAAGTAGTATTTACCAAGCTGAAAGATACTAAATGGAACCAACATTTTAAAATATTCAGTGATAAGTCAATAGATAACTCTCCTTTCTTCTAGAGACTAGAAATAGCAAGCATTAGTTTTCTAGAAAGTACAGTTGGCCAGGCATGGTGGCTCATGCCTGTAATCCCCACACTTTAGGAGGCCGAGGTGGGTGGATTACTTGAGCTCAGGAGTTTCAGACCAGCCTGGGCAACATGGTGAAACCCCATCTCTACAAAAAATACAAAAATTAGCCAGACATGGTGGCCCACACCTGTGGTCCCAGCTGCTTGGGAGGCTAAGGTGGGAGGGTCACTTGAGCCCAGGAGGTTGAGGCTGCAGTGAGCTGAGATCACGCCACTACACTCCAGCCTGGATGACAGAGCAAGACCCTGTCTCAACAACAACAACAACAAAAAAGTACAGGCTGGGTGCAGTGGCTCATGCCTGTATCCCAGCACTTTGGGAGGCCAAAGTGGGTGGATCACGAGGTCAGAAGATCGAGACCATCCTGGCTAACATGGTGAAACCCCATCTCTACAAAAAATACAAAAAATTAGCCAGGCGTGGTGGCACTTGCCTGTAGTCCCAGCTAGTCAGGAGGCTGAGGCAGGAGAATCACTTGAACCCAGGAGACGGAGGTTGCAGTGAGCTGAGATCGCGCCACTGCACTCCAGCCTGGGCAACAGAGCAAGACTCCATCTCAGAAAGCAAAATAACAAAACAAAAAAGAAAGTACAAATGACTCAACATTGCCAGAATTTCTTAGAGAACCAGGAAACCTCATGCCATAACAGTTTAGCAGATTTATTCTAGTGACATAATAAAAGTAATTTCATTAAACTTCTGTATTGCTAAGGATGAAAACCATACTCTAGTTGATAACATACCTTGTTCAGAGTAGTAGTCCTGGCCGGGTGCAGCAGCTCACACCTGTAATCCCAGCACTTTGGGAGGCTGAGGTGGGCGGATCACGAGGTCAGGAGTTCAAGACCACCCTGGCCAATATGGTAAAACCCCATCTCTACCAATAATACAAAAATTAGCCGGGCATGGTGGTGCGTGCCTGTAGTCCCAGCTATTTGGGAGGCTGAAGCAGAAGAATTGCTTGAACTCGGGAGGCGGAGGTTGCAGTGAGCCGAGATCATACCACTACCACTCCAGCCTGGGTAACAGAGTGAGACTCCATCTCAAAACAAGACAAACAAACAAAAAACAGTAGTAGTCCTTTAGCAAATGTTTGTTAAATGAATGAGCATTGTTAAAGTGATGTGTTAACACCAATAGGAAAGGTGGACAGAAGATAAAGAAGAGTACATGAAAATGAAAGGAGAGAGTGTGAAGAAAGATCATATTTTGTGGCCAGGTGTGGTGGCTTGGGCCTGTAATCCCAGCACTTTGGGAGGCTGAGGCGGGAGGATTGCTTGAGCCCAGGAGTTTGAAACCAGCCTGGGCAACATGACGAAACCTGTCTGTACCAAAAATACAAAATAAAATTAGCCAGGCATGGTGGTGCAACCCTGTAGTTCCCAGCTACTCAGGAATCTGAGGGGGGAGAATGGTTTGATCCCAGAAGACAGAGGTTGCAGTGAGCCAAGATCATGCCACTGCATCCCAGTCTGGGCTACAGAGCTGGATCATGTCTCAAAAAATAAAAGTAAAGCAGCACTAATGTTTGTTAATAAGATGCATAACTAATTTGTATGTCAAGATGTTAAGCTGTCAATTTTTATATATTGTTATATAACTTAACCACTTAAGATACACTTTTTCTTTTATTTTAAGGCTTTCTTCAATACTAAAAATTTATGGAAGTCCTTTGAAAACACCATCAGTGGTTTATAGACAAAGACTTTATGAACTGTTGATTTTATTACCCCCTGAGACCTATGAAGGTATGTGCCTTAGACCAAAATGTTTTATTGTTTGTGGCTAGTATGGTTCCTGGAACAATAGTTATTGTCACTCATTAAATATTTAAATGAATTATAATGGCGGTTATTTAGTGCCTTGTTTCTAGGAGGTTTAGGGAGTTCAATCCTAAACCATGTGTTCACCATCTTATAGTAAAAAAATACATTTAGGGTTTTGTTTTTGTTTTAATTTTTTTTGAGACAGGGTCTCACTCTCTTACCCAGGCTGGTATGCAGTGGTATGCAATCATGGCTCACTTCAGCCTTGGGCTCAAATGACCCTCCAACCTCAGCCTCCCGGGTAGCTGGGACTAAAGGCACACCACCACGCCCAGCTAGTTTTTTGTATTTTTGTTAGAGACAGGGTTTCGCCGTGTTGCCCATGCTGGTCTCGAATTCCTGGGCTCAAGCAAATCTCCCGCCTTGGCCTCCCAAAGTGTGTGAGCTATTGAGCCCAGCCTAAAATACTTTTTTTTGAAAAACTTCCTTCTGAAGGCCAGGCACTGTGTTAGAAATTGTATCTATCATATCTCATTTATCCTAGGATGATACAGTGAGCTAGTTACATTTTTCTTATTTGACAGGTAAAGGTTTAGGTTACAAAACCAACTCAAGAACACATACCAGATAAAGAGTGGAATCAAGATTAAAACATAAGTTTGCCTCATGCTGTGCTGCTGCCTTTTCTAAGTAACCTACTTAGAGACTTAACAATCATAGCTTAGTGATATGTCTATCTTATTCTTTGCCATCTATCAATTTAAAAGTTACTTGCTAGATATCTAGTAAAAAGCTGAGAGAGAATTTCTATGTTCCACAGCTCAGATAACTGTTAGGTTGTGACAAAAGCAATTTCCTTCAGATTTTTACAATAGTATCTTGAAATTTATTTTCAGACTAAAATAAACTTTTTTTTTTTTTTTTTGAGACAGAGTCTTGCTCTGTCCCCCAGGCTGGAGTGCAGTGGCGTGATCTCAGCTCACTGAAACCTCTGCCTCCTGTGTTCAAGCGATTCTTCTGCCTCAGCCTCCCGAGTAGCTGGAACTACAGGCATGCGCTACCATGCCTGGCTAATTTTTTTGTATTTTTAATAGAGATGGGGTTTCACCATGTTGGCCAGGCTGGTCTCGAACTCTTTACCTCATGTGACCCACCCTCCTCAGCCTCCCAAAGCGCTGGGATTGCAGGTGTGAACTCCTGACCTCAGGTGATTTACCCTCCTTGGCCTCCTGAAGTTCTGAGATTGCAGGCATGAGCCACTGTGCCCAGCCAAAAGGACTGCTGCTCAACTCTTTAATAAACATTTAGGAATACAAGAATCTCGACTTAAAATCTACAGTGTATCTTCTGATAAATAATGGAAGTCTTTTTTTTTTTTTTTGAGACGGGGCCTCACTCTGTCAACCAGGCTGGAGTGCAGTTGTGTGATCATGGCTCACCGCAGCCTCGACCTCCCAGGCTCAAGTCATCCTCCCACCTCAGCCTCCCAAGTAGCTGGGACTGCAGGTGTGCACCACCACTCCCAGCTAGTTTTGTTTTGTTTTGTTTTTTAAATCATCTGTAGAGATGAGGTCTTGCTATGCTGCCCAGGTTGTTCTCAAATTTCTGGGCTTAAGTGATCCTCCCACCTCAGCCTCTCAAAGTGTTGAGATTACAGTCATGAGTCACTGGGCCTGATAATGTAAGTCTTACCCTTAAAAAAACTTGAATTAGAGGAAAAAGTCTTGAAGTCTTCTACTTTTTTTTTTTTTTTTTAACTTGGATTTTCTCAGAATTGGAGTTTGGAAATGCAATCAGGAGTCCTAAAGGAATAATGAATATATGTGTATATCTATTTCAAATCAGTTCTACAGTGTTCATTAGGAGACAAAGTCAGGACTTACTATGAACTTCTGGAAGAAACAAACTCTAGGCCAGGTACATTGGCTCACACCTATAATCCCGGCACATTGGGAGGCTAAGACAAGTGGATCATTTGAGGTCAAGAATTCGAGACCAGCCTGGCCAACATGGTGAAATCCCATCTCTACTAAAAATACACAGAATAATTAGCTGGGCATGGTGGCACATGCCTGTAGTCCCAGCTACTTAGGAGGCTGAGACAGGAGAATCGTTTGAACCCAGGAGGCAAAGGTTGCATTGAGCCGAGATTGCGCCACTGCACTGCAGCCTGGGTGGCAGAGTGAGATTCCATCTCTAAATAAATAAACAAATAAGGTTCTGATTTTATTGGTTCCTCCAATGTGTTGTCTAAGAGTCAGTTTCTAGGATATAGTAAGAAATTGCTTTTGCCACGTGGAATGTATTTAAGAATTGGGATAACTTTTCTTCATGACTATCCAGCAGATGTAGATTTAGAGTCTTAGAGTGACTTAGTTTTCTGAAGGATTGGAGTAAAAATTGAGTTCTTAGTTTTTATTTCCTGTCTTAGTTTTGGTATGGATTTATTTTCAAATATCTTAATATTCTCTACATTGAAAATAACTCATCAGGAAGTTAGTGATGCATTTTTATACAAAAGCTTATTTGCATTTCAAAATTATCTTAATTTTCCAGGGACAGTTGGGAAAGTAATCACTTTTAACTGAGAAGCAAAGATTTTCTACTATTTTCACACATAGCCATAGGAACAAACATAACTTGTATATTGTACTACCAACAGAATTATTTTGCTGAGTGTCATGTACTGGTAACTAAACTTAGACATTCCTTTGAGCAACTGTCATTTGCTCAGTCATTATGACTTCACTGATCCCTGTCCACTCTTCCTAATTCCTGTATGTAATCTCTCCTTTCCCTAAATTTAATAGTGCTTTTGTTTTTATCTTTTATGAAACATAATAGTTCCTACCTTCCTATTATAGTTATATGTATGTATTGGTATCCCATAGTGTATAACTTCTTGAAAGGAAGATTAAATATAATAAAATTTTTCTCTGTGGCATATTAAACACAATTTGGATGAATGAGTGATTCAGCACGGTGGTTAAAAGCTCAAATTCTGGAACCTGATAACTGGGTTTCAGTCTGACAGCTGTGTGATCACCATATGATCTCTGGCAAGTAATAAATTTCCTGTTCCTGTTTCCTTACCTGTAAAACAACGTACTAACCTGACCTTATTAGGTTACTATGAAGGTTATATGTAAAGCTTTTAGGACATTTCCCAACACATATTAAGTATTCAGTAAGCCAAGCACTGTGTGTAATCTCAGCTATTCAGCAGGCTGAGACAGGAGGATCACTTGAGGCTTGGATTTAGAGATTAGCCTGGACAATACTGTGAGACCTCATCTCTTGAAAAAAAAAAAGTAAACTTCAATAAATATTTGTTGTTACTACTGTTACTGCTGCTAATGATACAGAAAGTGATGGCAAGTAAACCCTTCCTAACTCATCCTACCACTTCTGATCAGTGGATATCACCCCAGTCCTCATTTCATCCTGGTGCAGTTGCTCAAAGAAACACTTAGAAGAATATAAACATTTTTCTAAGGGAATTTTTACTCATTCCTGCAGTACTTAAGTTACAAACTGGCAAAAGCCATTTAAGTTCTCTGTGGATAAGATTTTTTGATAATCTAACAGAAATTAGGATAAAACATCTTTGAGGTGATCATTGCAGTCAATGTGATAAATGGATCAGCTTTTCAAAGTGTATATGTTAGAGAGGCAACCATATGTTGTCTCCTGTGTTATGGGAGAACACAATACCATTTATGAACTAACCTGTACCCACCCTGCCCACCACCAAAAACAAAAATGAGCCCCTTCTAGATACAACTACCAATTTTTTGAGCCCCTTCTAGATACAACTACCAATTTTTTTTTTTTAAAGTACAGATAGAAGAACAAATTAAGCTATACCAGGGGCCTATAATCATAAAAACCCAGACTGTAGAAAATTGTACAAAATAAATAACCTTGTTTCTTCAAATAAATTACCAGTGAGGGGAAAGGTATAGGGAGAATACTAAATTGAAAGAAACAAGATAAACTAGCTGCAATGTGTACACCTTACTTAGATCTAGATTCAAACATGGAAGCAAACAAAAACGGGTGTTTGTGAGATAGTTGGAAATTTGAATACTGAATGAGTATCTGATGTTCATTGGTTTTTTTTTTTTTTTACAACATGAGATTATGATAGCAGGATTATGTTCAAAATAAAATGTAATTCACTTTAATGATACACAGTGAAATATTTAGGGATGAAATGATGTGCTGCCTAGGGTTTTCTTAAAAATAATGTGGAGAAATGTGGGATCAGGAATGGGGATGTAGGTGAAATAATACTGTTGCAGCTGGTAAAGATGAATAATGAGCATATGCTGGAAGCAATAGGGGCAGGCATCATCATAGTACTATTATTTATTTATGTTTGAAATTTTCCATAGTAACATGTCTAAGTTTTCTCAGGCTAATTCTTTTTTTTTTTTTTTTCTTGAGATGGAGTCTCATTCTGTTGCCCAGGCTGGAGTGCAGTGGCTGATCTTGGCTCACTGCAACCTCTGCCTCCCGGATTCAAGCGATTCTCCTGCCTCAGCCTCTGAGTAGCTGGGGTTACAGGCACCTGCCACCACACCTGGCTAATTTTTGTGTTTTTAGTAGAGATGGGGTTTCACCATGTTGGCCAGGCTGGTCTTGAACTCCTGACCTCAAGTGATCTACCCACCTTCGCCTCCCAAAGTGCTGAGATTACAGGCGTGAGCCACCACACCCAGCCTCAGGCTAATTCTTACACATTTTTTCAGACTGTGCTTTTTTAAAAAACATATCTGCTTTTGTAAATCTTTTTTTACATCTATTTTTATATTTCATGTCATGTTATACCTTAAGGTATGTGTACACACACACACACACACACACACACACACACTTTGAGATGTTCTTTTAGTATCCATTCTTAACCTTGTTACTAGCAACACATAGTTGAACCAGTCATTTCTAGGGCAGTTTTCAAGGATGAGAAATACAATCTTCAGCTGTGATATGTTAAAGTTGGCAATTGGATGCATTAAAGCTCAACCTGAGTTTTAAACCCCATACTCTCACCCAATAATTAATAGTACTAATTGCTCTTTTTCTGTGACTCAACAGGAAACCTCTGTGCTATCCTCAAAGAGCTAGCTGCTGACTTGACTGCCCCTGATATTCAGGTGGCAGCATCTACATTTTTACTTCCACCCCTCTGTCATCAGGATGATCTTTTGATGTTAAGTCCTTTGCTACAAGAGACTGACCATAGATTTATTGAAGAACAGGTATGGCCATTTTTTACTCTTGAGTAGATTCAATCTGTGATCAGTGATTTTAAAATGTTATATACTTTTTTTCCCTTTTAGCTCCTGCTTGGTAATGGTGTTGCTTGCGGAAGTCTTGAATATGACCCTTATTCGATTTATGAGAAAGATGTAGAGGGAGATTCAGTGCCTAAGCCCTTACCTCCAGCACTATCAGTTATTAGTTCTGCATCCAGGCTCTTTGGGGTTGTATGCGCTCATGTGGGAGAAACTCAAAGGTAAATATCTTCAATGGTTCAGTGAATGGATAATAGAGAACTGGTTGGTAAGAAGAATGTTGCCAGAGATCTCATTAGCATAAATGATTTCTTATAAATGACAGGTGAAGGTGAAATAAAAGTTCTTGTTTAATTATTCACTTGGCTAATATTTAATAAGAAATGATTAAATGCCTAAAACCACTAGAACTGTTGTAGATACAATGCTTTGCCCACAGTTAGCTTATCATCTAGCTGAAAATACAAATGAAAAATAATGACATAAGAATATTGATTTATGAGCAGTCATTACAAAGACACATACTAGGTTTTTTCTTAGACTAGGTCTTATAGGCTTTATTACCTTGGAAATTTTTTGGAACCATTATAGGTCCAGGGATTTGTCTTCAATTGGAGGGATTTTAAATGGTTTTTATCAGTTCACTTAAAATGAACTTTAGACCAGTGGTCCCCAACCTTTTAGGCACCAGGGACCAGTTTGGTGAAAGACAGTTTGTCCATAGGGTAGGGATAGGAGGAGGTTTTGGGATAAAACTGTTCCACCTCAGATCATCAGGCATTGTGAGGTGTGCACAACCTAGATCCCTCACATGCACAGTTGACAATAGGGTTCACACTCCTTTGAGAATCTAATGCCGCTGCTGATCTGACAGGAGTTTGGCTCAGATGATAATGCTCGCTTGCCCTCCACTCTCCTCCTGCTGTGCGGCCCAGTTCCTAACAGGCCGTGGACCAGTACCAGTCCGTGGCCCACTGGTTGGGGCCCCCCTGCTTTAGAACACACACACATACACACACAAAGATAATAGATATTTAATTAACTTGATTGTGGTAATCTATTTCACAATGTATATATGAGCAAAACCTCGTTAAAAACGTCATGTTGTACACCTCATACTATGTAGGGATTTCCATCTTATGCTATTGTATGTGAAAAATTAATAAATACAAGATGCCCTCCCCAAAAAATGGACTTTGGTTTTGAAAAACCAAAGGGTGATAATGATTTCTCATTGAGAATGATAGTTTCTTAATTAGTAACTGGACATATACATTTCTCAGGCATCAAAATCCACTATCCAGGAAATTCTGTTACTATCTGAAAAACGAAATGGGAAGTGAATCTCTCTCATAGGCTATTGTGGCTAATAATAGTTTACAAATCACTGTCACCCACACTGATTCATTCATTCATTTCCTCTCTCTCAACCAACAACAATGCATTTGACTAGATCATAGCTTTTATTATATCTTCTTATCCAGTTATATCTTCCAGAGGATACCAGTTAGAGAATTTACCTTTATCTCTTTGGTGAAGACTTAGAAAAATATTTTAGTTTCATCACCAGCACCTCTCTGAAACAGGTCTTGGGATAATTTGCTTTCATTGCATAGAAAAGTGAATGAAATTTATATTGATTTTTACTAGCTTCAGTTTCAAAAGATAATGTTTTTTCCAAATGTATTTGTAGCATTTCCTGTATATACTGTAACTATAAGGTTATGGCGATAAGAGAATATATGACTGAATTGTTAATGAATGAAGAGGAAAATTATAGTGGTTTGGAATATTCAAAGAAAGATTCATGGAGAGGATGAAATTTGAACTAGTCTCTAACTGCCTTTTTATAGAGCATATAATTACTTTAGAATAATTAATTTGGATTAATATACCAGTAACTACTGTGGATGAAACAGGGCTGGCCTTTTAAGCAAAGGATTTAAATTAAGCTTTTTCTTAAATGGTTCCACTATCTTTGATGAGTCTAAGGTGGAAAAGCAAAAAAGCAAATATACTTTTTACAGCCTTTCCTCTTAAAAAAGTGATTTTATTATTCTAGAGAAGTTTTCTTTTCGGGTTTATTGCCCAGTTGTAGTTTCAGGAAGATCCTTTCTTATTAAGTTTAATGAATTTTTTAATGTGCTCATAGTTTTTGTATCCCCACCTAAGTTGTAATAATAATAATGAATATTCAAGGAAGAGGAGATTTTGTTTGTTTTGATAAAAACATTGAGAACAGATAAAAGCAAACCCTATCATTCTGTTTGGATTCGACCAAATTTGGAACAAACAGGATTCTAACTATTTTGGAATAAAAATAGTAGGTGACCAGGCACAGTAGCTTACACTTGTAACCAAGCACTTTGAGAGGCCAAGGCAGGCAAATTGCTTGAGCCCAACAGTTCAAGAGCAGCCTAGGCAACATGGCAAAACCCCTTCTCTACAAAATACAAAAATTAGCTGTGCATGGTGGTGTGCAACTGTAGTCTCAGCTACTCAGGAGGCTGAGGTGGGAGGATCGCTTGATACTGGGAGTTAGAGGTTGCAGTGAGCCAAGATCTTGCCACTGCACTCCAGCCTTAGCAACAGAGCAAGACACTGTCTCAAAAATATATTTATAAAGAAGTGACCTGGCAAGATCCCAGATACAGAAAGGGGTTATAAGCAGTTATCCGCAGTCTCCAGTAGGTGTCGTTACAGAACCAGAAGATAGAAACTACGTGAATAGGGAAGTTAAGTTTCTAATTTCCTGTTATGCCAGAACGATATTTATGTAAAATATCAGGCTGTTTGCTTTTCGGCCTTACATTTGAGTTCTAGAGAAGAAAGGTCTTAATTAAAGTATCTATATTTAAACAGCAGCCGACTATTTCAAGCCATTTTGTTATTGTGGTTAGCCTTATGTTTAAACAGTTGTGTAACATGTGGTTGTCCTAAGGTTGGAAATAATACTTATGTAATATAAATTAATGCACAATTTATTAATGCATATGTAATTGTCTTTTAAATTAGTTGATTCTCTCTATTCTGACTGTAGAGTTCTAACGTAAAAATGTTTAAAGGTTGGAAAGTCAAGATGTTTTATACAGAAAAGAAATAATATTGATCTCAATCATGTATTGTTTGTGGTTACTTTTTTTTTCTTTGAGAGAGCCCAGGCTGGAGTGCAGTAGCTCACTGCAACATCCACCTCCTGGGTTTCAAGTGATTCTCCTGCCTCAGCTTCCCAAGTAGCTGGGATTACAGGCATGCACCACCACGCCTGGCTAATTTTTGCATCTTTTAGTGGAGATGGGGTTTCATAACGTTGGCTAGGCTGGTCTCAAACTCCTGACCTCAGCTGATCTGCCCTCCTCAGCCTCCAAAGTGCTGAGATTATAGGCATGAGCCACTGTGCCCAGCCTGTGTGTAGTTACTTTATTTTTTGTTTTGAGACAGAGTTCCGCTCTGTCACCCAGGCTGAAGTACAGTGGCACCATCTCGGCTCACTGCAACCTCCGCCTCCCAAGTTCAAGTGATTCTCCTGCCTCGGCCTCCCGAGTAGCTGGGACTACAGGCACGTGCCACCATGCCTGGCTAATTTTTGTATTTTTAGTAGAGATGGGCTTTCGCCATGTTGGCCAGAGTGGTCTTGAATCCTGACCTCAGGTGATCTGCCCCTGTCAGCCTCCCAAAGCCCTGGGATTACAGGTGTAAGCTACTGCTCCTGGCCTGTGTTTGTGGTTTGCTTTTAAATAGATTTTCACCTAATTGCAAAGAATGAGTTCCTTAATTCACCTGAGGATTATTCCACCCTTGACTTGCACATTGGAATTATCTGGACAAATTTTTAAGATACTGAAGGTCCTGACTAGTATAGTATGCATACTGTGGTGGTGGGCACTGAAATTTTTTAAACTTCTTAGGTGATTGTGATAAATGGACTGCTTCAACAAATGATGTCACTTGGGAATGGATGGACAGAGAGGAAAAGCTTAAACAGTTATAATTCTGAGGAGTAAAAAATTTTGCCATTATATACCCTCTAAAAAGTATTATTTTGTTTTTGTTTGTGGTTACTGTTTTGTTTGTGTATACTGTGTGTACCTCCTGTCTAAAGGGTATATAATGTAAAATGTATAATGTAAAATAAATCAACATTTTCAAATATTACATCTTCACCCTTTATTCAGTTAACTGCATTTTTATTCCATCTAGACTCAAAACTTTTAGTACCTATCATTTCATTCCAAACTGATAATTATATGTTATAATTGATACTACTTATGAGTACTAATTCAGTATTACTAAGAATAAGTCATCTTTATCTTCCTGAAGATCAGAATCTTTTGTTGAGATCTCTATAGAAATTGGTGTCATATATCTTGTATCCTTGATTAGTTAATAGTGTATTCAGTCTCTTTCAGGATTGGGGGGCAGAGGATGAAGAAAAAGATTTTGAGCTCTGACAATCCTGTTTTGTAGTCTTTGGTCCATGAATGTGGTCAAGAAATAATAGTATAGGTCAACTTATAGTACAGTACAACAAATTCTTAATCTCTAACCTTACGTATTTTTGTAACTTTCAGTGTGATACAATTTCACTATAACAGATGTTGGATATGATCTAATAATGACGTTATAGGTTTTTAACTTGGAAGCTTGATCATACAGTTATTCTTAATGTCCCATTGTTATCACATTTACCCTCCATAATCTTCCAGGGTGGCGCAGGGTGGCGCTTTGGACATAAATATGTTCTTAAAAAAAAAATGCCGGCCGGGCGCAGTGGCTCACTCCTGTAATCCCAGCACTTTGGGAAGCTGCCTCAGCGGATCCTGAGGCCAGGAGATCAAGACCATCCTGGTTAACACAGTGAAACCCCGTCTCTACTAAAAATACAAAAAAAGTTAGCCAGGTGTGGTGCGGGCGCCTGTAGTCCCAGCTACTCAGAAGGCTGAGACACAAGAATGGCGTGAACCCGGGAGGCGGAGCTTGCATTGAGTTGAGATCGCGCCACTGCACTCCAGCCTGGGCGACAGAGCGAGACTCCATCTCAAAAAAAAAACAAAAAATGCCTTAAATACAGACTTAAACAATGGGCAGAAAACTTTTCTTGTTTGTTTTTTTAATTTTTTTTGAGGCAGCGTCTCATTCTGTCATCCAGGCTGGAGTGCAGTGGTGCGATTTTGCCTCACTGCAGCTTCAGTCTCCCAAGCTCAAGCAATTGTCCTGCCTCAGCTTCCTAAGTAGCTGGATCTACAGGCAGGCACCATTACACTGGCTAATTTTTTTTCTTTTTAGTGGAGATAAGGTCTCACTATGTTGCCTAGGCTGGTCTCGAACTCATGGGCTCAAGCGATCCTCCTGCCTCTGCCGCCCAAAGTGCTAGGATTACAGGTGTGAGCCACCAGAAAAATTTTCATATGCAAGATACTTAGCATGTTATTTGTAATAAGAAAAATTAGAAATAGCCTAAATGTCCCAATTAGAAATAGCCAAACTAGGAAGTTGGTTATATAAATTATATTGCCAGAATATATAATACTAATACCTATTCAGTAATACTATTATAGTAAAACCACGTAATAGTTAATAAGATGGGAAAATCCCTGATAATATTGTTTAGGGGAAACAAAACAAGTTATTAACAAAGTATGTACAATACGATCTCTGTTTTCTAAAAATTATATTCATATGTCTAAGGGAGAAGAGAACAAAGATGTCAAAATGTTAATGGCGGCTCTTTGTAGGTGGTGGGATTTGGGGTAAATTTTATTTTTTTTAATGTGCTTTTCTGAGTTTTTCAAATTTATTACGAGAAATACAATTAACCTTGAAGTAAGGGAATAAGTACTTTTCTAAGTATTCTTAGTGTTCCACCATTTTTATTACATTTTATTTTTATTTTTATTTTTTATTTTTGGAGATGGAGTCTCGCTCAGTCACCCAGGCTGGAGTACAGCGGTGCCGTCTCAGCTCACTGCAGCCTCCACTCTTGGCTCAAGCAGTTCTCCTGCCTCAGCCTCCCAAGTAGCTGGGACTACAGGCACATGCCACCACGCCTGGCTAGTTTTTATATTTTTAATAGAGATGGAGTTTCACCATGTTGTCCAGGCTGGTCTCAAACTCCTGACATCAGGTGATCTGCCTACCTTGGCCTCCTGAAGTGCTGGGATTGTAGGTGTTTGCCATTGCACCTGGCCTTTATTACATTTTATAAATTGATTTTATACATACTGTTTTCCCCAACCCATATGATGTACACATAGCCTCATACCTTCCTTTTTACTCTTTAACTCCTTGTACAGTTAGGTTTTTTTTTTTTTTTTTTTTTTTTTGAGACAGAGTCTCGCTGTTGCCCAGGCTGGAGTGCAGTGGCACGATCTTGGCTCACTGCAGGCTCCGCCCGCCGGGGTTCACGCCATTCTCCTGCCTCAGCCTCCCGAGTAGCTGGGACTACAGGCACCTGCCACCTCGCCCGGCTAATTTTTTGTATTTTTAGTAGAGATGGGGTTTCACTGTGTTAGCCAGGATGGTCTCGATCTCCTGACCTCGTGATCCGCCCGCCTCGGCCTCCCAAAGTGCTGGGATTACAGGCGTGAGCCACTGTGCCCAGCCTACAGTTAGGTTTTTTAAAGGCACGATCCCCATGTCTATTCTGATTTGATAACAAAATTGCCATTTACAGTACAGCTTGCCTTGTAGCCTCAGCAGAATGATGGAGATCTAGTTTTAAAGGACTTAGGGATATTATTGAAAGCACATTAAGGTCAGATAAAAGTATATCCATATTTTCATGTTCAGCCAGTCATGCCGTATGTTTAATTACCTGATGCTGTTGTCTTTTATGCTTGCTTAACAAGCACACCTGACTGCCTACTACATGCCAAACACAAGATATTAGGGAGATGAAGATAAAATTATAAGCTTCCTGCCATCAAGACAATTTACAACTGAAAAAGTTATCTTCAGTATATTTCACGTTTCTCATTTAAAGGGAGAAAAGAGGGAAAAGGAAGTATAGGGCATAGAAACAATGTTTTAAAGAGAAATTAATGGTAAGATGGGGTGGTTTATTTTATGGTTACATGTATTTAATCTTGACATAAGGAATTAAAACCTGTGTGCTATAAGGACATGAAATATTGTGTATATTTATCTTAATTAGAATTGTGAAAATTGGAACATTTTTCTCACCAGTAGCAGAGTGGTTGAATAAATTTTAGTATGTGTATATAATGAAATTTGGATTCACAAACATTGTAAAAGAAGAAAAATGACCAGGCACAGTGGTTTACCTCTATAATCCTAGCACTTTCAGAGGCCGAGGCTGGAGGATCGCTTGAGCTTAGGAGTTCAAGACCAGCCTGAGCAACATAGTGAGACGTCATCTCTTTAAAAAAAAAAAAAAAAATTAGCAGGGTGTGGGTAATGTATTCCTATAGTCCCAGGTACTCTGGTGGCTGAGGCTAGAGGATCACTTAAGCCCAGGAGGTCAAGGCTGCAATGAGCTATGATGGCATCTATAGCTAACCAGAAGCAGCATAGCTCTTTGAATCCCCAACTATGCTTTGAAAATATACTTGGGCCGGGCGCGGTGGCTCATGCTTGTAATCCCAGCACTTTGGGAGGCCGAGGCGGGCGGATCACGAGGTCAGGAGATCGAGACCACAGTGAAACCCCGTCTCTACTAAAAATACAAAAAATTAGCCGGGCGTGGTGGCGGGTGCCTGTAGTCCCAGCTACTCGGAGAGGCTGAGGCAGGAGAATGGCGTGAACCCCGGAGGCAGAGCTTGCAGTGAGCTGAGATTGTGCCACTGCACTCCAGCCTGGGGACAGAGTGAGACTCCGTCTCAAAAAAAAAAAAAAAAAAGAAAATATACTTGGGACTATACTATATGTAAAACAATTTTAACTCTTGCTTTTTTCATTTAACATTACCTTTTTAGCACTTTTCAAATCATTTTTATTCTTTTTTTCTCTGAGACAGGATCTTGCTTTGTCACCCTTTGTCACTGTACTTTGCTGGAGTACAGTGGCATGATCATAGCTTACTGTAACCTTGAACTCTTGGGCTCAAGTGACCCTTCTGCTTCAGCCTCCTGGGTAGCTAGGACTACAGTCATGTGCCACTATGCCTAGCTAACTTTTTAATTTTTTGTAGCGTCAGAGGTCTCACTGTGTTGCCCAGGCTGGTCTTAAACTCCTAGCCTCAAGCAATCTTCTGCCTTGAATTCTGTGAGGCTATGTGTTACATATAATATTTGTGGAGTTATATCAATATTGACATTTGTTGGTATTATCTCAAATTTTAGTTTTCCAGTTATTGGAATGTGCATTCTAACACTTAAAATTACTACAGTAGTTTAAAGAACCTAAAGTGTGAAGTTTAAATGGTATTGAGAGGCCAGGGGCAGTGGCTCATGCCTGTAATCCCAGCACTTTGGGAGGCCAAGGTGGGCGGATCACTTGAGATCAGGAGTTCAAGACCAGCCTGGCCAACATGGTGAAACTACTACTACTCTTCTAAAAATACAAAAATTAGCTGGGTGTGGTGGTGTGCACCTGTAATCCCAGCTACTTGGGAGACTGAGGTGAGAGAGTCTCTTGAGCCGGGAAGGTGGAGGTTGCAGTGAGCCGAGATGGTGCCAATATACTCCAGCCTGGGTGACAGAGTGAGACTCCGTCTCAAAAAAAAAAAAAACCTACTTGCTTTTAAATCCTGTTATTTCTGATTGTAGGCTTCTTATATTGGAACAGCTTTTGGACCGTATAAAGCACACAAAAGGAGCTCGTCAGCAAGTGGTTCAGTTACATGTTGTTTCTTCAGTTTCTAGTTTCTTGAAGGTAATTATTATTTTTATTTATTTAAATGTTTGCTTCATTTTTAAAAAAATTTGTGGCCAATGAGGTTTGTTGGAGGATGTTTTTAAAATGCTCTTTTTTCCTTCATTTTTCTTAATCTCCTGATGAAAAGTTTTCAGGATTTGGAATTCTCCCTTTACTTTTTGTCCACATAAAACTTGTTAGAAATCAAACTTATAATCTCTGCATAGAGCCATGCATTAACCTACCAATCCTGATATCCTGGGCCAGGGATTGATGGGCTATGGCCTGTGGACCAAATCCAGCTCATTGTTACTTATGACTTACTGTTTCTATGTACAGTAAAATATAATAGACTTCATTAGTCGCTTATTTTGTGGACGTCTCTGTTAATGTTCTTTCAAACCATTTATACCTTAATGATAATTGATTACCATATTGCTGCCTGGAGGTTTAAAATTCTAAAGTGCTTTGTAAAAAAAATGAAATTATATTTGTATTATCAGTGTGGATTTTTGTGCTCTTATTTGTTTTTAAGTAGTAATCCAAGTATGAACATATTTGGATTTGGTTAACCAGAATGTACATTCCTAACTGGATATGAGAATTTACTACAATTGTAAGTTTGGGTTGTTCTTTACATATTTCAGTACGTGGCTGGCTCCAAGGGATGTTTAAGTCCAGAAGAAATGAAAAGATTTGCCTTAACATTAGTTACAGGAGCCCTAGAATGCCCCAACCCCTTGCTGAGATGTGCAGCTGCAGAGTCATGGGCTAGATTAGCCCAAGTGGTTGATGATGGAGCTTTTACTGCTGGATTAGCTCAAGTTAGCTTTGACAAGTAAGTGAATTTCTTATTTAATATTCAGAGGCTATGTTTCAAAACTGGATATAACTTTCTGGTTTGTTGGAACTAGTAAGATCTTCACTCTGAGATTTAACTAAGAAAAGAAAAATTGTCAAATGTTGACTGCTTTAAAGGAAAGACAATAAAAATTGGCCTGCTGGTCTTGGCACATAAAACAATTACTATTTCAGCTATAGTCTTTATATAATAAGAAGGATCAGAATCTATATGAGTGATGTAATTGATCATCAGTGGGATGGACACCAGGATAGTGAAATATTTATACAGTTTTATAATATAAAACATATATGATAAGTAATAAGAACAAACTACAGGAAAAAGAAAAGGCTGTAGGCTGCAGATGAGGAAACAAACGGTACTTTCATGTCTTTTTTTTTTTTTTTTTGAGACGGAGTCTTGCCCTGTCGCCCAGGCTGTAGTGCAGTGGCGCGATCTTGGCTTACTGCAGGCTCCACCTCCCAGGTTCACGCCATCAGCCTCAGCCTCGCAAGTAGCTGGGATTACAGGCATGTGCCACCACCCGGCTACTTTTTGTATTTTTTTAGTAGAGATGGGGTTTCTCCATGCTGGCCAGGCTGGTCTCGAACTTCTGACCTTGTGATCTGCCTGCCCCAGGCTCCCAAAGTGCTGGGATTACAAGCGCGGGCCACTGCTCCTGGCCTGTACTTTCATTTCTATCAGTTGTATAACTTTCAATAGATTACTTAATCCTCTCAGCCAGTGTTCTTCTATTCCAGGAGGTACTGCACTACCTTTTAAGAATGTTAAGGTAAATGAGATAGTAAATATTAAAGTAATATGGGAAAAAAGCCTACAAATAAAACTTTGTGGTTATATTAGTTGTATATGTATAATAAGTTATATTAGGAGTGGTGGTTGTAGTATTGATAGCACTTTGACCTTAGAGCCTACTGAATATGTGTGTCTGATTTGAAGTCTGGAGTCAGGTTATTAACTTGGCTCTGATCCCAACTCTACCATTTGATAGTTGGTTACTTTGTAAGAGCTATTTGAGCTATCATTTTGGTTTCCTCATCTGTAAACAGGAACTGATAATAGTATGAATTTCAGGGTTGTTGAGAGGATTAAAGAAGGGCTAAATAAAACCACTTACATGAGCACACAGTACATAGAAAATTCCTAAGAAACATTAACTTCTCTTGTATTTAATTTTATTTATTTTTGATACAAGGTCTTGCTCTGTCACCCAGGTTGGAGTACAGTGGTGTGATCGTGGCTCACTGCAGCCTCGAACTCCTGGACTCCAGCAATACTCCAGCCTCAGCCTCCTGAGTGACTGGAACTACAGGCTTGCGGCACTATGCCCAGTTAATTAAAACAAATTTTTTTTTAGTAGAGACAGTGTCTCATTATGTTGTCCAGGCTGATCTCAAACTTCTGGGTTGAAGTGATTCTCCCGCCTTGGCCTCCCGAAGTGCTGAGAGTACAGGCGTGAGCTACCACACCTAGCATATTTAATTTTAACATCAAAATTAAGTTGAAACTCTATGAAATTAAAGTATCTCAGCATTTGAGTTTTTAAAATGTAACAATGATAAAGTAATAATAATGTTTGTCTTAAAAACCTTCTTCATGTACCTATATGAAAGACATTGAAACTGTTCATACTAAACTAATCATTAATAATATGAAGACATTTTGATTCAAAATGTTTTCTTTTGCAAGATGACTTTCGGTTACTTCAGAATTTTTTATTAGTTAGCCAAAAATGTATTTCTAACTTTTGCAACTATCCATATAAAAAGTTTTGCCTAAGTGACAATGTACATGCATTAGTTTTTGTGTTTTTTTCTTTTGCAGTGATTACCGTTTATTTTTATTTTCACGTTTACAGATTGAAATCAGCAAGGGATGTGGTTACCAGAACAGGACACTCATTGGCCTTGGGGTCCTTACATAGATATTTAGGAGGGATAAGTTCTTCTCAACACCTAAATTCTTGTATTGGAATCCTTTATACTTTGGCACAGGACAGCACTTCTCCTGATGTGCAGGTGGGTACCTCATGTGATACTTCCCTTGAAATTCATGATTTTTAGATGATGCAGATTGTGTTTATATTGAACATTAATAATTTATGAATATAGTTTCCCCCCATAGTAATTGTGGAAGCCATTGTTAACCTTGGTGGATTTTTAAAATTAAAATCTTCCCCCACACTCAGAGTCTGAAGTCAATTTCAGTGTGTTTTTCTGAAAATGTATCTCTGTTCCATCTTAATAATAGCATTGGGCTAGAAGTGGTGGCTCACGCCCATAATCTCACACTTCAGGACGCCGAGGCGGGCAGATTGCTTGAGCTCAGGAGTTCAAGACCAGTCTAGGCAACATGGTAAAACACTGTCTCTACAAAAGATACAAAAATTAGCCGGGCATGATGGTGTGCATCTGTGGTCTCAGCTACTCAGGAGGCTGCGGTGGGAGGATGGCTTGAGCCAGGGAGACAGAGGTTGCCATAAGTCCAGATAGGTACCAGGTGTTACGATACATTCTTCTAAGTCTCATAGTAATTCTCTTAGTCCTCGTAATAATTTATTAGAGTGTGTATAGCCCATTATGGGGAAATAAAACTGAGGCTTAAGAAGCTAAGCAACTTGCTCACAACTGAAAAGCTAATGAATCATGGAATCAGATCAAGAACACAAGTCACAGACTCCAAACTCCTGTTCTTAACCACTTTACCATATCGTTGTACATATCTTACCCATTTCTGTCAATAAAATCATCATTCTCCTATCTTAATCAAATATGAAATGATTTTTATTTCTCCTGTTCTTTTACTCCCCTTCTGTCATCTTATCTGTCTCCCTTATTAATGTATGCCAAATTACTGTCATAGCCTCCTAATTCGTCACATTTTTAGGTCCTTTTCTTTCCAACTCTCTCTAGATATAAGGCTAAATTCGTTTTCCTAAAAGATTTTCATCTTGCCACTTTCCTGCAGAAAAGCTTGACAAAGTGCTTACTGCTTCTTGAATCAACTTCTTTATTCCAGTCCCATCAACTGACCCCACAGATGTTTTCTGTTACTACCTCAAAGTGTTGACTTCTACAGATGATTTATCCACATGTCATTCTCATGTGTACATTTACATTTTCTTTTTCTCTTTTCTCCTTACATGCCTATTTGATATTCCACATCTTTTAGTCTTTTAAGATCCAGTATAACTACCATCTCATCAAGCTTTAATCCAGTTAGCTTTCCCTCTCTGAATTACCATATTACTACTCGACTCCTCCACTTCATCTAGTACTTGACTGAATTGACTTACAAGGTTTCCATTTTTCACCCGTCTTTATATATAGTACTTTTTGCTTCTATTATATTCTTCTTCTCTCTTCAAGAAGTCTATTCTGAATGTACCTAGTTTTATATTGAATACCTTTTTTGTTGATTAATTCATATACTTTCTGTGGCTGTCAGTGTCATTTCTGAATTTTCTTGATTGCTGTCTCTCACCTTAACAAACAAGCTCATTTTTGCAGCATTTAAAGTATTGTAAGCTTTCTTATACATCCATTGATAAGAGGAATAAAACTTTTTCAGTTCATTTTCTGAAGAGAGCTTTTAATTTACTTCTTGTTATAGAACATTAAAACATACACAAAATTAGAAAGTATACTATAATGAATCTATTGTACTGATCACCTAACTTCAGTGATTATCAGTATATGACCAGTCTTTTTTCATTTAAACCATTGTGTGCGTGTGTGTGTGCATGCGCGCACGCACCTGCCATAAATGTACATATCTATGTACAAATAGTACATTATGTAACCACCACCCGAAATCAAGAAACAGTCCATTATCATTACCCCATACACACTTCTCATACTGTCTTCTAGTTAACTACCTGCCCCCACCAAGGATAACCACTATCCTAATTTGCAACAGTATAAATTAGTTTTGCTTGCTTCTATACTTTATGTAAATGGAATCATACAACATATATTCTTTTATGTCTGGCTTTCTTCATTCAACATTATGTTCAAGAGATTTGTCCATATTGCTGAATATAATTGTAGATTTTGTTGAATCTTTTTAAAAACTTGAATTTTCATTCTTTCTATAGATTAAACAATAAACAATTTTTCAACAAACTAGATTTGATTCAAACTGTTAGCTAAAGTACCAGCTATTATTTGCAATTCTTAATGATGAACTATATCATTCTAAATTGGATGATTGCCTCTGAGTTGGAAGTCCTCCATTTCTCTTTCCACATTAGTAGTAGCATATACATTTGCTGTTACTTTATCACTTGCTTCAACAAAAGAACAACTTAATGTATTTTATGTTTCTTAATGCTGCTGCAATGTTTTTAATTGTTTTTCTTTGTCATTACAGACCTGGGCATTACATTCTCTATCATTGATCATTGATTTTGCTGGCCCACTCTATTATGTGCATGTGGAACCTACCCTTTCTCTTATTATAATGTTGTTGTTAAATGTGCCTCCTACTCATGCTGAAGTTCACCAAAGCCTTGGTCGCTGTTTGAATGCCCTTATTACCACGTTAGGTCCAGAGCTACAAGGTGCGCATAGCTGCTTTTGTGATGTTTTACATTAAAAATAATACACATAAAAGTGAATTCAGTTCCTAGTCTGTATGCTTGGCACGTGATAGGTGCTGTATGTTTTGTTAAACGAATGTATAAATGCCATTCAGCCTGATTTATCTTACCTTGAAAAGACAGAGTACAATATTTAGACAATTACATATCTCCTAAAGATGCCTTCCTTAACAGTTAAAATGACAGACATGAAGCAGAATCATCCAAAGAGCTCTGTTCTCTATTTAAGAAATAAATGGCTAAGTCCAAAATTTCAAATATTACGAGCTGTTCAAATTGCATAGTATTACATGATTATAATACATGAAAGTAATTCTTAACTAATACAAGTGAGGCTAAGTTTACTGGCAATTTCTAATTCCACTTTTTATGAAAATTTGGTATAACCTACTGATAGTCTTAGGTTCTTCTTTGCCTAATAATTTGTGTTGTAATAAACTTTTCAGATTAAGAATAACTAAAGTAGGTCAGGCACAGTGGCTCACGCCTGTAATCCTAGCACTTTGGGAAGCTGAAGCAGGTGGATCACTGGATCTCAGGAGTTCGAGACCAGCCTGGCCAACATGGTGAAACCCTGTCTACTAAAAATATGAAAAATTAGCCAGGCATGGTGGTGTGCACCTGTAGTCCCAGCTACTTGGGAGACTGGAGGCAGGAGAATCACTTGAACCCGGAAGCCGGGGGTTGCTGTGAGCCAAAATGGCACCATTGCACTCCAGCCTGGGCAACAGACTGAGACTCTGTCTCAAAAAAAAAAAAAATAACTGATCTAAAAATCTGTAACTTAGATTATCCCTACTTTTGTAGAAGAAATTGTACGTCACAGATTCGTAGCTTAAAACTGGAAGTAAATCTTAAAACCTGTAATATATGTTTAAAGAGTAATGTTTTTATAGGCCAATTATTAAAAGCTTTCTGCTTTTTGTTTTAGGTAACAGTACTTCAATTTCTACCTTAAGGACTTCCTGTCTACTGGGTTGTGCAGTAATGCAAGATAACCCAGACTGCCTTGTTCAAGCTCAGGCCATCTCTTGCCTTCAGCAGCTTCATATGTTTGCTCCACGACATGTCAACTTGTCTAGCCTGGTTAGCTGCCTCTGTGTGAGTATAAAATTGTAAACGAGCTCTTAGTTTCTTTTATTTGAATCTTAGATTTATTCCAGTACACATTTTAATTATACTCTAGACTATGTACAAAGTTATGTGTTATATACATAGCTATTTCCCCTCAGTTCTAGTCTTTTTCAGAAGTAGGGGGCAGCTTTCATGTGATCAGCTCCTAACTCTCTCATATTAATTTTTCTCCCATTATAATCATAATGTTGAACTTGATTATTTGGAATATTTATTCATAAGTCAATAAACACATATTGGATGCTTATAATGTCCCACGTACTATATAAATGCTGTAGGACATGCAAAACTCTATGTGGTCACCTGTCTCTTTTTTCTTCTTTTTCATCTATTCTAAGTTCTTTGCATTCCAGATGGAGAAATAACACTTTTCCTTAATATTCCAGCAACATATGCATCAGTATCTGGCTTCTAATATTGTATCTACTGAATGTAGAAAGATAAAGGCCATCAACCAGAAGTTCCTTTGAAGTGGTTCACTATCATTGGTTTTAAGACTTCCCCTGGCCAGGCGCAGTGGCTCACGCCTGTAATCCCAACACTTTGGGAGGCCAAGGTGGGCACATCACCTGAGGTCAGTTTAAAACCAGCCTGGCCAACATGGCGAAACCCCTTCTCTACTAAAAATACAAAAATTAGCTGGGCGTGGTGGTGGCCTCCTGTAATCCCGGCTACTCGGGAGGCTGAGCCAGGAGAATCGCTTGAACCCAGGAAATGGAGGTTGCAGTGAGCCAAGATCATGCCATTGGCACTCCAGCCTGGGCAACAAGAGTGAAACTCTGTCTCAGGGGAAAAAAAAAAAAGATTTACCATGTGACCAGTTTCTATCTGGACTTGCCTCAAAAATTGAGTTGCATTTAGAATTATAAATTGGCACCATTGGTTTTCAAATTTTTCTACTCCTGCAGTGTTCGTAGCACACTCCCATAAGTAACGTGACTGTTGAAAATCATTATATAGACCTTTCATTTTCAAGCTTGAGGCAAAATATGCCGCATTTCAGAGCTTGAAAGAATCTCAGAATCTTAAAAATCTGTCATATAGATTATCCCTACTTTTGTAGAATGGTGTTTGCATTATTAAAACCAATCTTCTCAGTAAAAAGATAAACTGAAGACCGAAAAGTTAAATAAAGTAACACATCTAGCTCACCTAAGTGGTGGCTAAATCTACATTGCGGGTTTCTGAACTCCTCCTTCAGTCCTCATTTCATTATTCCATACTACCTTTGTAGATTTTATGGATAGATCTTACCTCAACTCTGCCACCTCCTAGCTGTGCGCCTTTAGGGAAGTCCCGTAATCTCTTCTAGCCTCAGCTACCTTGTCTGCAAAACATGAGGATTACACAAAATGCTGCTTGTAAAGGCACATGTCTCAGGCATTTAGTTAGTACTCAATAATGGTAGTTGCCTTTGCTGTCTTGACATGTGTCTTCAACACACAGTATATTATTATATTAATTATTGATACTGATAGTCATATAAAACTGTTTATTTATTTATTTTAGAGGCACAGTCTCACTTTGTCAGGCTGAAGCACGGTGGTACAATCATAGCTCACAGTAGCCTCGAACTGCTGGGCTCAAGTGATCCTCCCCCCTCAGCCTCCAAAGTAGCTAGGACTACAGGAATGTACCACCACACCTAGCTAATTTTTTTTCTTTTTTGTAGGGACAGTGTCTTGCTGTGTTACCCAGGCTGGTCTTGAACTTTTGGTCTTAAGCCATCCGCCTGCCTCAGCCCCACAAAGTGCTGGGATTACAGGTGTGAGCCACCATGCCTAGCCCAATAAAACTTTAAAAAGAGAATGTGACTGACTTTCTGATAGAAACTTTTGTTCCTGTATTTTTTTAGATCTGGGTCAATCATGTATTAGGGAGAACAGTACTTACAGGAAAAGGATTTTACCTATACCATTCAGGGACTCTTCCCCAGGAATATTACTTTTATATTTGAAGAGCCATTCTTAAAACCAGTTATTGAAAAATTTTTCGCTCCTTTGCATTTGATCTTTTAGTCTCTATTTAAATTTAGTGATACTGCCATTTTTTCTTCTTGTCTTACAGAAGATTTCCATTAATTACCTATAAAATTTCTCCTTTACCTGATACGTGATTTTTTTTATTAACTAAAGTTTATTGAGAAATGAAGAACAAGAATAACCCATTAATTCATGATGAATAAAATCTGATTGGCTGGGCACAATGGCTCACACCTGTAGTTCCAGCACTTTGGGAGGTCAAGGTAGAAGGAACATTTGAGTCCAGGAGTTCGAAACCAGCCTGGGGAACATAGTGAGACCTCGTCTCTACAGAAAATTTTAAGAAAATTTTCCGGACATGGCTGTGTGCACCTATAGTCCCACTACTACTTGGGAGGGTGAGGTGGGAGGATCACCTGAACCCAGGGTGTTGAGGCAACAGTGAGCCATGATTGCGCCAGTGCACTCCACCCTGGGCAATGGAGCAAGACACTGTCTCAAAAATGTAAATAAATAAAATCTGATCAAACTTATTAACTTTTTCCCTTTCCCAGATCAAAAAAGGGTACATATTTACTGCAGGAAAAAAAAAAATAGGCATCAAAAAAAAAGTTACATATGAAAAAGAATAGAGATTATTATATTATCAGACTTTTGGGTACATTAGAGCAAGTGAGAAAATCTGAAGTAACAGTTACAAATCGTAAGTTAACTCATAATATTCAAGCTGTCAAATGATTTTTTTAATACATAATCATAGTCAAAAATTATCACTATAGTGTGTTAATTTAGTGTCTCAATATTTTGGTTAGTAATTTATTCTGAATTTATTAGATTGAATTTATTATATTTTAGAGTATTCACCAAAGTAAGGAAATTGCATTTCATCATTAGGCAAAAATCTTACTGGGAAGTATTTTCCTCTAACTGCATGCTCTTTAACATCCATTCTGAACTTGGCCTTAGCTACACTAGCAATTCTGAATACTCTTAGTTTTAAAACTTGGCTTCTAAGAGTTAAACTATAATTAACTTCTGATGAGGTAAACCATTAACTTTGCCTCTTGCTGGACACCTGTTCATGTGAATGCAATCCAGATCACTCCTCTCAACACTTATGTATACTTGATTGGGTCTGATACTGAGGCTTAATCAGAGATTCCAAAGAAAAACCTAAAATTAATCACATGTACATTTTAAAATTATATATTTACGTCTTAGTTCTTGAGTTGACTATTTTCAAGAACTTGGCTCAACTCATTTTGTTGGAAAATAAAATATTTGTGGCAAATTTTTAAGCTGAAGCTAAGCCAATTTAAATAATAACTATCAACATTTATATTTTAATGCTTAGCTGACTGTTGTCAAAGTCATCCTAATATTTATCTTTTGGTTTTTGTCATGACTGGTGTGTCATTTGTTTTTGTGCAGGAGATCTTGTTGGATAATTCTGTGTTGGTAGGTCCCTGACCCTTGATTCCTAACTTTTTTTTAGTTTTGCGGTGCTGTTTCTTTGTGTCATTTTTTGGTTGTAGATGTTTGTTTTCCTCTGCATCTCTTTTTTTAAGCGAACCATTAATGCTAAGTCCAGTATGTGTAGCATGTTTCGTGGTGTTTATTTGATACCAATATAAGCAAATCCTTCCTAACCTTCTCCAGCTGGTGCACTCACTCCTTGCACTAAATTTGGTCTCATTTTTATTTTCATTTCAGAAAATAATTGTAGTTACAGTTTAATTTAATTTCTGTATTTTGCCTGCTTTGTTTGTTTGCCTTAAGCCACTGTATTCCTCTTCCCAATACAAATGCTGGAGAATGACATGGAGACATTAAGCCTCCCGTTTTACCTTGTGTGACAGCCTTCAGTCTTTTTTCTACCAAACAAGTAAAGGGTACTTCCAAGCATGCTTTTTCTAAAAGATGTTTGACTAGCCTGAATAAATGCTGCACCTGCTTTGTATTATATGCTTGTAAAACTCCAGTTGAAATGACTAGTAGATTTATTAACTTTTCTTTAAAATTGTCTTGTTAAGTGCTTTTTTTGTCATTGTTGTTAAATACAACAGTAACCTTGGGGACGAGTAAACATAATCTTTTTATATTTTAACTTCTCTGTTATCCTAACCTGCTAACAATATAGTTTCTAAACATGGGATTACATTACACCTTGAGACTTTTCTATGAATGGCATTCCTCTCTATCCACTTTTGGCTTCATAATACAGCTTGAAGGTATAACAGAACATACTTATAAAGCTGTTCCAGCACTCTATCCTGGGTAACAGAGCGAGATACCCTGTCTCAAAAAAAAAAAAAAACAAAAAAAAACTGCTCAATGATGATATATGCACAAATTTTTACTGTTTCTTGGCTTCTGATAAAATGTAGAATTTGGCTCTCTTTGCATGTGTTTCTTCTTGTATATATATATATATATTTTTTTTTTTTTTTTTTGAGACAGTTTCACTCTGTCACCCAGGCTGGAGTGCAGTGGTGCAATCTCAGCTCACTGCAACTTCTGCCTCCCGGGTTCAAGCAATTCTCCTGCCTCAGCCTCCCCAGTAGCTGGGACTACAGGTGTGCACCACCACACCCGGCTAATTTTTGTATTACTAGTAGAGACAGGGCTTGACCATGTTGGCCAGACTGGTCTCAAACTCCTGACCTCAAGTGATCCACCTGCCTCGGCCTCCCTGGGTGTGAGCCATCATGCCCAGCCCTCTTCTCATATATATATATGTTTTTGGTTTTTTTCCTGAGACAGAGTCTCTGTCCCCCAGGCTGGAGTGCAGAGGCGTGATCTCAGTTCACTGCGACCTCCACCTCCCAGGTTCAAGCAATTCTCCTGCCTCAGCCTCCCGAGTAGCGGGGATTACAGGCACCTGCTACCATGCCCGGCTAATTTTTTTGTATTTTTTAGCAGAGACAGGATTTCACCATGTTGGCCAGGCTGGTTTTGAACTCCTGACCTCAAGTGATATGCCTACCTCGGCCTCCCAAAGTGCTAGCGTTAACAGACGTCAGCCACCACGCCTGACACTCTTCTTATATATTCTTAATAGCTCCTACTACCTACCTTTTATTTCCTCCCAAAATTTAGCCTCTGCTCTTTACAAAACTTCACCTACTTCAGTCCTGTTTTTCCCGCATATGCCAAATCTAAAGATCGCCATAAAATTATGCCATTATTTCTCAAATTTTGCTTTGAAGATCACTACCATAATATACCTATTTATTTTGTAGACCATACCAAACTGATCTTTACTTTCATAGTACAAAATTAAAAATCTCAACTTTATTTCATATATGAAATCACTAAGAATTTTTATCCATTAACCTTTGACTTATAACTGAAGTATATTACCAGTCTTATCATTTGCCATGGGTAGATACAACCTATTGAGATTTACATTGCATCTGTAAGATGTGTACATATATGTATTCTATCAATACATAAATATGTATGAATATATATAAAATTTGGTGTTCTGTAATGCTTGTCTCTAGAGAGCATTTTTGGTGAATGTTTTCTGCCTTTATTTGAAAATGCATTTACTTTATATGTTGTCTGATTAAAATATTATTGTTAAGAGACTACACTAATAATAACTAACATTTATTGAGCATTTACTATTTGACAGGTACTGTGGTAAGCACTTTGCATGTTACTTTATGTTAATGTCACAGTAGCCCTGAGAGATGCAGTAGTGTTACAAATGAGGAAACTAAGGCACTCTAGAGGAGTTAAATAATTTGCCCACAGTCACACAGCTAGTAAGTGATGGATCTAGGACTCAAACTGAGGCATTTTGACTCTGGAGCCTCCATTTTAACCAGTATGCTGTATTGCCTATATGGATGTGTATAAATTTCTGCTTAGAGAATGATAAAACATTATAATATAGTTGCATGAACACAAATGTATAAACTGCAACTAAATCCTTTCCGTTGCAGTTCTTTTTTTCTCTTAAAACTCTGTTTATTCATATAAATTCTGCCTTCTGACACTGCCAAAAGACTTTTGCTTAGATTTATGAGTAGTGCATAATCTAGTACACATATTACCTATTAAGCTGTTTCTAAGTTATATAATCAGAAATATATTCTAGAATGGTTTCAAGAAGTTCCTATGTATTTATAAATTGTGTCCAGCCCGCTGATGGGCTGGACAGAATCAGGAAGGGGTCCAGTGAATATCTATTAGACTCATTGAGTGCCAACAAGAATTTTAGCTCTGTCATTCCTCAAATGGTATTTTTCAGGTGAATCTTTGTAGCCCCTACTTGTTACTGAGAAGAGCAGTACTGGCTTGCTTACGTCAACTTGTACAAAGAGAAGCAGCTGAAGTTTCAGAACATGCTGTTATGTTTGCTAAGGATAGCAGGGAAGAGTTGACTCCAGGTAATTCCCTTGATCAAGATTATGTCCAGCTCAAATGATTATTTTTATTTTAAATTTTCCATATATACATGCGTTTTGAAGCAATTTAAAAGTCAATACGTCTTAAACCTGCTACAAGAAAGAGTTGCTAACAGTTATTCTAACCAGTGATGTTACTGGTTTAGAGCGGTGGTTCTCAAACTGGTTTTCAAATCAGCAGTGTATACCTTACCTGGGAACTTGTTAGAAATGTAGATTATTGAGACCCATCCCAGACCTACTGAACCAGAAATCTGGGAGTATTACCTGGCAATCTGTATTTTTAAATCTATATTTTTACAGTCCCTATGTCAGTATAGCTGTGTGCCACCTAATGGCATTTTGGTCAACAACAGACTGCACATACAACAGTGGTCCCATAAGATTATAATACCATATCTTCACTGTATTTTTTCTATGTTTTGATACACAAATGTTTACCATTGTGCTATAATTGCCTATAGTATCCAGTACAGTAACTTGTTCTATGGGTTTGTAGCCTATGAGTAATAGGCTATGCCATATAGCCTGTATGTGTAGTCTGTACCATCTAGGTTTAGGTAAGTACACTCTATGATGTTCACACGACAATGAAATTGCCTAACAACACATTCTTCAGAACATAATCCTATTACGCCATGCATGACTGTACTAAAGTTTGAGAGCCACTGATCTAGAGCAAGTTTTTTCACAGCAGTCAAATGAAATGGGATTAGCCCTTAAATAATTTATCACACATGCCTGTTTGCCACAGAATCTCACTGTCATAAAATTTATTATAGATATGTCTGCTACAAGTTAGAGTTTTTAATGCCCCTTCTTTTACATTTTAGAGCTGAATTAAAGGATTTCTTAGCCAGTAAGATTTAAGCGTATATCACTTCATTTTAAAACTATGATATGAATAGCCTGAATTTGCATATGAATTCAAAGAAACTATTAGCCTACAAAAATAGTAATAATAGGCCAGGTGTGGTGGCTCACACCTGTAATCTTAAGCACTTTGTGAGGCTAAGGCGAGAGGACTGTTTTAGGTCAGGAGTTCAGAAACAGCCCTAGGGGCCAGACACACTGGCTCATGCTTGTCATCTCAGCACTTTGGGAGGCCAAGATAGGAGGATGGCTTGAGGCCAGGAGTTCAAGACCAGCCTGGTCAACATAGTGAGACTTCATCTCTATTTTTAAAATTTATATATATATACATATATATATATATATATATATATGTATATATAAAAATAACACCCTGCACAACATGGCATGACCCCATCTTTACAAAAGATTTTAAAATTAGCCAGGTGTTGTGGTACACATCTGTAGTCCCAGCTACTAATTAATCAGGAGGCTGAGAGAAGAGAATTGCTTGAGCCCAGGAGTTTGAGGTTGCTGTGAGTTATTATGCCACCACACTGCAGCCTGGGTTGCAGATCAAAACACTGACTCCAAAAAAAAAAGTAATTATCTTGTACTCTGGCTGGTCACAGTGGCTCACGTTTGTAATCCCAGTACTTCAGGAGGCCAAGGTGGGCAGATCACCTGAGGTCAGGAGTTCGAGACCAGCCCAGCAAACATGGCGAAACCCCGTCTCTACTAAAAATATAAAAAATTAGCTCTGTGGTGGCATGCGCCTGTAGTCCCAGCTACTTGAGAGGCTGAGGCACAAGAATCGGTTGAACCCGGGAGGGGGAGGTTGTGGTGGGCCGAAATTGCACCACTGCACTCCAGCCTGGGCACCAGAGTGAGAATCTGTCTCAAAAAATAATAATAATAATTTATGTATATAGTTTCCAAAGTACCATCATACTTTTAGAAAGTTATAGACTTCATGGAGCTTTTCAGTATCTTAAGCTTTTAGATCCATAATATATTTTACTATCAGTAATCTATGCTCTTTAAGTAACAGTTTTATTCTTAGGACATTAAAATATTTAGGGAGCTGGGCCAGTTGTGGCGGCATGTACTTGTAGTCCCAGCTTCCTTAGAGGCTGAGGTGAGAAGATCACTTTAGCCCAGGAATTCAAGGCCAGCCTGAGCAATATAGTGAGACCTTGTCTCTAACAAAAACAAAAATAAAAACTTTTGCTTCAACTTGAATTAATCAGCATGGCTGGGCTGCTATACAGAATACCTAGTATTGTGGGTTTGGTTCCAGACCATGCAAAAGCAAGTCAGGAATTTTTTGTTTTCCAGTGCGTATCAGTTATGTTTGTACTATACTGTAGTCTCTAAGTGTGAAATAGCATTATGGCTAAAAAAGCAATGTACATACCTTAAATTAAAAATTCTTTATTGCTAAAAGATGCTAACCATCATCTGAGCCTTCAGTGAGTCATAATCTTTTTGCTGGTAGAGGGTCTTGCTCAGTGTTGATGGCTGCTTAATCAGGGTGGTGGTTGCTAAAGGTTTGGGGGGGTGGCTGTGGCGATTTCTTTTTCTTTTTTTTTTTTTTCTTTTTTTTTTTTTTTGAGATGGAGTCTTGCTCTGTCACCCAGGCTGAAGTGCAGTGGCATGATCTTGGCTCACTGCAAGCTCCGCCTCCCAGATTTCCACCATTCTCTTGCCTCAGCCTCCCAAGTAGCTGGGACTACAGGTGCCCACCACCACACCTGGCTAATTTTTTATATTTTTAGCAGAGACGGGATTTCACCATGTTAGCCAGGATTGTCTCAATCTCCTGACCTCGTGATCCACTCGCCTCGGCCTCCCAAAGTGCTGGGACTAAAGGCGTGAGCCACCACACCCGGCCGGCCATTTCTTAAAATAAGACAGCAATGAAGTTTGCCATATCCATTGACTTCCTTTCATGAAAGATTACTCTGTAACATGCAATGCTTTTTGATAGCATTTTACTTAGAGTAGAACTTTGAAAACTAGAATCAATTCTCTCAAACCTGCTACCACTTTATCAACTAATTCACGTAATATTCTGAATCCTTTGTTGTAATTTCAACAGTGTTCACAGCATCTTCACCAGGAGTAGATTCCATCTCCAGAAACCATCTAGAATGATAATCCTTTCCAGAAGGTTTTCAGTTACTTTGCCTGGATCCATCCGTCTGTGGCAGCTGTAGCCTTACAAAATGCATTTTTTAAATAAGACAACTTGAAAGTCAAAATGACTCCTTAATCTGCAGAATGGATATTGTATTACCAGGCATGAAAACAACGTTTATCTCCTTGTACGCGTCCACGAGAGCTCTTGGGTAACTAGGCGAATTGTCAGTGAGCAGTAATATTTTGAAAATAATCTTTTTTTTTTTTCTGAGCAGTAAGTCTTAACAGTGGACTTAAAATGTTCAGTAAACCCTGTTGTAAACAGATATGCTATCATCCAGGCAGATTTGACATAATTTTTTTTGTTTGTTTGTTTTGTTTTGAGACAGGGTCTCTCTCTGTCGCCCTGGCTGGAGTGCAGTGGCACGACCTGGGCTCACTGCAGCCTCTACTTTCCAGGCTCATGTGATCTTTCCACCTCAGCCTCCTTGGTAGCTGGACCACAGATGAATGTCACCACATCCAGCTAAATTTTTTTGTGTGTGTTTTTTGTAGAGATGGGGTCTCACCTTGTTGCCCAGGCTGGTCTTGAACTCCTGGGCTCAAGTGATCCACCTGCCTCAGCCTCCCAAAGTGCTGGGATTACAGGTGTGAGCCACCATGCCTGGCCAATTAAGCATAATCCTTAAGAACCATGGGATATTTGGAATGGTCAGTGAGCACTGGCATTAAAGTCACCAGCTGCATTAGCCCATCACAAGAGAGTCAGCCTATCCTTTGAATGTAGGAATTGGCTTCTCCTCTCTAGCTATGAAAGTCCCAGATGGCATCTTCCAATAGAAGGCTATTTCATAGACTTTGAAATCTGTTGTTTTAGGCTGGGCTCTCGCCTGTTATCCCAACACTTTGGAAGGCCAAGGTGGGTGGATCACTTGAGGTCAGGAGTTCAAGACCAGCCTGGCCAACATGGTGAAACCCCGTCTCTATTAAAAATACAAAAATTAGCTGGATGTGATGGTAGTGGGTGCCTGTAATCCCAGCTACTCAGGAGACTGAGGCATGAGAATAGCTTGAACCTGGGAGGCAGAGGTTGCAGTGAGCCAAGATCATGCCACTGTACTCCAGCCTGGGTGATAGAGCAAGACTCAGTCTCAAAAAAAAGGAAAGAAAAAGAAAAACTGTTGTTTTGACCTTAGCTAGGTCTTCTGGCTAACTTGATGAAGCTTCTACATCAGGATTTGCTGCTTTATCTTGCATTTTTATGTTATGGAGACAGCTTATTTCCTTAACCCCATGAACCAACCTCTGCTAGTTTCTACCTTTTCTTCTGTAGCTTCCTCACCTCTCCCAGCCTTCAAAGAATTGAAGAGAGTTAGGGTCTTGCTCTGCATCAGGCTCAATGTTGTGGCTGATTTGAACTTTTTTTTTTTTTTTTTTTTTTGAGATGGAGTCTTGCTGTGTCGCCCAGGCTGGTGTGCAGTGGCGTGATCTTGGCTCACTGCAACCTCCGTCTCCCGGGTTCAAGCAATTCTTCTGCCTCAGCCTCCCGAGTAGGTGGGATTACAGGCGCCCACCACCATGCCTGGCTAATTTTTGTATTTTTAGCAGAGACAGGGTTTCATCATGTTGGCTAGGCTGGTCTTGAACTGCTGACCTTAGGTGATCCGCCCACCTCAGTCTCCCAAAGTGCTGGGATTACAGGCGTGAGCCTGATTTGAACTTTTATCCAGATCACTAAAACTTTCTCTGTGTTGGTTAATAAGGTTGTTTATCTTCCTTATCATTTGTGTGTTCACTGGAGTAGCTTTTTAAATTTCCTTCAAGAACTTTTCTTTTGCATTCACAACTTAGATAACTGGCCTAAAAGACACTTAACTTTTGGTCTGTCTTGGCTTTTGACATGCCTTTCTCACTAAGCTTAAATCATTTTAAATCTTGGTTTAAAGTGAGGGACGTGTGACTCTTCCTTTCACATGAACACTGCAGTGCCATTGCAGTGTCATTGGCCTAATTTTGATACTGTTGTGTCTCAGAAAATAGAGAGGACTGATTAGAATAAAAGAGATGGGGAGTGGCCAGGAGAGAAAGAGAAATGGCATGGAGCAGTCAGAACACACTCAACATTTATTGAATAAGTTTGCTGTTTTACGTGGGCATAGTTTGTGGCACTCCAAAACAATTAAAATAGTAACATCAAAGATCACTGATCACAGATCATCATAACAGATACTATGATTTTTTGAACCCAAAAGAATTACGCAGTGAACATGTTGATTCATGTACTTAATGTCTTTATGACACTCATTTTATAGACATCTCTCTCCATACACACACATAAACCTTTTGCCAAATCATCTTAAAGCAGGCCCCAGACATCATGACAGTTCACCCTAAATACTTAAGTTTGCATTTCCCAAGAAGAAGGATATGGTTTGGCTTTGTGTCCCAATCCAAATCTCATCTTGAATTACAATCCCCAAAATGCTGATAATGATGTGGACAATGAAGCCCAAGGTGAGATGGTCTTAGATTGAGTTGAGGAACTTCCTAGGAATTGTAGTAAAGGTCACTCTTATTATGCTTAAGCAAAGGGACTGGCAGCGTTTTGCTCCTGCCCTAGAGATCTGTGGAACTTTGAACTTGAGAGAGATTATCTGAAATTAGAATTTATGTTTAAAAGGGAATCAGAGGCCGGGTGTGGTGGCTCATGCCTGTAATCCCAGCACTTTGAGGGGCTGACGTGGGTGGATCACCTGAGGTCAGGAGTTTGAGACCAGCCTGGCCAAATGATGAAAACCCATCTCTACTAAAAATACAAAACTTAGCCATGTGTGGTGGTGGCACCTGTAATCCCAGCTACTGGGGAGGCCGAGGCAGGAGAATTGTTTGAACCCAGGAGGCGGAGGCTGCAGTGAGTTGAGATTGCACCACTGCACTCCAGCCTGGGCGACAAAGTGAGACTCTGTCTCAAAAAAAAAAAAAAAAATGGTGAAGGAAGCAGAGCATATAAAAGTTTGGAAAATTTGCAGCCTGAGGATGTGATAGAAAAGAAAACCCCATTTTCTGGGGAGAAATTCAAGCGCGCTGCAGAAATTTTCATAAGTAACAAGGAGTCGAATGTTAATCTTTTTTTTTTTTTTGAGACAGAGCCTCACTCTGTTGCCCAGGCTGGAGTGCAGTGGCGCAATCTCGGCTCACTGGAAGCTCTGCCTCCTGGGTTCATGCTATTCTCTTGCCTCAGCCTCCTGAGTAGCTGGGACTACAGGCGCCCGCCACCACACCCAGTTAAGTTTTTGTATTTTTTAGTAGAGACAGGGTTTCATCTTGTTAGCCAGGATGGTCTCGATCTCCTGACCTCATGATCTGCCCACCTCAGCCTCCCAAAGTGCTGGGATTACAGGCGTGAGCTACCCGCACCTTCCTCGAATGTTAATCTTAATCACCAAGACAATGAAGAAAATGTCTCCAGGGCATGTCAAAGACCTCAGCAACAGCCCCTCCCAGAGGCCTAGGAGGGAAAAATGGTTTTATGGGTCAGACCCAGGGTCCCCCTGCTCTGTGCAGCCTTGGGAATTGTTGCCTTGTGTTCCAGCTGTTCCAGCCATGGCTAAAATGGACCAAGGTACAGCTCAGGCCATTGCTTCAGAGGGTGCAAACCCCAAGCCTTGGCAGCTTCTACATGGTGTTGGGACTGCTGGTGCACAGAATTCAAGAACTGAGGTTTGGGAACTTCCACCTAGATTTCTGAGGATGCATAGAAATGCCCAGATGTCCAGGCAGAAGTCTGCTGCAGGGGTGAAGCCCTCATGGAGAACCTCTGCTAGGGCAATGCAAAGGGAAAATGAAGGGTCAGAGCCCCCACACAGAGTCCCCACCGGGGCACTGCCTAGTGGAGCTGTAAGAAGAGGACCACCGTCAAGGCCGGGCATGATGGCTCATGCCCGTAATCCCAGCACTTTGGGAGGCCAAGGCCGGTGGATCATGAGGTCAGGAGTTCAAGACCAGCTTGGGCAACATGGTGAAACCCCATCTCTACTAAAAATAGAAAAATTAGCCAGGCATGGTGGTACGTGCCTGTAATCCCAGCTACTCAGGAGGCTGAGGCAGGAGAATCATATGAACCTGGGAGGCGGAGGTTGCAGTGAGCCGAGACCATGCCATTGCACTCTATCCTGGACGACAGAGCAAGACTCCATCTCAAAAAATTATGAAAAGAAGAAGGTCTCTAGACCCCAAAGTGGTAGATCCACCGACAGCTTACACTGTGCGCCTGAAAAAGCCACATACACTCAACACCAGCTGTGAAAGTAGCTGGGGCAGGGGGCTATACCCTGCAAAGCCACAGGGGTGGAGCTGCCCAAGGCCGTAGGAGCCCACCTCTTGCATCAGTGTGCCCTGGATGTGAGACATGGAGTCAAAGGAGATCATTTTGGAGCTTTCAGATTTTTTTTTTTTTTTTGAGACAGAGTCTCACTCTGTCACCCAGGCTGGAGTGCAGTGGCGCAATCTCGGCTCACTGCAAGCTCCGCCTCCCAGGTTCACGCCATTCTCCTGCCTCAGCCTCTCCTAGTAGCTGGAACCACAGGCGCCCGCCACCACGCCCAGCTAATTTTTTGCATTTTTAGTAGAGACAGGATTTCACCATGGTCTCGATCTCCTGACCTCGTGATCCGCCCGCCTCGGCCTCCCAAAGTGCTGGGATTACAAGCGTGAGCCACTGTGCCTGGCCGCTTTCAGATTTTATGACTGCCCCACTGGATTTTGGACTTGCATGGGGACTGCAGCCCAATTTCTTCCATTTGGGACGAGCATTTACCCAGTGCCTGTACCCCCATTGTATCTAGGAAGTAACTAACTTGGTTTTGATTTTACAGGCTCATAGGCCAAAGTGACTTGCCTTGTCTCAGATGAGACTTTGGACTATGGACTTTTGAGTTAATGCTGAAATGAATTAAGACTTTGGGAGACTGTTGGGAAGGCATGATTGGTTTTGAAATGTGGACATAAGACTTGGGAGGGGCCAGGGGTGGAATGATATGGCTTGGCTTTGTGTCCCCAACCAAGTCTCATTTTCAATTATAATCCCCAATTGTTGAAGGAGGTACCTGGTGGGAGATTGGATCATGGGGACGGTTTCCCCCATGCTGTTCTTGTGATAGTGAGTTCTCACAAGATCTGATGGTTTTATAAGGGGCTCTTCCCCCTTTGCCTCCTTCACGTGCTCTCTTTTGCTTGCTGCCATGTAAGACATGCCTCTTCCCCTTCCACCATGATTGTATATTTCCTGAGGCCTCCCCAATCATGTGAAATTGTAAGTCAATGAAACGTCTTTTTTTTCCCCCCCTTTTCTTTCAAGACAGAGTCTCACTCCATCTCCCAGGCTGGAGTGCAATGGTGCAATCTTGGCCTACTGCAGGCTCCGCCTCCTGGGTTCAAGTGATTCTCCTGCCTCAGCTGCCCAAGTAGCTAGGATTACAGGCACCTGTCACCACGCCCGGCTAATTTTTTGTATTTTTAGTGAGATGGGGTTTCACCATGTTGGCCAGGCTGGTCTCAAACTCCTGCCCTCAGGTGATCCACCTGCCTCAGCCTCCCAAACTGCTGGGATTATGGGCGTGATCCACTGTGCCTGGCCTGAAACCTCTTTTTAAAATAAATTACCCAGTCTTGGGTATGTCTTTATAGCAGTGTGAAAATGGACTAATGCGAAGGACATACCCATACATGATCACACACCCAAGAAAATCAATATTGATTTGCAGCCCTCACACACATTTCCCTAGTCATCCAAAAAATGTGCTTTATGATTCCTCCCCTCCTCACTGCCACCTAAATCTAAGATCCAGTGATGACTCACATTACCTTAGCTATTATATCTTGTTAGATCCCTAATCTGAAACATTTCTATCACCTCCTTCTAATATTTAAAAGATAATTTCTCTTTTAAAATAGTCTAATACCAACAAAACAAAACACCCACAAAGGCCAGGCACAGTGGCTCACTCCTACAATCCCAACACTTTGGGAGGCTGAGGCGGGTGGATCTGAGGTCAGGAGTTCGAGACTAGCCTGGCCAACATGGTGAAACCTCGTCTCTACAAGGTAATACAAAAAAAAAATTAGCTGGGCATGGTAGCACATGCCTGTAATCCCAGCTGAGAGGCTGAAGCAGGAGAATTGCTTGAACTCAAGAGGCAGAAATTGCAGTGAGATTGTGCCACTGTACTCCAACCTGGGCGACAGAGCGAGACTCTGTCTCCAAAAAAATAAATAAATAAATAGAATAGTCTACTAATAATATAACCTTTCAAATCTGCATACTTTCATAAATGCTAGATGAGTTAACTCTTCAAGAGAAAATGTATTTGTCCTTTTGGCATTTTCAGAATTAAAGGTAATAGTAGATGCTAGATCAAGGCTAGTGTTTCCCCTTTGAGGTATTACTTTGTAGTGAGAATATTGTATAGTGATATATGTTTATTCAGTAGTCCACAATAGCTTAGTTGTAGTAATTAAACAGTGTTCTCCATATAGTGGTTGTTTTCTTTTTGAGCTTTACTCTCACGCTAATATATTTTAAAGCTTTATACCAGAGTAAGGAAAACTTAATTATGTTTTATTAAAACTAGAAAATAATTATACTGGGCCAGGCCTGGTGGCTCATGCCTATAATCCTAGCACTTTGGGAGGCCTAGGCTTGTGGAACACCTACGGTCAGGAGTTCGGGACCAGCCTGACCACTGGTGAAACCCATCTCTACTAAAAATACAAAAATTAGCAGGGCGTGGTGGCAGGCGCCTCTAGTCCCAGCTACTCAGGAGGCTGAGACAGAAGAATTGCTTGAACTCAGGAGGCGGAGGTTGCAGTGAGCCGAGATTATGCCACTGCACTCCAGCCTGGGCAACAGAGCAAGACTCCGTCTCAAAAAAAAAAAAAAAAAAAAAAAAAGAAAAGAAAAGAATTATACTAAGAAGCACTGGAGGCTGGGCACTGTGGCTCAACGCCTGTAATCCCAGCACTTTGGGAGGTCAAGGTGGGTGGATCACTTGAGGTCAGGAGTTCAAGACCAGCCTGACCAACATGGTGAAACCCCGTCTCTACTAAAATACAAAAATTAGCCAGACGTGGTGGCAGGCACCTGTAATCCCAGCTACTTAGGAGACTGAGGCAGGAGAATCACTTTAACCCGGGAGGCAGAGGTTGCAGTGAGCCGAGATCGCACCACTTTACTCCATCTTGGGTGACAGAGTGAGACTCTGTCTCAAAGAAAAAAAAAATTAAGCACTGAATAAAATTTATAAGTATTGAGCTGGGTGCAGTGGCTCACACCTGTAATCCCAGCACTTTGGGAGGCTGAGACGGGTGGATCGCCTGAGGTCAGGAATTCGAGACCAGCCTGGGCAACATAGTGAAACCCCATCTCTACTAAAAATACAAAAAATTAGCTGGGCGTGGTGGCGGGTGCCTGTAATTCTAGCCACTAGGGAAGCTGAGGCAGGAGAATCACTTGAACGTGGGAGGCAGAGGTTGCAGTGAGCCGAGATCGTGCCATTGCACTCCAGCCTGGGCAACGAGCGAAATTCTGTCTCAAAGAAAAAACAATTTCATAAGTATTGGACACTAAATGGGTAAAACTTTTTACCTGACTAAGAAAAAATAATAACATTAATACTTTTTTTCAGTGACATTACATAAAATACTGCTATATAGGATCATAAATCCCAGAATTCAAGTGTGAACTAAAATGGATCTCAGTAGATTAAAGCACAGTATTTGGGCTAGTTCTTTAAGATGTATTTTTATCTACTATTTGAATAACTACTGAATGTGTGAGCTTCTGATATGGTAGTTTTGTTTTCTGTATTACTTAGATAATTGATTTTCTTCTTGTCAGATGCTAACATCAGAGAAGTTGGCCTTGAGGGGGCATTATTGATCTTACTAGACAAAGAGACAGATGAGAGATTATGCCATGATATCAAAGAGACTTTAAATTATATGCTTACATCTACAGCAGTGGAAAAACTCTCCCTGTGGTTAAAGCTTTGTAAAGATGTACTTGCTGCATCAGCTGGTAAGTATTGGACATTATCAGTTAAAATAATAAAATTGAAATTTAAAACTTTACATAAAATTGTTTACCACTGAGAATTCATCCGTCTTGTCTAACTAGCCGGATTCTGATTGTCTGATTGTTGCTTTTCTTCAAATGAAGATTACATTTCTAGTGTTTTAGAATTCTCTTTAATTTGAACAATATAAATCCAATACTTAAGCCTGCTCTTTTTTCCTTTGGCTGTCTTAGATGACTTTCCTATATAAAACAAATTAAAAAGAGTTATTATTTATACGCTAGAAGGTGTGACTTGATGTATATTGTTCCCATCAATTCTTTTCATACATACAATAAATATTTGAGACCAGGTGTGGTGGCTTACCCCTGTAATCCCAGCACTTTGGGAGGCTGAGGCAGGCAGATTGCTCAAGTCCACGAGTTTGGGCAACGTGGCAAAACACCACCTCTACAAAAAAAAATTTTTTTTTAATGAGCTGGGCCTGGTGGCTCACACCTGTAGTCCCAGCTGCTCAGGAGGCTAAGATGGGAGGATTGCTTGAGCCCGAGAGGCAGAGGTTGCAGTGAGCCAAGATCACACCACTGCACTCCAGCCTGGGCAACAGAGTGAAACCCTGTCTCTACATACATACATACATTCATACATACCCACCCCACCCCTCGCACCATATGAAATTACTTAGAAACAATAAGAGAAAGTTATACAAAATTATGACATTTTGAGCAAGCCAGTTTCACTACATACAATAATGTTAATTTCAAGTAGTATTAGAAAACAGTGTTATTACCCTAATGTCTTTAGTAATACAAGATAATTGTTCATGAGAAAGTGTATTCAAATCTTTAAAATTTATATCCTTGGGGTAAGAGAGAAAATAAATGAGAGGAAGAAAGAGAAAAACCAGTTATTTTCCAAGAACTGTACATAATTTATCTGATTTAAGCTTTTAACCCATTCTATGCATAGGCAATTTTATTCTATTTTATAGAAGAGAAAATAGGCCTGGAGAGGTAACCTGCTTGAAGACATAGACAGATTCAGTCCTACGCCTACATAACTTTTAAAATCCACAAGCTTTCCACCATACTTCAGTGCTCCCAACTCAGTTGCTCAAGCCTTAGAATTTAATGTAGCTCTCCTGTCTGAATTGTGTGATAGGAGAAAAGTTAACACCACATTCCTGGAATGTTTTGTATTCTCTGCTCTGTCTATCTTGATTCTTATTGGTCCCTCTTCCAGTGATTTACACTGGCTGTTTCAACTATTAATGCTATACATATTTTATTTTTCTAATTTTCTCTGCTGTTCCCCACTACTCAAGAAATTGCAAGGACTTCTTTAAAAGAAAATGTCACCTGAGCCCAGGTGTTCGAGGCTGCAGTGAGCCATGATTATGTAACAGAGCAAGATCTTGTCTCAAAAAAAAAAAAAGAAAGAAAATATATGTGTGCGTAGATAGACTGATTACATTTTTCTGGTGTCTCACTTTTTTAAATTTTGCATTCATACTCCCTGAGCTTGCTCAATTTTATCTTGCCATTAATTCTTCATCTTCTGTGGTTTGGCTCCATACCTTCTGAGGAAAACACCTTCCAGGCTCTGTTAACTTGACCATAACTTTATTTGTGACATCTTTGGTATTCTAACGTGCAAAAAAATATTGACCTACGGGATAATATAAGAAAAGCAGTTTGGTTTGTTTCATAGCATTAGTTCCATTTTCAGTTGTTAAACAGTTTGTAAATTTAACAGTTAATAAGTAGAGGAGATAATTCACTACTCAGTGACCAGCTATCAGTACACCTTTGATACTGTAATGATAGCAATGAGTCTATCCCAAGAAAAATATTTTCAGACAATTTCAGTAGATTCAGGAACTTCCTGAAATCCATGCAAGCCTCCAGTGTTAACGCAGCCTTCCCAATGTATCCCACCCACACTCCCTACTAGAGAATTTTGAGTCTCCTTAAGTACATCCATCTACTTGCAGGGGATTGATAATTATTTCAGTATCTACTATTGTGTGTGTTTGTTTTTTTTTAATATTTTTTATTGTGTTTGTTTTTTACTTTGAGTATAATTTAACAGCTTTGTCATTTTGACCTGGAACAGTTCTTACAGCATCTCCTTTAGACAACTGTTTAGTTGTCTGTAGTTATTAGACCTAATTATTTGATGTTATTAAAAAGATGATTGATCAGTAGCAATTGATAGTTGAGCAATTCTAGTCTGAATTTGAAGTCATTTTGTTGTTCCTTTTGATATATATATATTTTTCAATTGATTATAATTACATATGTTCTCCTTTAATAAAAGATTTTACAGCTGTAACTTGTGTGGATACAATGCAAGAAGAAGAAGGAGATAAAGGGGATGATGCCTCAGTCCTGACCACCAGACATGATGAAAAATCCCATCCTTTTACCAATCCCCGATGGGCTACTAGAGTCTTTGCTGCTGAATGTGTCTGTAGGATAATTAACCAATGTGAGAATGCTAACAGTGCACATTTTGACATTGCTTTAGCACAAGAAATGAAAAAAAGAGATTCAAGAAGTAAGTGACATAGTGATGAAAACACCAAATGATATGTGTAAAATGCTATCTGCTTATGGTTTTAATATTTAAAATATTAAAATATTTTTTTAAAATGAAACTAGCCAGACACAGTGGCTCATACCTGTAATCCCAACACTTTGGGAGGCTGAGGCAGGAGGATCACTTGAGCCCAGGAGTTTGAAACCAGCCTGGGCAACAATGAAACGTTGTCTCTATTAAAATTTTTTTTTTAATTAGCAGGGCATGGTGGCATGCACCTATAGTTCCAGCTACTGGGGAGGCTGAAGCAGGAGTAACACTTGAGCCCAGGAGTTTGAGCTTGCAGTGAGCTGTGATCACATCACTTCATGGTTAAATACGTTTTTAATGGTTAATTAAGCTTCTTATATTGGCATTCACTTTAATGAGCATGTGCAATGCATTAAGTTTATAGAAAATAATTGGTTCTTGGGAAATAGTATGAATATTTACTAGTTCTCAAAAATTATTTCCTGGTTTGTAACTTGGGCCAGTTTTTGCTTATAGATTATTTTAGTATCATAGATATTAACTAAGAAAACAAGTGAGCCTTTCTCAATGTTAAGTAAACCTGATTGTAAGACCATTTTGACCGCCTCTTACTGTTTAACTGTATTATTTTTACCTATTTATGTTTGCCTTTATGGTTTGATGTCTGATTTTTTAAATTCACTTAAGCTCATATGTTCAAAGACACAATACATATTTGTCCTTTTTTTTTTTTAAACAGCATCTCGCTCTGTCACCCAGGCTTGAGTGCAGTGGCATGATCACAGCTCACTGTAACCTCAACCTTCCAGGCTGAAGCAATCCTCCCACCCCAGCCTCCCAAGTAGCTGGGACAACAGGCATATACCACCATCCCCATCTAATTTTTTAATTTTTCTGTGGAAGTGAGATCTTATTATGTTGCCCAGGCTGGTCTCAAACTTCTGGGCTTAAGTGACTCTCCCACCTCAGCCTCCCAAAGTGCTGGGATTGCAGGCATTAGCCACCACACCTGTCCACGGTGCATATTTCTAAATTCCTTAGAAGTATTCTTTACCAGACAAAAGAATTACAAAGCAAAATGTTGCTGTTGCCAGTCTGAGTATGAATTAGGTATCTCTGGTTTAATTATTTTTTAAGTATGCATTTATTGAGTCTCTTGTGATGAGCACTGTGCTAGATACTTACAGTTACAAAATTTACATACTGTAGATACTTACTGATTCCTGTGCTCTCAGTTAAAGTTGTAGCTGGCATTTACTAAGATATGATTTCTTCTGTTAAATGATTTTCTTATATCTCTCCACAGGAGATATATTATACCAAACAATGTGTTGTAGGAATGAAAGGAATTCCCATTTATCATTTCTACAGCTAGAAATGTTTTTTATACTCCCATCATTTGTATGTTTGGCAATATATGTAAAAATAAGATACTGTAGTTCATAGAAAGAGCCACATAAAATTTTTTTTAAAGGAACATTACGTTTTAGCTTCAACCTGACATAAAGAAAATAAATTTCTGCTTAATTAGTCAAAGCCCAAAGTCTCCTCCGTACCAACTAATGTACTTTTATCATAAAATCTAAACAAAATTTTATTGAAGATACTGTTAGGACCCCTAAAAAATGCTAATTCTGCCCTGAGTAGCTGTATATACTTACTAGCTTTGGGACAGTCTTCTTGTGTGTATTTGCAGTGTACATGAAATCCAGCTTTAAAGTCTCTAACAAACAGTAAAAACAGTGTATCAAGTCAGAGGTACTTAAAGTCTAGGTTATAAAATTAAAAGAGGAAAAATTATCACTTATTGTAAGTCTTAGTTCCAGCACATTTTTTTTATATTTTCTAATCTTTTTTTCTCCCAATATGTTTTTTAATCTTATAGATGACTTTTTGGTACTGCATCTTGCTGACTTAATTCGCATGGCTTTTATGGCTGCCACAGATCACAGTGACCAGCTCCGTCTTTCTGGCCTTGAAATGCTGTTAGTTGTTATTCGGCGATTTGCAACTGTTCCAGAACCAGAGTTTCCAGGTCATGTGATTCTGGAACAGTATCAAGCCAATGTAAGCACTTTCCGTTAGAGAATTTTATTATTAAACACACAGATAAAAAGTCTATGAGGCCAGGCGTGGTGGCTTACGCCTGTAATCCCAGCACTTCGGGAGGCCAAGGCAGGTAGGTAGCTTTGAGCCCAGGAGTTCAAGACCGGGAAGCATGACGAAACCCCATCTCTACCAAAAATACAAAACTAGCTGGCATGGTGGAGTGCACCGGTAGTCTCAGGCTGAGGTGGGAGAATCACTTGAGCCTGGGAGACGGAGGTTGCAGTGAGCCGAGATTGTGCCACTGCACCCCAGCCTGGGTGACAGATTCAGACCCTGTCTCAAAAAACAAAAAAAGTCTGAAACTGTCTGAGGATGGGAAAGTTAAAAAAAAAAGAAGAAAGAGGGAAAGAGAAAGGAAGAGAGGAAGGAAGGGAGGGAGGGAAGGAGGGAGGATCTATGAACTGAATTGGGATATCACCTCGTAAATGACTATGTATCTCTGCTAACATATCACCAGTATAATCCATATGTAGAAAGTACATGTGTTTGAAGAAGAAATCTTTCAGCTAATATTTTATAAAACTTCAAGTAAAAGCAAAGTACATAAAACATGTCTTTTGGGCAGGGTGGTATGCCTGTAGTTCCAGCTCCTTAGAAGGCTGAGGCAGGAAGATCACTTGAGCCCAGAAGTTCAGGTCCGGTCTGGGCATCATAGGGAGACCCTCATCTCCACGGAGGGGGAAAAAAAGGCCCTGTTAAAGAAAACAAAAACAAAAAAACGAGTGTTTTATAACTTTAAAGGTTAATTTTCCGGGTGGGAGAAGCTGAGCGCTGAGACCAAGGGCTAACGCTGGGAGACTGAAAAAATGCAGACCACCATGATACTACTCATTTCTCCAGCTCTGATCTGCTGTTTTACCAGGGGTGTAATCAGGCCTGTGTCTGCCTCCTCCTTGAATAGCCCAGAGAATTCATCTAAACAGCCTTCCTACAGCAGCTCCCCACTCCAGGTGGCCAGACGGGAGTTCTAGACCAGTGTTGTCTCCCGGGACATTGACACAGCAGCCAAGTTTATTGGTGCTCGGTCAGCCACAGTTGGTGTGGCTGATTCAGGGGCTGGCATTGGAGCAGTGTTTGGCAGCTTGATTTATTGTCTATGCCAGGAACCTGTCTCTCAAGCAGCAACTCTTCTCCTATGCCATTCTAGGCTTTGCCCTGTCTGAGGCCATGGAGCTCTTCTGTTTGATGGTCTCCTTCTTCATCCTCTTCTCCATGTGAAGCTCTGTGGGGGTCACCTGCCTGTCCCTGCAGCTGCAACTCCACACCATTTCTGGTACTGGGGTGTGCTAACTTTTACCATTAAACACAACACTTCTCTAAATAAATAAATAAAGGTTAATTTTCATTATATATATAACCTCCTTCATTTATTTTCTAGACTTAGGAAATGATTCAGATTTCTGTGGGGTTTTTGTTGTTGTTGTTTTTGAGACAAGGTCTTACCCTGTTACCCAGGCTGGAGTGCAGTGGCATGATTTTGGCTCACCGCAACCTGAAGTAGCTGTAACTACAGCCACACGCCACCACGCTCGGCTAATTTTTGTATTTTTTCGTAAAGACAGGGTTTTACCATGTTGCCCAGGCTGGTCTCAAACTCTCGGGCTCAAGTGATCTGTCTGCCTCCACCTCCAACGTGCTGGGACTACAGGCATTAGCCACCAGGCCCAGCCCAAAGATTCAGGTTTCTATTACTGGTTTTGCAATCTTTTTAACTGATTATTTGACTGGTCCATTGAACAATTGAAGAAGAACAAGGAAAATAACAAAATCATTAGCTGTCTTGTAATCCTCTAGCAGCATTCATCCAAGGAGATCTCATTATTATTCAGAAGCAACTTCTGATGGCTAGCAGTTAGGGAGACCAGAGCAGTTCATCAGTTGATTAGCAGTCTTCATCACTTCATTCAGCTAATACCAACATATGCTTAGAGATAAAGCAAAATGAAGGGATTAAAGTTACATAGAACCATCATATTAGAGGCCAGGCGTGGCGGCTCATGCCTGTAATCCCAGCACTTTGGGAGGCCGAGGCGGGCGGATCAACTGAGGTCAGGAGTTCAAGACCAGCCTGGCCAACATGGTGAAACCCCATCTCTACTAAAAATACAAAAATTAGCCAGGTGTGGTGACAGACGCCTGTAATCCCAGCTACTCCAGAGGCTGAGGCAGGAGAATCACAAACCCAGAAGGCAGAGGTTGCAGTGGGCCGAGATCGTGCCATTGCACTCCAGCCTGGAGGACAAGAGCGAGACTTTGTCTCAAAAAAAAAAGAAATATTAGAATAAAATATTATAATTCAACTTAAGAGGAGTTCTGTTATATTTTTAGCCCTCTTACAATTGCAAGTGCTAGAAATACAATTAGAACTCAAGCAGACAAGGAAAATTATTATTAGGAATCTCTTAGTTGTCTCTGCTTTCTTCCACAGTGGCCTTATTCTCAGGTTTATTCTCTCCAAGTGATATCAAGATGGCTCTCTTAGCACCCAGGGCCTCAGAAAGATACAGTGCTTCTTTCCCAGTACTCCCAGTGAACGCCTTGAGAGCCTTCATTATCCCAGCATGAGTCCCTGGAGCCAGGCAATGCTGTCAGCTCCAAAACAACAATATGGATTAAGAGTTGGGGAGAGGCCGGGCACGGTGGCTCACACCTGTAATCCCAGCACTTTGAGAGGAGGTAGTTGGATCACTTGAGGTCAGGAGTTGGAGACCAGCCTGGCCAACATAGTGAAACCGCATCTCTGCTAAAAATACAAAATTAGCTGGTTGTGGTGGCAGGCACCTGTAATCCCAGCTACTTGGGAGGTGGAGGTTGTAGTGAGCCGAGATTGCGCCACTGCACTCCAGCCTGCCTGGGCCACAGGGCGAGACTCCGTCTCAAAAAAAAAAAAAAAGAGTTGGGGAGAGAAGATCGTTCCCCAAAGGTAAAATTGGGATGTTGTTATCTAAAAACGGGAGGATGCACTGGGTAGATAAAACAACAGCTGTCCATGATATCTGTTATAAATAAATACTTTTAAAATAACATTAAAAAGAGGGATAACTTGTGCTATCTTACTTCTTGATGTTTGATATGTCATGTAATTTCTTGCCAGGTAGGAGCAGCACTTAGACCAGCCTTCACTTCAGAGACGCCACCTGATGTTACTGCCAAAGCATGTCAGGTAAATGGTTAAAAGATGAAGCTTAAGAAATAATCTTGGGAAGCAGTCCTCCAGTTAGTATTTTTTACCAATGTTTTTTCTTTATGGTTGTCTTACCATCAATCACAGCTTACACTTTCCTTCTTAAACTTACTCTTCCTTTTTGATAACTGCATGATAATCCATTATATAGATATGTTATAATTTATTTAACCAGTTCCATATTGACGGACATTGGGTTTTTTTCTTTTGCTATTAGAATAGTGCTGTATGAGTGACCTTGTGCATAGGTCATTTCACTGGGTGTAAGCATATCTGTGAGATAAATTCCCCAAAATTGAATTGATGGATTCCCTCAAAATGTAATTGATGGATAATTGATGGATATTAGAGGTGTTTACCATTTACATTTCCACCAGCGATGTTGTACAAGTACCTGTTTTGCCACAGTCCCAGCAACATTGTGAGACATCAAACTTTTAGATTTTTGTCTATACAATACAATAAAAAGACTATCTCAGGATAGTTTAGATTTGTATTTCAAGTGAGATTGAGCACTTTTTCATATACTTAGAGCCATATAATATACAATTTTAAACAGTTGCCTTTCTCAGACTGCGTTGTCAGACACTTGTATCCGGCCCTAGGCCAGGTACAGTGGCTCACGCCTGTAATCCCAGCACTTTGGGAGGCCAAGGCAGGCGGATCACTTGAGGTCAGGAGTTAGAGACCAGCCTGGTCAACATGGTGAAACCCAGTCTACTAAAAATACAAAAAAATTAGCCAGGCGTGGTGGCAGGTATCTATTGTCCTAGCTGCTCAGGAGGCTGAGGTGAGAGGATCACTTGAACCTGGGGGAGACGGAGGCTACAGTGAGCTGAGATCATGCCACTGCACTCCAGCCTGGGTGACAGAGGGAGACTCCATCTCAAAAAAAAAATAATAACAGTAATCTAGCCCGGAATGACCTGAACTAATTAAAAGCAGGACTGGCATGAATAAATCAATTATAAGCATAGTGAGAGAACTAATTTTAGTCAGTTCTTTCAACTTTCTTTTGTTTAATTGTACTTGGGAAATAGTTGAGTGCTTTTACTATTCAGATCACTGTGTTAAATGTATGAATCTCTAATTTATTATAACTTTATTATGTGTGTTCTTGCTGTAAGCCACTTGAAATATTTTGTGAGATGAGACAAGAACTAAATAAATACACAGAAGAGGAAAAATAAGTTTTCCTTAGAAAAAGAGAAATATCAGCTGGACACAGTGGCTCATTCCTATAATCCCAGCACTTTGGGAGGCCAAGGCAAGTGGCTCACTTGAGCTCAGGAGTTTGAGACCAGCATGGGCAACATAGGGAGACCCTTTCTCTATAAAAAAATAAAAAATTAGCCAGGCGTGGTGGTATGTGCCTGTGGTCCTGGCTGCTCAGGAGGCTGAGGTGGGAGGATCCCCACGTGGAGGTCAAGGCTGCAGGAGCTGTGATGGCACCACTGCATTCCAGCCTGGGCTACAGAGCAAGATCCTATCCCAAAAAAAGAGAGAGAAATATCATGGCACCTGGAAAAACCATAGCTTGAATAAGTGTTTTGCATTGTAGAATTAATGATGTTTTGTTTTTAAGATTAAAAATACACTGTCTTCAAAACAATCAAAATTTTTGTTGTGGTTTTATCATTTCATAGCTTCATTTCTCCATATTAATACATCTAGAACTGTTCAATTTATATACTCATTAGCACTGGTGTCCTTGCTTCAACCTTAGACTTCGTTCCCTTTGGAAATGCTGACTTGACTCTCATTATCAGCCTCCTTCCATAGGATTTCTTGAAAGCAATAGCAATATATTCTCCGTGACTAGATTCTTGAGATGTGAGTGAGCTCTGCTGAACTCACAAGGGAGACTTTTTTTTAAGAGATGGGTTTTTTTTGTTTGTTTTTTGTTTTTTAAGAGATGGGGTCTCACTCTGCCACCCAGTCTAGAGGTCTAGAGTGTAGTGGCTCAATCCTAGCTCACTGTGGCCCCAAACTCATGGGCTCATGCAATCCTCCTGCATTAGCCTTCTGAGTAGCTACAGGTGCACATTACCATGCCCGGCTAATTTTTGTATTTTCTTTTAGACAGAGTTTTGCCATGTTGCCCAGGCTTGTCTCAAACTCCTGGGCTCAAGCAATCTGCCTGCCTCACCTCCCAAAGTGCTGGGATTACAGCCATGAGCCGCCACGCCCAGCCAAGGGAGATACTTATAATTTTAAAATATAACTTTTAATTTCTTGAAAACTAGGTTTGCAGTGCCTGGATAGCAAGTGGAGTTGTAAGTGACCTTAATGATCTCCGAAGAGTTCATCAGTTGCTTGTTTCATCGTTAACTAAAATACAGGCTGGAAAAGAAGCTCTAAGTCACTTATATAATGAAAGTGCTTCTACCATGGAGATCTTAGCTGTGCTTAAAGCCTGGGCAGAGGTTGGTATTTCTTAATTTATAACTGGAATTTTGGAAGTTGTTAATAAACACCTTAGGCCATAAACTGAAATTACTATTTAAAATGAACTACAAATAAGTTCATTTTTAAGGTTAAACAAAAAGAATTCTAACATGTGATGTATTTATATGTTAATATGTTGGTCAAGCATTTTAAAGAGTCTTCTGTAGTCTATTATCTCCTACTTTAAGCAGTGCCACTTATGAGCCAGAGAGACTTTACAGTGGCCAGTGGAAATCAACTTTTATTGAATCCTGAATTCTTGGAAATTTGGGTCTCCTTGTATCTTCTATCAACTCTGTAGCATGTAATGCTTTCTAATGCTCTTTCGTAGAATGATTTTTGAATACTAAGTAGTCATTATTTTCCAAGGATGAAGAAATCTTACAGCAAAATGCTTATTTACTTTCCTAATAAAGAAGAAAGCTATATTATTTTTTAATTTACTATGCAATGTTTAAGCATTTGCAAAAGTAGACGTAATAGTATTTATAATGAATCTACATATACCCATCACCCAGCTTCAGCAGTTACCAAACATGACCAATCTTGGTTCACATATCATTTTTTTGGAGACAGAGTCTTGCTCTGTTGACGAGGCTGGGGTACATTGGAGCAGTCTCGGCTCACTGCAGCCTCCACCTCCCAGGTTCAAGTGATTCTCGTGTCTCAACCTCCCAAGTAGGTGGGACTACAGGTATGCACCACCACGCCCAGCTAATTTTTGTATTTTTAGTAGAGATGGGGTTTCATCGTGTTGGCCAGGTTGGCCCCGAACTCCTGACCTCAAGTGATCCACTCTCCTCTGCCTCTTAAAGTGCTAGGATTACAAGCATGAGCCACCACGCCTGGCCCAGTTCACATACCATTTTAATGAAGGTATATAATCTCAGATTTCATCTAAGAGATTAACCAACATGTAAAAAAGGGTTTCCTCCAGTAGAGGTATTTTAAACCTGAAAGTTATAGAATCTTTATTTTTGTCATTTAGCACAACCTTCATTAGGAAGTAGTTGTGCCTAGATTCAATAAACTGGTCTGGCCAGGTGCAGTGGCTCATGCTTGTAATCCCAACACTTTAGGAGCCCAAGGCAAGAGGATTACTTGAGGCCAGGAGTTCGAGATCAGCCTGGGCAACGTACTGAGACCCCATCTCTATATAAAATTTTAAAAATAAATAAATTAGGCCGGGCACGGTGGCTCACACCTGTAATCCCAGCACTCTGGGAGGCCGAGGCGGGCAGATCACCTGAGGTCAGAAGTTCGAGACCAGCCTGGCTAACATGGTGAAATCCCATTTCCACTGAAAATACAAAAAATTAGCCGGGTGTGGTGGCGCGTGCCTGTAATCCCAGCTACTTGGAAGGCTGAGGCAGGAGAATCGCTTGAACCTGGGGGGCAGAGGTTGCAGTGAGCCGAGATAACACCATTGCACTCCCGCCTGGGCAACAAGAGCGAAACTCCATCTCAAAGAAAAGAAAATAAATAAATAAAATAACCTGGGCGCGGTGGCTCACGCCTATAATCCCAGCACTTTGGGAGGCTGAGGCGGGCAGATCACTTGAGGTCAGGAGTTCAAGACCAGCCTGGTCAACGTGGTGAAACCCCATCTCTACTAAAAATACAAAAACCAGCCAGGCATGGTGTGCGCACCTGTAATCCCAGCTACTTGGGAAGCTGAGGCAGGAGAATCGCTCGAACCTGGGAGCCGGAGGTTGCAGTGAGCTGAGATGGCACCGCTGCACTCCAGCCTGGGTGACAGAGTGAGACTTCTCAAAAAAATAAAAATAAAATAAAATAGACTGGATCTACATCTCTGTGCTTTTGCTTAAGCCTGTTACCTCCTCATATTATTTCTTCAATAAAGATAAATAATGACTGACCAATATGTATCTGGGAAGTCTGGGGCAATACCATAGAATCTATAATCAAACACATTGATGTTTGAATATTCATACTGTGTTGTGTATATAGATATAAATGGCCTCACGTAAGTTCGTCAGTTTTGCCACCAGATTAGTTTGCCAAAATCTTAGGTTTTTTCAGAGCTTTTTGGGTTTTAGAGTTGTAGATAAAGGGATAGTGCATGTTATACACTGTGTTGCTTACTTTAAGATTCTATAATCCATGTTAAATCTATTTGTGTACACTTTTTGTAGAGCTTTAGTGATACATTTGAATGAAAATATTTTCAGTATTTCAGTTAAGAGATGGCTACCTGTAGCCGTATGTTAAGATGGATTATTAGGCCATACCAGGCTTAGAGAGAAAGAGTGCCGGGATATAGTATTATGATTGTAAATGTGAGAAGTGGCATCATATTTACCAGATATTTGTTATCCCTAATGCATCTCATTGAAGATAGTATTTTTGACTCTTTCTACCCCAGTTTTCTGTGTGTAGTTACACAGACAGGCCTTCTTGATATCACAGTGCATTTCAAGTCCAGTATGCTCAAAGGTAAGTCTGCCTCTTCAGGAAGATATAAAAATTTTATAGCACCTTTTCAGCAGATAAAAGATTTTCCTGTTTTTAAATTAACCTTTAACAGGTCTACATAATTGCTGTGCAAAGACATAAAAACCACAGACAACCTTTGAAGACTACCACCTGTTTAGAAGACAGTATCAGAAATGGATCATGTTCATCAGATGGACTGCTTGACTTAGTCTATGCAGATCTTGGCACGCTAAGCAGACTCTGGCTTGCTGCACTTCAGGATTTTGCTCTTTTAACTTTGCCTTCAGAATTTGCCTCCCAACTTCCTGCTGAAGGTAAGGAGATAAAATACTTAGATAATTCCTAGAGTGACAGTAACACATTTTCTTTTTTTTTTTTTTTTATTGACAGGGTCTTACTTTGTTTCCCAGGCTGGAGTGCAGTGGTGCAATTTTGGCTCACTGCAACCTCTGCCTCCTGGGCTCAGGCGATCCTGCCACCTCAGCCTCTCAAGTAGCAAGGACTACAGGCACACACCACCATGCCCAGCTAATTTTTGTATCTTTTGTAGAGAGGGAGTTTTGCCTTGTTGCCAGGCTGTTCTCAAACTTCTGTAATCCCAGCAGTTCGGGAAGCCGAGGCGGGCAGATCACTTGAGGTCAGGAGTTCAAGACCAGCATGGCCAACATGGTGAAACCCTGTTTCTACTAAAAACACAAAAGTTAGCCAAGTATGGTGGTGAGTGCCTGTAATCCCTGCAACTTAGGAGGCTGAGGCAGGAGGATTGCTTGAACCCGGGAGGCTGAGGTTGCAGTGAGCGGAGATCGCACCACTGTACTCCAACCTAGGTGACAAGAGTGAGACTCTGTCTCAAAAAAAAAGGATACACCCACCAGCAACTTGTTTTCATTTCTCCACACTGTATTATCATACTTAATAATTTTTGCCAATCTGATGGCTATGAAATATTTCATTGTTTTATTTTCTTATTTCCTTGATTAAGAATCTTTAAGTTGCTTCTTCCATAAATAATGTAGACATAATCTTTGCCTGTCTGCTATTTGGTATTTATTTTGTTGTAAAATACAATGAATCTTTCTGAGTTTCTCTTCAAAACATTTAGCCTTTAACTTCCTTACCCTTTGTTCTCAAACTCAACTTTCTTGTTTCTCCTTGCCTCTACTTACTGTAAACAGCCTACCCCCTTCCTGTCAGTTTTAATCGATAACTGGCATCTGTTCCTTTGGTTACCTGTACCCATTGTCCTCCCGAAACTGCACGTCCCACATGCTCCACCACTGGACCTCACGTCCCCCTCCCTTCCATATTTAGAAAAATATTTACAAGTAGCCATTCGGGTCAGCTCAGATTGTGCAATCCACAGCCCATTGGAGAAGAACACAGAGATACAGATCGCATTAGGATATAAAAGCCCTCTTGTCTCCTTTGTTTGGTGTGCACTTGCGATCTTGATTGATGCGAGTGACACCCTTTTGCAAAAGTAAATTGCCTTGCTGAGGAAACTAAAATTATATCCGAGTGCTGTTTCTGTTGCAGCATCAGAAATGCATTTATAACAATTGTTTTCTTCCTGATTGTTTAATCCTTCCTGATTGTTTAATCCTTTATATATATATATACACACACAACACTATTCCTTTGTGGTTGCATGTCTTGTAAGTATTTTCTCTCAGTCTGTAACTTGTTCTTTTCTTTTACCTTTTTTAAACTAATGTAAGCTGGGTGTGATGTAGTACACCTGTAGTCCCAGCTACTCAGAAGGCTGATGTGGGAAGATCCCATGAGCCCAGGAGTTGGAGGCTGCAAGCAGCTATGATTGTGCCACTGCACTCCAGCCTGGGTGACAGAGCAAGTCCCTCCCTAAAAAAAAAAATTTTTTAAGGAATGTAATCAGTCAGTCATTTATGGTTTGTGTTTTTGTATGTCACCACATACATTTTTAAACTTAAGATCATAAAGACATATAAGCTTTACAGTTTTGCCTTTTACATTTTGAACTTTGGTAGAACTGGAATTTATTTTGTGTGTGTGGAATAGGGATAGGGTTCTTATTTTTAGTCAGTTACTAATACTGCATTTTATGGGTTGGTTACTTTGTAGCCACTCTTAATCTTCATGTTATTCCAAAATGTCTTAACTATCATTGTATTTTCACTTTTTGATATGAATTTTAGAATGAGCCTATAAAGTTCTACTAGTTTTGTGTGTGTGTGTTTGGTTTGTTTGTTTGTTTGTTTTTAGAGACAGGGTGTTGCTTGGTTGCCCAGGCTGGAGTACAATGACTGTTCACAGGAGCAATCATAGTGCACTACAGCTGGGCTCAAGTGATCCTGCCACCTCACCCTCCTAAGCAGCTGGGACTATGGTGTATACTATGGTGCCCAGCCTAGTTCTATTAGAATTTTCATTGAAATTATACACAAAAAGATATGTGGAGTGTTTGTTGTACTTTTCAGTAGCATAAAAATGGAAACAAAATGAAAATAAACTGATTTACTTACACAACAGAAAAATGAATGACAGACATATAGCAACTGTAAGTAAATCTTAAAAATAATATTAAGTGAAAAAAATATTTATTTATTTATTTATTTATTTATTTATTTATTTATGATGGAATCTTGCTCTGTGGCCCAGTCTGGAGGGCAGTGGCTTGATCTCAGCTCACTGCAACCTCCACCTCCCGGGTTCAAGCAATTCTTCTGCCTCAGCCTCCCAAGTAGCTAGGACTACAGGCGTGCACTACCACGCCCAGGTAATTTTTGTATTTTTAGTAGAGACAGGGTTTCTCCATGTTAGCCAGGCTGGTCTCGAGCTCCTGACCTCAGGTGATCTGCCTGCCTCAGCCTCTCACAGTGCTGGGATTACAGGCTTGAGCCACTGTGCCTGGCCAAAAAAAAAATAAAGGATGCATGTAAGCCAGGCACAGTGGTACATGCTGGTAGTCTCAGCTACTCAGGAGGCTGAGGTGGGAGGGTCACTGGAGCTCAGGAGTTCAGGGCCAACCTGGACAACATAGTGAAACCCCATCTACAAAAAAAAAAAAAAAAAAAAAATACAGTATGATGCCTTTTAAGTAAACGTTTAAACACACAAAACAATAGCATATGTTATTAATGAATACATACATTATTGTGAAAGTATAAGACCATATCTTGGAGTCATTCTTACTGGCTTGAGGAAAGTAGTCATGGAAGGAGGGGCAAGAATTAGTGGTATTAACAGTTTTAGGTTTTTTAAGGAAAAAAATGGCCAGGCACAGTGGCTCACGCCTGTAATCTCAGCACTTTGGGAGGCTGAGGTGGGCAGATTGCCTGAGCCCAGGAGTTCAAGACCAACCTGGGCAACATGGTGAAACCCCATCTCTACTAAAATACAAAAAATTAGCTGGGCATGGTGGTGCACACCTGTGGTCCCAGCTACTCAGGAGGCTAAGGCAGGAGAATCACTTGAACCCAGAAGTCAGAGGTTGGCAGTGAGCCGACATCACGCCACTGCACTCCAGCCTGGGTGACACAGTGAGACTCCATCTGAAAAAAAAAAAAGAAAAAAATTAAGAGAGATTTAAGAAAATCAGGGAAAATGTTAATGTTCATCTTGGAAGTGGGTAAGTGGGTATTGGTATTTATTTTAATCACACATATACACATATTTTGTTTTAAAATGTTTATGATTAAATTATAAAAAGTTACAAATTAGGCTGAAAACTTTTTATGAAGTTAAAAGTAGATCAGCCCTATGACCTATCAGTTGTACTCTCAGTAAAGATAACATTGATAACAAAATACTGATAACACAGCAGCATGAATGAATCTCTAAAAATGTTGTTAGGTTATTTTGTGAACAAAATATTAGTCACAAATAAGTACATATGTATATGTGATTCTATTTATATGAAGTTCAAGAATAGGCAAAACTAATCTGTGCTGATGAAAAGTAGAAAGTAGTTGCCTTAGGGTATAGGGAAATGACAGGAAAAGGGTACAAGGGAACTTTCAGAGTGATGGAAATGGTCTATATCTTGTAACAGAAAAAAGAGAATATATTGGAAGCTAATCTCTTCTTTTATTTTTCCTGCAACTATTTGCTTTAGGCGGTGCTTTCTACACAGCAGAGACTAGTGAAAATGCAAAATTGCATTATTACAACTCCTGGGCACTTATCCTCCATGCTACAGCATTGTGGCTTACAAGCACGGGCTTTGTTGTTGCTGACCCAGATGAAGGAGCATCTAATCTCTCCAGGCCTGTAACACCAACTTCCATGTGTCAGGGTTCATCATCTGGGGCTACCATAAAGTCCCCTGAGGATGTCTACACTGATAGATTCCATCTTATTTTAGGTCAGTTAAACCACTTATACAAGTTTACAACCCAAGGGGGGTTTTTTTTTGTTTTGTTTTGTTTTGTTTTGTTTTGAGATGGAGTTTCGCTCTTTAGCCCAGGCTGGAGTGCAGTGGCACGATTGCAACTCAAGCTCACAATTATTGTCAATTGAAAATAAAAATATAAATTACTTAAGCTCTCTGCTCATTTATGTCAGAATTAGTGTCAATAATAGTGCCTACTTTGTCAACTATTATGAGAATTTAATAAAAAGATGTATGTCAAAGCACAGTGACTGACACGTGGTAATCACCCAATAAATTTTGGCCAAAGTAAAGTTATGAAACTCCATATGTTTTCTGGTGCAATTTCATTGTAATTTTTGCAGCTTTGAACTGTTTCATAGCAACTAAGCAACTAGTGCACAAGCCTAGTTTAGATTTTTGTTTGTTTGTTTGAGACAGAGTTTTGCTCTTGTTGCCCAGGCTGAAGTGCAATGGAGCAATCTTGGCTCACCGCAATCTCTGCCTCCTGGGTTCAAACAATTCTCCAGTAGCCAGGATTACAGGCATGTGCCACCATGCCCAGCTAATTTTATATTTTTAATTGAGACGGGGTTTCTCCATGTTGGTCAGGCTGGTCTCAAACTCCCCACCTCAGATGATCTGCCTGCCTCGGCCTCCCAAAGTGCTGGGATGACAGGCGTGAGCCCCTGTGCCTGGCATAGATTTTTTTTTTTTGTACATGTAGATAGAAACAAACTATTAAGTGACTTGTCATTTAATTGTTTGGTCTTAAATTCATTGTGATTTATTTGTATTACCTTTTTACGGTTTGTTTATATATCTTACCAAAATATAAGATTAATTACTTAATTTCATAAACTAATAATTTGAAAGAAGCCTCCTCCTCTTTTTTTGCTTTCCACAGGAATCAGCGTGGAATTTCTATGTTCCTTACGTTCAGATGCAACCATGGAAAGCATAACTGCTTGTTTACATGCATTGCAAGCACTTCTAGATGTACCTTGGCCCAGATCAAAAATTGGCAGTGATCAGGTGATTTATCTGGGGTTTTTTTTGTAAGGCTTCTCTAGTCTTTAAGGAAGAGAAACATGTTCAGGTTTCTATAGTTAACAGAAAGTAAACACAGAGAAATTTTTTTTAAAACCGTACAGCTGCACAGCTAGGCCTTGAACCAGAATGCCATAAGCATATGTGTTGACCCAAAAGCAGTCATGCCTCTTACTCTGCCACTTTTCTGTCTCTGCTTCTTTCTGCAATGATGGGAGGGTTCTATATTGCATTGTCGAGGACAGTAGCCACTAATTACATGTGGCATTTATTCTTTGTCTCTTTCTACTTCTGCATACCCTGCTCTTTGTGTATATACCTATATCTTATATTCCATTCCCCAAGAGAGAATCTAATGGGTTCATGTAGTTAGAGTCCATTACAAAGTATTCCTGTTGGCTGAGTTCTCCCTCCAGGTCTTTTTAAGAGATTGCTGGCTAGCCTGTAGGTGGAGTCAGACACTAATATCTGACTTGGGTGTGGCCATGGGAAAAGGGTTCCTGTACAAAGTATGGTACTTTGCTTTGACTGCTTTTCTCAAGGGCAAGTGTGCATTGGGCAGATACTTTTGATACTGTGTTTTATCAAGTATATTACTTTTGTTATTGACTCTTGGATGTTAAGATAAGTGAGTAGTGGCCGGGCGAGGTGGCTCACGTCTGTAATCCCAGCACTTTGGGAGGCTGAGGCCGGCGGATCACGAGGTCAGGAGATCAAAACCATCCTGGCTAACACAGTGAAACCCTGTCTCTACTAAAAATACAAAAAAAAAATTAGCTGGGTGTGGTGGTGCATACCTGTAGTCCCAGCTACTCAGGAGGCTGAGACAGGAGAATAGTGTAAACCTGGGAGGCGGAGCTTGCAGTGAGCGGAGATCGCGCCACTGCACTTCAGCCTGGGCAACAGAGCAAGACTCCGTCTCAAAAAAAAAAGATAAGTGAGTAGTATAATTTCCTCTGCATAGACTGTCTATTATTTAAGTGTTTAATACTAACTTTTATTAGGTTTAAAACATAAATCAGGTTGAGACAGGGTTTCACCATGTTGGTCAGGCTTGATCTCGAACTCCTGGCCTCAAGTAATCCACTCACCGCAGCCTCCCAAAGTGCTGGGATTGCAGGCATGAGCCACTGTGCCCAGCCTCTGGAGTTGATTTAAAATGGAGCAAGTGTTACTTAACTTTATTGCACTAAAGCAATTTGTTATATTCTCTTTTTCTGAATTTTGTCATGGCATTTAGCATTGGTATTTTTTACAAAAGAAATGTGTAATTTCTAATACAGTGTCCTGTACATGATTTCCATGATAGGACTTGGGTATAGAATTGCTGAATGTTCTACATCGAGTAATTTTAACCAGAGAATCACCTTCCATTCAGTTGGCTTCACTTGAAGTGGTAAGGCAGATTATCTGTGCTGCTCAAGAACATGTGAAGGAAAAAAGACGAAGTGCAGAAGGTAAATGTTAATCTTTAATGCCGAGTTGATCAAATAGCATCATTCTTTTGTAAAGTATTATTTAATGTGTCTATATAGTTTTGATAATCTTTTGTGTGTAGTACAAATATAACATGTCTAGGCATGGCCTTATTTACTTTTTGTGCTCTACACATTCAGAGAAACTTCTCTGGTAATAAACTATAGAAATGATCCCTGAAAGTAGAGTCTTTAGGCATGGCTTTATTTATTTATTTATTTACTTACTTATTTAGTGAGACAAGGTCTCACTCCAGTTGCCCAAGCTGGAGTGCATTGGCACAATCTCGCCTCACTGCAGCCTTGACCTCCCAGGCTCAGGTGATTCTCCCACCTTAGCCTCCTGAGTAGCTAGGACTACAGGCGCATGCCACCACGCCTGGCTAATTTTTTTGTATTTTTTAGTAGAGACGGGATGTGGCCATGTTGCCCAGCCTGGTCTCTCGAACTCCTAGACTCAGACAATCCATCCACCTCGGCCTCCCAGAGTGCTGGGATTACAGGCATGAGCCATCATGCCCAGCCTGGCATGGTTTTAAATCTTCTCATTCACCTCTACATGTTTAGATATTGTCAGTAGTTAAACTACTATTCTCTGGGTGAAATGAGAATTTTAACAAAACCTGGAAGAAATAAATCCCTTACACTACTAGAGTACTTGCTTTAGCTGTGTTTACCAACGTGCACGGAAAGAACTTATGTTTGCAGATTGCTCATTTACAAGTCTAATATGGTATTGGAGAGTTTACCACTTAAGATTATAGTTGGCTACATATTATAAAAAACCCAATATAACAGAGGATTTAAACCCCAAAGATTTATTTGCTCATCTAAATAGGTGGCCAGAGATAGGCAGTCTAGGGCTGACATGGCACCTTCTTAAAGACATTAAGGACGTGACTTTCTGTCTTTCTGTCCAGCCACCATCGATACGTAAGGTCACATGGTAATTTCTGGAGCTCTAGCTATCAGATTTACGTCTTAACAGCAAGAAGGAGTTAACCGGGCAATATTGTAAGGCTGACAGGATTAAAAAGACTTCTTTTGACCAGTTGCAATAGGAAGTCATAATAAAGATGATTACTTTTAATAAAGAAGATTACTTTTACCTTCATAACTTCTTTCTCCCTCAGTCTTTAACACCCAAAATTTAGTCATTAAATGTATTTCCTGGCCGGGCGCAGTGGCTCATACCTGTAATCCTGGCACTTTGGGAGGCTGGGGCGGGTGGATCGCTTGAGGTCAGGAGTTCTAGACCAGCCTGACCAACATGGTGAAACCTCGTCTCTACTAAAAATACAAAAATTAGCTGGGCATGGTGGTGCATGCCTGTAATCCCAGCTACTTGGGAGGCTGAGGCAGGAGAATCGCTTGAAACTGGAAGGCAGAGGTTGCAGTGAGCCGAGATCACGCCATTGCATTCCAGCCTGTGTGACAGAGCGAGACTCTGTTTCAAAAAAATAAAATAAATGTATTTCCTGTAACAGGATTTAACTAAATTGCCATCTACCAGAAGCAGAGCAAGCACAAAGTATTTATTAAACACTGTTCTTTCTTTTAGTTGATGATGGGGCTGCTGAAAAGGAAACTCTGCCAGAGTTTGGAGAGGGAAAGGACACCGGAGGACTTGTGCCTGGGAAGTCTTTGGTCTTTGCAACACTGGAATTGTGTGTATGCATTCTAGTTAGACAGCTCCCAGAATTAAACCCTAAATTGACAGGTAGCCCAGGAGTAAAAGCTAGGAAGCCACAGATGCTATCAGAAGATGGAAGTAGATTGGTTTCAGCTGCATTGGTTATCCTTTCCGAACTTCCTGCAGTGTGCTCTCCTGAAGGTATGCTGTGGTATGTGATTGCTTGACTTGACCTAGAAGAGAAATGGTTTTAATGGATAATGGAGTCTAGTTGCTAATCTTTTTCTTTTTAAATGAATGCTGACCCAAACATTTGGGCATTGTCTTTAATCCTCTAAGATTAGGATTACAGTTTAATAAATGGTTTCACTAAAAGTAAAAATATAGAGGGTCAGCCGCAATGGCTCATGCCTGTAATCCCAGCACTTTGGGAGGCCAAGGTGGGTGGATCACCTGAGGTCAGGAGTTCGAGACCAGCCTGACCAACATGGTGAAACCCCATCTCTACTAAAAATACAAAATTAGCCAGGCGTGGTGGCACATGGCTGTAATCCCAGCTACTCAAGAGGCTAAGGCAGGAGAATTGCTTGAACCCAGGAGGTGGAGGTTGCAGTGAGCCAGGATCACGCCATTGCACTCCAGCCTGGGCAACAAGAGTGAAATTACGTCTGAAAAAAAAAAGAGTGAAAATATAGATAGCAAGTATTGTAGATATGCTCTTCTATGATTGACAGTACTTCTGACAAGTCGGTGGCAATTATTAGTGCTTGGGCATGTTTTGGTATACAGTTTCTAACAGACTTTTCCTGCCTCAGTGATGGCAGAAGTTTGTCGTTGTATCTGGTTCTGTTTGGAATTGACTCCATACTCTTTTTTGTTGTTGTTTGACACAAGTACTTTCTCTGTCACCCAGGCCAGAGTGCAGTGGAACAATCATAGTTCACTGTAACCTCAAACTCCTGGGCTTAAGCAATCCTCCTGCCTTAGCCTCCTGAGTAGTTAGGACTCAGGCCTGTGCCACCATACCTGGCTATTTTTTTTTTTAATTTTTTGTAGAGATGGGGTCTTGCTGTGTTGCCCAGGCTGGTCCTGAACTCCTGGCCTCAAGTGATCTTCTCTCCTTGATATCCGAAAGTGCTGGGACTACAGGTGTGAGCCACCATGCCCAGCAAGTCCATACTCTTTAACATAGCATTTAAGGCTCTCTGTGTAGCTCTGCTAAGTCATTACCTTTTTTCAGTTCCTTCTTTGCAAATCCTAAACCCAAGAGGCTTCATATTCATCCTTGTTCTGTGCTATCGTGTCATTACTTGATCTGAAATGACCTTTATCTGCTTTTTAAAATTTTTTTTCCTTCATGGTTCAACTGCAGGGCTACCTCATGTATAAAGCCTTCCTGAAAAACTCTAGCTCATCTGAGTTTTGTTTTTTCATGTATATGCATGTGTTATTTCCATATGTAGGTCTGTAGCTCGTATCTGTCCTACAAAGGCATTATATGTAATTGATTATTACATATAAAAGAGAAATGTCTTGTTTCCAATTAAATTTTGTATATTCTGTGAAACCTAGCAGATTATAGGTATTTAGTACTTAGTAGATACTTCTTAATTGGTAAACATATTTCTGCTAAAGGTGTTTTTTTTTGTTTTTTGTTTGTTTGTTTTTTGAAATGGAGTCTTGCTGTGTCACCCAGGCTGGAGTGCAGTGGCGCAATCTCAGCTCACTGCAACCTCTGCCTCCCGGATTCAAGCAATTCTTCTGCCTCAGCCTGCTGAGTATCTGGGACTACAGGCGTGCGCCACCACACCCGGCTAATTTTTGTATTTTTAGAAGAGAGGGTTTCACCATATTGGCCAGGCTGGTCTGGAACTCCTGACCTCATGATCCACCCACTGTGGCCTCCCAAAGTGCTGGGATTATAGGCATGAGTCACCACACTCAGCCACTAAAGGTGTTATTTTTTTGTTAGTTGGTTTGTTTGTTTTTTTTTTAGACAGGGTCTCACTCTGTGCCCAGGCTGGAGTTCAGTGGTACAATCTCAGCTTACTGCAGCCTCAACCCCCTGGGCTCAAGCAGTCTTCCCACCTCAGCCTCCTAAGTAGCTGGGACCACAGGCGCACACCACCATCCCAGCTATTTTTTTTTTTTTTTTTGTAGAGATGAAGTCTCACTGTGTTGCCCAGGCAACATTGTGAATGTACTTAATGCCACTGGACTGTACGCTAAAAATGGTTAAAATGTTGTATATATTTTACCACAGTAAAAGATAAATAAAAATAAATTCATTTATCAGCTGCCAAAGAAAACAAAAACAGCGAAAGCACAATGATACTCATACAATTTAAACATCATCTCCAGTTATAACCATCAAGATTTAATCCATCCTTAAAAATTTTAATAAAGCTACTTACATTATCTTAACAGTTATAATTCTTTATTAGAAATCATCTTTTAAGAACTAAAAATCTGACATTGTCTTACTCCTTGATGATTTCTTTTTAGGAACCATATATGTATAGCTTGAAATCCAGTGTGTTTTTAAAAAATGTATCTTACAGGAAGCATCTCAATTCTCCCTACTATATTGTACCTCACAATTGGGGTCCTCAGAGAGACTGCTGTGAAGTTACCTGGGGGCCAGTTATCTTCGACAGTTGCAGCTTCCCTACAGGCTCTAAAAGGAATATTATCTTCTCCCATGGCCCGGGCAGAAAAGAGCCATACTGCTTGGACTGACCTTCTCCGAAGTGCCTTAACAACAATTCTTGACTGTTGGGATCCAGGTAATTGAGGCTATTTGGAAGCAGTTCAGTTTGTTTTAAAAAGTGAGAAGAAGAGTTATTTGAAGATAAGATATTTTACTTGATCATATTTGGCCATATCACCTAGAGGAGACCATATTCAATACTTCGTGTTTAGAGGATATGTATAAGTAGATAGAAAATTGGCCAGGCGCAGTGGCTCACACGTATAATCCCAGCACTTTGGGAGGCCAAGGCAGGTGGATCACCTGAGGTCAGGAGTTTGGGACCAGCTGGGCAACATGGTGAAACCCCATCTCTACTAAAAATACAAAAATCAGCCGGGTCTGGTGGCACACGCCTGTAATCCCAGCTACCCAATGCTGTCTCAGCTACTCCACTGAGACAGGAGAATTGCTTGAACCCTCTGGAGGCGGAGGTTGCAGGGAGCCAAGATCACGCCATTGCACTTCAGCCTGGACAACAGAGTGAGACTCTGTCCCCCCCCAAAAAAATAATAAAGCTGTGTTCTGGGGCCAGGCACGATGGCTCACGTCTGTAATCCCAGCACTTTGGGAGGCCGAAGCTGGCGGATGACTTGAGGTCAGGAGTTCAAGGCCAGCCTGGCCAACATGGTGAAACCCCATCTCTACTGAAAATACAAAAATTAGCCAGGTGTGGTAGTGCACGCCTGTGGTCCCAGCTCTCGGAAGGCTGAGGCAGGAGGATTGCTTAAATCCAGGAGGCAGAGCTTGTAGTGAGCCAAGATTGTGCCACTGCACTCCAGCCTGAGTGACAGAACAAGACTCTTCTCTCAAAAAAATAAAATTAAAAAGCCGTGTTCCGATTTTAACAGCATTAAGGTTGTTAAATGACAGGCAACCTATATTTTGACAGTGAAAGACCTTCAGATGTAATAGTGTGTTTAGTAAAAAATGTAGTATGATCCATGTCTAGCCAACGGAAGTTTTTAATACGCACAGTATACTGAAAAGTACATAAGCCATACAAAAAGACCAATCTGGTTCACCATGCCAGCATTTACTAAGTGACTAGCCAAGTTATTCAGTTTTTCTGCACCTTAGTTTTCTTATTAATAAATAGGGATATTATGTTGCAAGAAATTATTAGAGCAGTAACAATATGTGAAAAGCATCTCACTTATTACCTGGCATATATCAATAAATGATAGCCAGTATTATTTTCAGCATCCATTAAAACTTGTTTTTCGTTGGGTGTGGTGGCTCACACCTGTAATCCTAGCTACCCAGGAGGCTGAGGCAGGAGAATCGCCTGAACCCGGGAGGCAGAGGTTGCAGTGAGCCGAGGTTGCAGTGAGCCGAGGTCGTACCACTGTACTCCAGCCTGGGGGACAAAGCGAGACTCCATCTCAAAAAAAAAAAAAAAAAAAAAAAAAAAAAAACCAAAAAACTTGTTTCTCTTTTTTCTTATTTTTGTGAGGTTTTCATTTTCAATAGTATGTTGTAGTGATTATAAAAAGTCTTTAGACACAGTGTGCATTTTCCCTGCCTTCCCAGTTTTGTTTATAAATGTCACAATTTGCCGTATTTCATTTTACGTATAAAATGTTTTCAACTGAAATAGCATTTATTGACCACACACTTTGCCCAAAGTTGGGAATCTAGTGGAGTCTGGCTCCTATAAATTGCGGTAGGGTGTGATTATTACCTTAAGAATTTCGCAAAGGCAATAGTCTTAATTATCACTGCATTTCTAGTACAATAAAAAAAATTCTAACTGGTTTTTTTTAAAAAATGGGAGTAATTAGTACTGTTTAAGTGAAATCAGGCAGAGTGTCACAAGTAGGACTCTCTAAAAGTACTCACTGAGAGGGAGTTTGGGGAGCAAGAAGTTTATTAAGAAACAACATCTGTGAAGGGAAGAGGGGAAGGCAGTATTGGGCAAAAGAAGTCAAACTGTGACAGTTTCCCAACAAATCTCAGTAAATCCATCTGAGGAGCTCTGGAGCCAGATTGCCCATCAGAGTGTCTTAACATATGACAGAAATGGCCTGGCCTTCAAATGTGGGCTGCTCCAGGAAGGATTTGATCTCAGGTAAGACAGCCATCTCTAGCTGAGACTGATCCGGAAGGAGCTGACCCCTTGATCACACTTCCCACAGCTGGGCAGCACATTCTCCCTTGAAGGGGGTCTCAGTGGTACATCTCTTTATCCACCACTAGAGGCTTCTCAGAAGAGTCAACATCTTAAAGGATTAGAAAGTTTTCTCCACATGGACATCATAGAAATGGATTCTAGGAATCGCTTGAACCCGGGAGGTGGAGATTGCCGTGTGAGCCAAGATCGCAACCTCTGCACTCCAACCTGGGCGACAGAGCGAGACTCTGTCTCAAAAAAAAAAAAAAAGAAAGAAAGAAATGGATTCTAGGTACAATAGTTTGACCAAAAACCTGGAGAATTAAATAGCTAAGGAAGGCAAGTAGAACAATGAGGGGGTGTGGGTTTGGATGGAAGAGTGTATAAGAGTGGTGAATGGTGATTAGTAGGGAAAGAAAGGAAGTTGGATGGTACATAGGGCCAGATTTTGGAGGGCTTGGCATGATTTGGACTGCCTTTATTAGGCATGTGGAATCATGAAACGTTTTGTTGTTGTTGTTGTTGTTGTTTTTGAGATGGAGTCTCGCTCTGTTGCCCAGACTGGAGTGCAATAGTGCAATCTCAGCTCACTGCAACTTCTGCCTCCCAGGTTCAAGCGATTCTCCTACCTCAGCCTCCTGAGTAGCTGGGATTACAGGTGCTCACCACCAGGCCTGGCTAATTTTTGGTTTTTTTGTATTTTCAGTAGAGACAGGGTTTCACCATGTTGGTCAGGCTGGTCTTGAACTCCTGACCTCGTGATCTGCCCGCCTCGGCCTCCCAAAGTGCTGGGATTACAGACATGAGCCATCATGCCCGGCCGAAAGGGTTTTTTGTTTTGTTTTGTTTTGTTTTGTTTGAGACGGAGTTTTGCTCTTGTTGCCCAGACTGGAGTGCAATGGCGCGATCTTGGCTCACCACAACCTCTGCCTCCCAAGTTCAAGCAATTCTCCTGCCTCAGCCTCCCGAGTAGCTGGGATTACAGGCATGTGCCACAACGCCTGGCTAATTTTTTTTGTATTTTTCATAGAGACAGGGTTTCTCCATGTTGGTCAGGCTGGTCTCGAACTCCTGACCTCAGATGATCCACCCACATTGGCCTCCCAAAGTGCTGGGATTACAGGCATGAGCCACCGTGCCCGGCCATGAAAGGGTTTTTAAAAGGAAAGTAATGTGCTTGGATTTGCGATTCTAAAGGTTCGCTCTTGGCAGCAGTGTAAAGAAGAAAGTCAAACTGTGGGAGATAAGATAATAATAGTATGGACAAAAAGGAGTAAAATGATGAAAAGTAAAATGTTAAGCAGTTTTCAACAGAACTTACTGATAGTTTGATTTAGGGGTTGAAAGGGTAGGATGACTTGAACAGTCAAATGTGATTAACAGAAATAACCAAGTGAGGGTTTTTAGGAGAAGATAGTTGATTTTGAAGTGCCTAGAGGATAGTCAAATGGAGCAGATGGGTAGAGGTATGGAATTCAAGAAAGTAGTCTGGGCTAGAGATACTTTCTGGACTATATATGTATTTGGGAGCTGTCAATGTAACCTATGGGACAATTGAAATCACTCAGCTTGAGTTTCTGGAGCAAGAAGAGGACCAAAATTAAGGTGAGAGGAGATTCAGAAGATAATGTAGTTACATAAGCCAGTTTTTAATAAAGAGGGAGTGGTCAGCACTATAAAATACTGTAGAGAGGCCAAACAGTGTGGGGGATAGAGCTCACAGTGTTGAGGCACAAATGAGAGGTATAAGGAATGGAAAAGATCAAATATAGGCTTCACAGGAAGAAGAGAAATAGCTAAATGGAAAGTGTAAGGTCAAGGGATAACTTTTTTTTAAGATGACATTCAAGCATGAGTTCATACAGGGGAAAAAAAGCAGGTGGACATGGGGTTGGAGATAGAAGTATTAGAAAGGAAAGCAGCATCCCTGTCTAGGCAGAAGGAATAAAATTTACAGCACATTTAAAAGGATTGACCTCTGCCAATATGAGGAAAGAACAGCAGGTAAGGATGGAAAATAATATTATAGTTACAAGTTTTTATGTTGAGGGCTGGCCAGTGTGGCTCACTCCTGTAATCCCAGCACTTTGGGAGGCCTTGGTGAGAGGACCGCTTGAGGCCAGGAGTTCAAGACCAGTGTGGGCAACATAACAAGATACTGTCTCTACAAATAAGAATAATAATTCATGTTGAGGGTTATTATGAGCTTGCCTCTTTCATCTCACGCACAAAAAGATGGGTTTTGTTGTTGTTGTTTTTGTTTTTGGATGTGTATCAGGGAATTAGGCTAGGACAGGATTTAGACTAGCTACTAAGAGAAATTAAGGAGTTGATCATGACAGGTTAAATGTTTCCTGCCCAACAAATTGCCTCAAAACTTAGTGGCTTAAAAGAGCAAACACATATTATATTATCTGACAGTTTCTATGGGTCCAGGATTAGGAGCAGTTTATTTTTTTTTTATTTTTTATTTTTTATTTTTTTTTTGCAGTTAAGAATGCATCTTTATTTTTGATGGTTGGGCTCCTGATCGGGACCATTACAGAGCTACTCACTAGTTTGTGCCTCTTCTTTTTTTTTTTTTTTTTTATTAATTTTTTTTGCATACAAAAACAATAAACATTTTCTAAAAATACATACAAACAAAAAGATGCGTATCAAACATATTAGGAAGGTTGCACATGGGAAGTCGGGGAATAGAAATGGGGGTGGGAGTTAAAATAAATGAGAGAGGGACTTTATATGGATCAGTGATAATAACTCAATCCTCTATTTGACAAAGAAGAGGGAGAAGGAAGAGGAAGAAAAAGAAAGTGGGATAAAGGATCAGAAAGGGAGGAAAATAGAAAAAATTAGAGTATGACTCCAGGGTAGACCTGTTTTGTTGTCATTGAGTTGGTTGGTTGGTTTGTCTGTTGTATTCTTCATGTTTCGCCAAGTTGGCCAGACTGGTCTCGAACTCCTAGCCCGAAGTGATCAACCCGCCTCGCCCCCCAGAGTGCTGGGACCAGAGGCGTGAGCCACCACGTCCAGCCCCCACATTGCTTCTGGCCTCCGTGGTAGACCTCCCAGACGGAGCGGCCAGGCAGAGGAGCTCCTCACTTCTACCCAGACACGGGGCGGCCGGGCAGAGGGGCTCCTCACTTCCCAGACGGGGCGGCCAGGCAGAGACGCTCCTCACTTCTTCCCAGACGATAGGTGGCCGGGCAGAGGCGCTCCTCACTTCCCAGACGATGGGTGGTCGGGCAGAGGCGCTCCTCACTTCCCAGACGATGGGTGGTCGGGCAGAGGCGCTCCCCACTTCCCAGACGATGGGTGGCCGGGCAGAGGCGCTCCTCACCTCCCAGACGATGGGTGGCCGGGCAGAGGCGCTCCTCACTTCCCAGACGATGGGTGGCCGGGCAGAGGCGCTCCTCACTTCCCAGACGGGGCGGCCGGGCAGAGGCGCTCCTCACTTCCCAGACAGGGTGGCCAGGCAGAGGCGCTCCTCACTTCCCAGATGATGGGTGGCCAGGCAGAGGCGCTCCTCACTTCCCAGACGATGGGTGGCCAGGCAGAGGCGCTCCTCACTTCCCAGACAGGGCGGCCGGGCAGAGGCGCTCCTCACTTCCCAGACGGTGGGTGGCCGGGCAGAGGCGCTCCTCACTTCCCAGACGGTGAGTGGCCGGGCAGAGGCTCTCCTCACTTCCCAGACGGTGTGTGGCCGGGCAGAGGCGCTCCTCACTTCCCAGACGGGGCGGCCAGGCACAGGTGCTCCTCACCTCCCAGACGGGGCGGCCGGGCAGAAGCGCTCCTCACTTCCCAGACGGTGGGTGGCCGGGCAGAGGCGCTCCTCACTTCCCAGACGGTGGGTGGCCAGGCAGAGGCTCTCCTCACTTCCCAGACGGTGTGTGGCCGGGCAGAAGCGCTCCTCACTTCCCAGACGGGGCGGCCAGGCAGAGGTGCTCCTCACCTCCCAGACGGGGCGGCCAGGCAGAGGTGCTCCTCACCTCCCAGACGGGGCGGCTGGGCAGAGGCGCTCCCCACCTTCCAGATGGGGCGGCGGCCGGGCAGGGGCTGCAATCCCAGCACCCTGGCAGGCCAAGGCAGGCGGCCGGGGAGTAGAGGCTGCCGCGAGGCCAGACCACGCCACCGCCCTCCAGCCCGGGCAACACCGAGCACTGGGTGAGCGAGACTCCGTCTGTAGTCCCAGTACCTCGGGAGGCTGAGGCGGGCAGAGCAGTCGGTGTCAGGAGCTGGCGACCAGCATGGCCAAGATGGCGAACGTGTGCCTGCATCCAAAGGAGAAAAGGCAGGCAGCGGTGGCGGGCGCCGGCAGTCCCAGGCAGTCCGCGGCGCGGGCAGCAGCAAGCCGAGTAGATTGTAGCCTGGGCCAGAGAGGGGAAAGAAAGAAAGAAAGAAAGAAAGAGAGAGAGAGAGAGAGAGAGAGAGAGAGGGAGAGGGAGGGAGGGAGGGAGGGAGGGAGGGCAGTTTAGCTATGTGGTTCTAACTTAGGTTCTGTCATGAAATTACTGTTAAGGTGTTGGCCAGGAGAGGGGAAAGAAAGAAAAGGAAGGAAGGAGGGAGGGAGGGAGGGAGGAAGGAAGGAAGGAAGGAAGGAAGGAAGGAAGGAAGGAAGGAAGGAAGGAAGGAAGGAAGGAAGGAAGGAAGGGCAGTTTAGCTATGTGGTTCTAGCTTAGGTTCTCTCATGAAATTACTGTTAAGGTGTTGGCCAGGGCTGCAGCTGGAGGATTCATTTCCAAGATGACTCATTCGTATGGCTAGCTAAGCGAATTGTGCATCTATCCTAGGTCAAAGAGAGTAGGAATAAAGATATTTTAGAAGAAATGGTAAAAGGAACCCAGGAGAACTTTATCTTGCTGAGAATAAAGACATTTTTACTAAACAAATTAGCTGACTCTGTTGCAGTTTCAAGTTGCTATAGGTGGTTAAAAATAACTGCTGTAAGGGAAGCAGTATAGCATTATAGTTAACAGTACACTCTCTGTAATCAAACTTTCTGCCTTACTAATTGTGTGACTTGGACAAATGACTGAATTTCTGTTTCTCGTCCATAAAATGAGAGATATAAGAGTACCTACCTCATGATGCTTTTATGTTGATTAAATATTTAATGTATATAAAGTGCTTATAACAGTGCTACATGTTAACTTTAAATATTAACTGTGTACTTATTTTACCTCAAAATCATTCAGATGTCTTTTATAAAATAAATCCTATTCATCCATAAAATTTTGCTTTCACTGCTACTGTGCCTCTTGAGTATAGTCAACTCAGGTATTGTCTCCTCAAGGCTTTCTCTGATCACCCAGTATAGACTGTCCTGAGCTACTTTGAATGTTGTTTGTTTGTTTGTTTGTTTGTTTGTTTGTTTGTTTAAAGAGACAGGGACTTGCTGTGTTGCCCAGGCTGGAGTGCAGTGTCTATTCACAGGCACGATCATTGTGCACTGCAGCCTTGAACTCCTGGACTCAACCAGTCCTCCCACCTCAGTGTCTCAAGTAGCTAGGACTGTAGACACACAACACTGTTCCTGGTGTGATGTTTGTTTTGTTTTGTTTTGTTTTGTTTTGTTTTTATTGAGACGGAGTCTCCCTGTGCAGCCCAGGCTGGAATGCAGTGGCGTAATCTTGGCTCACTGCAACCTCCGCCTCCCGATGTCAAGTGATTCTCCTGCCTCAGCTTCCCGAGTAGCTGGGATTACAGTCATGCGCCACCACATCTGGACAATTTTTGTATTTTTGGTAAAGACCAGGCTTCACCATGTTGGCCAGGCTGGTCTTGAACCCCTGACCTCAAGTGATCCGCCTGCCTCAGCCTCCCAAAGTGCTGGGATTACAGGCCACCGCGCCCAGCCAGCTTTTTAATATATTTTTATATGCTTAGACCTTATCACTAGCTTAAAGTCTTTGCTTCTCAGTTTATAGTGTATCTTCTCTACAAGATGTATTCTCTGTGCCTAAAAGAGGGCTGGCACACATTGTTTCTTAAGTACTTGTTGAATGAATGTGACTGAAACTACTACATATGTATGTCATTTCTTCATAAGTATCAACCCATTCTTAAACAATTTAAATATTTGAATTTGCTACACCTTTTCTTTTTGAGTAACGGTGATTTTTTTTCCACAGCAGTTTCATTAAAATTATTTAATGAGAGTATGACTGGAAAATAAAGGTAGATTACTTCTAATAGAAAATTCCTTCAAATGATTGTGATCTACACAGCTGTTTTCAGGTTTTTCTCTACTCTTGAGAAATCATATTTGTAAAGTGCTAAGGTATTTTCACTTGATACATGTATTATAAAAATACTTTAACAAAGAGAAAATAATTGTGCAAGCATTTCTGTGTTGCTTCACACTAAAAGTAATTAACATGATAAGTAGCATATACTGAGCATCATGTGTAGCATACTATTCTAAATGTTTCACATGGATTAACTCATTTAATCTTCACAACCCTATCAATGTGAGTACTGTTGTTATTCCCATTTTATGAATGAGAAAACTGAAGATGGAGTTAGATGTCCAAAGTCACACAACTAATAAATATATATTCCTAGTAACTGTATGTATTTATTTACTGATGGCTTAACCTTTAAAGATTGTAATTGCTTTGGTAGTTCTTAGCTCTAGAATTACTTATAATGCACATCTTAAAATGTACATTTGCCAGGGTTCTTAGTCAGCGTTCATTGTCTGTATCTGTTGTGTACACCAAACTGTTACTACCAAACTGAAGACAGCTTCACACAGGTATATAAAGCAGTAAATATGATCTGTTTCTAATAGAGCATTTCTCTTTAGTTGATGAAACACACCAAGAACTTGATGAAGTCAGTCTGCTTACTGCTATCACAGTGTTTATTTTGTCTACCAGTCCAGAAGTAACTACCATCCCATGCCTTCAGAAGCGCTGTATTGATAAATTTAAAGCTACTCTTGAGATAAAAGATCCTGTGGTAAGTGTCTTTTAGCAGAAAGATGTATGTAATAGGACAATGGCTAGGCTTTTACAAAATTTTCTGTGTGATTTTGTTGGCTCCAATAGGAAGTATTAGACTACAAATTTTTTATTTTTAGATTTAAGATTAATTTCTATTTCAGGAGTGACAAAGCCAAGTAACAGTAGTCTTGTTCTTCAGCCCTAAGGGTAGAGCATAGTGGCAGAAGAGGAAATGTTAAGAAACTGAATTTGAAATGGAGGAATCTTAAGATTGATGTAGCACTAGAACTTTGTAAGGGACTTTTATAAGATACTTTGTAGCATATTATAGAGGATTTTATTTAAAAAAAAAAAAAAAAAAGAAAGGGAGGTCAGGCACTGTGGCTCATGCCTGTAATTCCATCCAGCACTTTGGGAGGACGTGGTGGGCAGATTGCTTGAGGCCAGAAGTCCGAGAGCAGCCTGGGCAGCGTGGTGAGAATGCATCTCTACAAAAAATACAAAAATTAGCCTGGTGTGGGGGAGCAGGCCTGTAGTCCCAGCTGCTCTGGGGGACTGAGGCAGGAGGATCACTCGAGCCTGGGACCTTGAGGCTGCAATGAGTCTCGATCATGCCACTGCACCGCAGCCTGGATGACAGAGCCAGATACTGTCTCAAAAAAAGACTCCAGCACATACCTTCAGTAATATGAATGTGAAATAACAGGACCCATTCCAAAAGCAATACATACAAATTTAACCCATTCCTTTATGTCCCCTTCATTTGCTTGAGTAATGTCCTATTTTTTATGTGCCTCTAGGTGAGTTCATAGCCAATGATCACACATATATCTACTCCTGAAGATACAGGAACCAGATTTTCTCTCAGAAAAAATAATTATTAAAATACCATTACAGTTAACTCAATAAAAGTTTATTTATATCTTCGATGTATAGTCATTTCCTTTTATCCTCTGTCCTGTTGCCTGCTGCCTGCAGCAGCTTTGTATAGCAGTCTCCATCGGGACTCTGATGCCTGATGACACATTAGTATGGTCCAGACGTTCCTTGAAACACTCAGACCATGACATTTGAACATCAAATACATCATTTTTGTCTAAAACATTTTCTGAAATCAACAAAATATCTTTCAAGGTTGTATGTGTTTTGTTGTTTTGGGTGTTTTTTTGTTTTGTTTTGTTTTGCTTTCTACCCATAAAAATGTTAAAGGAGGAGGCTGGGCGCGGTGGCTCATGTCTGTAATCCCAGCACTTCAGGAGGCCAAGGCAGGTGGATCACTTGAGGTCAGGAGTTCAAGACCAGCCTGACCAATGAGATGAAACCCCATCTCTACTAAAAATACAAAAAATTAGCTGGGTGTGGAGGTGCACGCCTGTAGTCCCAGCAACTCGGGAGGTTGAAACAGGAGAATCGCTTGAACGCAGGAGGCAAAGGTTGCAGTGAGCTGAGATCGCACCATTGCACTCCAGCCTGGGCAACAGAGCAAGATTCTGTCTCAAAAAAAAAAAAAAAGTTACAGGAGGGGTTTTGGTGGTGTTTTTGTTTTTTACATTATAGAGAAAGACATGAGGGTGGAAATGGGAATTAGAGAAAAGAAGAAAAATTAACCACTCAGTTTTGCTTCCCTGTTTACCTATATGCCTCTTTCCCATTCCAAACTGTCACAACCACTGTTAGCATAGACGTTTGATTACCTGTTGGCCCTTGGACTTAGAAAATTAAAGATAAATTAGAAATAAACTTAAATACCTTCACTACTTTAAAAAGCAAAGAGTCCTCAGGGACTTTTTAAAAATTTATTTATAGTATTTGCTATTCTTTTCTCTTACCTTATTAGGTACAAATTAAGACCTACCAGCTCCTACATTCCATCTTTCAGTATCCAAATCCAGCTGTTTCCTACCCATACATTTACTCTTTAGCATCCTGTATCATGGAAAAACTACAGGAAATAGACAAGAGAAAACCTGAAAACACTGCTGAGCTTCAGATCTTCCAAGAAGGCATCAAGGTCTTAGAAACACTGGTTACTGTTGCTGAAGAACACCATCGTAAGTGTCAGCACTAAATTCATACTCAGTCTCTACAGAAATCAGAATTTTACTGTTATTTAAATTGCAAAACATTCAGTCACATTATATCTGTATTTCACATTCATTGAAAGGTGGTATGTTAATCTCAAGTATTGATATTATTTAGTATTAATTTAGAAGAGATTGGACGAATTGTTTTCTTTAGTGGGGAAAAATGTATACAGATCAAGTGCTTTTGCAGCCTTATGTCAGGAACATTTATGTCCCTGAACTTATATTATTTGTGTACTTTCTAGGCTCTCCGCTGGTGGCCTGTCTTTTGCCCATCCTCATTTCCTTCCTTTTGGATGAAAATGCTCTGGGATCAGCAACTTCCATAATGAGAAATTTACATGACTTTGCTCTACAAAATCTCATGCAGATTGGACCTCAGTATTCATCTGTTTTTAAAAGTTTAGTGGCTTCTTCTCCAGCCCTAAAAGCCCGCCTTGAGGCCGCTATAAAGGGCAATCAGGAGAGTGTCAAAGTCAAGATACCAACATCTAAATATACTAAGAGTCCTGGAAAAAACTCAAGTATCCAGTTAAAGACCAGTTTCCTCTGATGTTATTTTTTTTGGAATAGTAAGCACCTTAATATAATACTTGATCATTTCCTTTGGTGACAAAAGGGACATTTTAGACACAAGTGCCCTTGGAGGTCTAGTTGATTGTTTTACCTTAAATAGCTGTGACTCTTCAAAGTAACAGCATACTTAACATTTTTTTGTGTGTGCGTGGGGTTTGTGTTTTGTTTTTTTTTCTATTTAAAAAGACAACGGAGCTAACTTACCAGGAATTTTAAGAAAGTGCTAAAGAACTAAACTTACTAAACAATCCACTGCTTTAAAAATGAAATGAATTTCTTCTAACCGTCCATACACATGCGGTATACTTAATACTGTGACAGATATAAATATGATTCTAGTGTAAATTATCTGCACTAATATTGTATCCCAATTGCTGATTTAAAATTCTGCTTTGGCCAGGCACAGTGGCTCACCCCTGTAATTCCAGCACTTTGGAAGGCCAAGGTGGGTGGATCACGAGATCAGGAGTTTGAGACCAGCCTGACCAACATGGTAAAACCCTGTCTCTACTAAAAATACAAAAATTAGCCGGGTGTAGTGGCGCACACCCATAACCCCAGCTACTCAGGAGGCTGAGGTGGGAAAATCGCTTGAACCTGGCAGGCAGAGGTTGCAGTGAGCCAAGATTGTGCCACTGCACTCCAGCCTGGGCAACAGAGTGAGACTCCATCTAAAAAAACAAAAAAAAAAAATACTGCCTTATTCAGTAATTGTATTAAACTTTCTCTGATTTCTTCAAGAAGATAAAATGATTGGAGAGCTATTTAGGAAACCTGGTATAGGATTATCCAGTATACAATAGTACAGATTACTTACAGCCTTACAGTGTGACATAAGATTTGGTATCTATATCATGGTTTTCCACCATCTTTTGGTTTAGTTTATATTGGGTTCAGAAAATGGAAGTTTTACTCATTTTAAATAGAATAAGGCATCTCCACTGTTTTTCAAATGGATTTTTCTGTTTACCTCTGTTCTTACCAATTTTGTTCATTTTCATTTGTGGCAAACATTTGTATCAATGAGTTTTAACATAGGTTCATATCTACATTGTATTTAGATCAACTATGGGTTTATATAAATGCCAAATTTAGTACAACAAATTTAGGTCATCAGGTGAATACAAGTATTTTTTTTAACATGAAACATATTTTATTATAGAAAAAAGATTAATGATAAAGTCATATTGGTTGAGAAATATTTTTTAACTGTGTTCATGATTGTTGATTCTCCTTCTACTTCAGTGTTATACTGTGTGAATCAAGCACTATGTCCAAACAGAGCATTTCCCTGTTAAAAATCACAAACCGAAGTGATAGAGGCATGTCAGAATTGAGAAGACATTTTGAAGCAAGAGCAATGTGATGTACCTATTTTATTATGTTTGTATATAAATACTATTATAAATTGTTCAGTGAAACATTTGACAAACTCTAACACTACAATCATTTTTTCTAAATTACATAAATAAAGCTAATTTTCATTATCATTCTTGTTTTTTTAAATTATTTTACCAACAAAAGATGGCAGGTTGGTTTCTCTCAAATGGATTCCAGAAAATCAACCTTTTTTCTCAGAAGAGCCCTTTCTTTGGAGCATTATTTGTGATGGTTTAGGTTCTCTGTCTCTTCCTAAGTGTCTGTAGGCATTGAGTGTATATTTCTTATTGTTCCCTTTACCTAAAATGTCCTTTTCTCTCCTGTCTTCTGTCTGGTGATTGCCCACTCCTTTCAGGCCTGGCTTAAATATCACCTTTCCTTGGTAACTCTCCTTAACACTTCTTAACTTCCTCTTACACCAATTTAACTGCTTCCTCATCTGTGTTTCCATAGTGCTTAATACATTCTTGTATGCATAAAAAATCACATTGCAATTTGTGGTTTGTTTGTTTGTTTGTTTGTTTGTTTAAGCCAAGGTCTTGTTCTGTTGCCCAGGCTGGAATGCAATGGTGTGAACACAGCTCAGTGCAGCCTTGACCTACTACGCTCAAGTGATCTTCCTGCCTCAGCCCCCCAAGTAGCAGGAACTACAGATGTGTGCCTCCAAGCCTAATTTAAAAAATTTTTTGTAGATATGAGGTCTCACTCATGTTGCCCAGTCTGGTCTCAAACTCCTGAGCTCAAGCTGTCCTCCCACCTTGGCCTCCCAAAGTGCTAGGATTACAGGTGTGAGCCACCACACCTAGCCTACATTGCGTTTTAATATTATCTTGTCTCCCTCTTAGACGGTACCGCTTCAGAGGGAGAAATTATGTCTTCTATAACTTGGCTCACTTAATAGCTATTGAATTGCACTGGTACAGGATGGATGAGGACTCATAACTTCTTTGCCAGGGCAAATGCTGAACTACGTTGTTCTCAGGATGTAACTAATTAATTTGACTTAGGGATTTTAAAAAAGCGTTTTGTCTCTTTTAGCTGTTTCATTTAGTTTGCTCTTACACATTAAGATTTCTACTCAGTAGCCTAGTATCCTGAATTACTTGGATTAAAGGTGCTTATATGAATGTCAGTAATTAGGGAAAAAAAACTCTTATGTCCAGTGTAATGGAATTAGGAAATTTGAGCTATTCTTAAATGTATCTCAAGTCACCTTATTTAATACAACCCTGAACTATTAAATGTATCTTTACTGATAATGAAATTAAGGCTTAACAGCTAGGATCGAACCCATCTTTCTGATCCCAGGCATTCATGCTAGAGACAGAAAAACTGGCAATCCCGATTCCATCAAGGTATAGCTTTTCTCCTCTTCCAGCACTCCGGGCTCCCTCAGGAGCCTTCCTCACTCTCTGTTGAAGATATTTTCAATTACATTTCTCCAAATTACAACTAAAAAGTCTTTGGCTAATACAGTAGGGGAAAAAGTTTTTTTTAAATTATTTTCTACAGTTTCTTCTTCTTTTTTTTTTTTTTTGAGACGGAGTTTCGCTCTTGTTGCCCAGGCTGGAGTGCAATGGCGTGATCTCAGCCCACCGCAACCTCCGCCTCCCTGTTTCAAGTGATTCTCCTGCCTCAGCCTTCCCAAGTAGCTGGGATTACAGGCATGCGCCACCACATCTGGCTAATTTTGTATTTTTAATGGAGACGGGGTTTGTCCATGTTGGTCAGGCTGGTTTCAAACTCCTGACCTCAGGTGATCTGCCCGCCTCGGCCTCCCAAAGTGCTGGGATTACAGGTGTGAGCCACTGCACCTGGCCTGTCCTCTACAGTTTCTATGGGAATAGATTATATGCTTAGATATTAATGAGTCTAGTTGTAATAAAGCAGTTGCATATTAATTAGCTTGGTAACTTTACAAATTAAAAATGTTGATTGGCAACTTGGATGAAACCATCAAAATGGTATAATATTTGTCTTGGGCTTTATTTTTTTTCTAAGAGGAGAAATAGAGACAAAGCTACTAATTAAGTCATTCTATTTAGCCCATTGCTTAAAAACTTATGTGAAATAACACTGGATATAACAGATTTCTGTTAATAAAATATTGAGTCTAAATTTTATATAAAACAAATTTCACCGTCAACTTAAGGGAACATTAAGGCCCTTGAAAAGATATAAGTAACTACTATAAAAGAGGTATGATGGTGAGGTTTGGGCTTAAAATTTATTTATTTAAAAAAAAAGTTGGCCAGGCACGGTGGCTCATGCCTATAATCCCAGCACTTTGGGAGGCCGAGGCGGGTGGATCACGAGGTCAGGAGATCAAGACCATCCTGGCTAACACAGTGAAACCCCATCTTTACTAAAAATACAAAAAATTAGCCAGGCATGGTGGCGGGTGCCTGTGATTCCAGCTACTTGGGAGGCTGAGGCAGGAGAATTGCTTGAACCCAGGAGGCGGAGGTTGCATTGAGCCAAGATTGCGCCATTGCACTCCAGCCTGGGTGACAGAGCGAGACTCTGTCTCAAAAAAAAAAAAAAAAAAGTTATGAGTATAGCGCTAAGGGAGCCCAGAGAAGGAAACCAGAGCTTCCAAGATCAACTTTATGGAAAGTATCATATGATACAGGCCGAGAGAATAGCACTTGATACATAACTCAAGTGTATGTACATACATAACTTGAGTTATGAGATACATAACTCAAGAGTACTTTTTTTAACCAATATTTAAAACTTTATATATATGATATATAATCCCAAAATTATGGCCCATTATTAGGGGCCATATATTTCCAAATGCTGAAATATATTCATAACTAAAGAATTAATGTACCACATATTTCCCCAAAACTTTGTTTTGTTTTTTGTCTGTTTTCTGAGATGGAGTCTTGCTCTGTCGCCCAGGCTAGAATGCAGTGGCGTGATCTCGGCTCACTTCAACCTCCACCTCTCAGGTTCAAGCAATTCTCCTGCCTCAGCCTCCCAAGTGGCTAGGATTACAGGCGTGCCCCACCATGCCTGGCTAATTTTTGTAATTTTTTTTTAAATAGAGATGGTGTTTCACTGTGTTGGCCAAGCTGGTCTCAAACTCCTGACCTTAAGTGATCTGCTGGCCACGGCCTCCCAAAGTGCCAAGATTACAGGGTTGAGCCACCACACCCAGCCTGGGCTACTTTTTATGCTATTAGGAATAAAAAAGAGAAAATGGAAACAGTTTTACCCCAGTGGAACAAGAAAGGGAAGATTCTGGCTTTTTGTATTTGGGGGTTTTTTGTTTTTATTTTTAAAGAGGCAGCCTGTTTCTTTCATGAACCATATTCTGTTTCTTTCATGCTTCAGAAGTAATCAGTTATGGCCTGCAGCACTGGACAAATCAATGGTATAAGCATACATCTCAGATGTGATAACTTCAGAATCCAAGAGAAGAATCATCTCAAGGGCTGGACACAGTGGCTCACACTTGTAATCCCAGCAATTTGGGAGGCCAAGGCAAGAGGATCTCTTGAGCTGAGGAGTTCGAAGTCACAGTAAGCTATAATTGTGCCACTGCACTGCAGCCTGAGCTACCAAGTGAGACCCTATCTTAAAAACATACATAATTTTTTAAGAAGAATCATTCTAGGCCCAAGTCATATCCTCCATGATGACATATACCATATTTTCTCTGATCTGTATTCCAGTAATAGGGAGTAGGGTCAATCCCTTCCTTTTTATAACCTGCAGGCATTTCTTCATTATCCCAGATATGCATTGATCCTCCCACAGTCTCACCAACATTCAGCATCAACACACTGACAGATTCAGTAAGACAGGAATGCTCAGGATGTCACTGCATATAGAAGGACTTGATCACAGGAAATCAACACAGCAGGATTGGTTCATTAATGGTGTTGTCATCAGTCTCAGGAGCTTTTGGGATTTTTTCTCCAAATTCCTAGGAAGTTCCATATCTTTTTTTTTATATTGTGTTTTAGCCACACCATAGCATCTGTTTAAAAGGCCGTTTGGTGGGCTTAAAGTAAGGGTTCAGGTTATATATTCATTGCCAGTGACTTCAAGACTACCACATCACAAACCAAGCCCTCCAGTCAGTTCAGGAGGTCCTCAAAGTTCAGGAAGCGGCACCCAGCTTCCACATGAGTGTATTCAGCCAAGTGCCTTCAAATTCTAAATGCTCTGCCCTGTATGACTGTGCAATACAAAAAAACATCTGCAGCTGGAATGCATGTCTCCTGGTACAACTAAGAGAACTGAGTTAAAAATGTCTCTTCCTTGGGCTGGGCACAGTGGCTCACTCCTGTAATCCCAGCACTTTGGGAGGCCCGAGGCAGGTGGATCACTTGAGGTCAGGAGTTTGAGACTGGTAACCACAGAAGGCAGAGAAACTCTAGGCAGACAACAGCAGGTCCCTGATGAAGCCCCACCCTCAAGTGGAAAAGCCACGGCCCAAAGTGAGAACTTCTATCCCTGTTTTCCCACTCAAATGTTGTCTTTTCCTAAACCACCCATGGTCCACCCCCCATCCTGTGCCTATAAATACCCCAGACTCAGCTGGCAGAGAGGAGAAGCAGCTGGACGTAGGAGACTACAGCTGGACATCGGAGAGAAGTGGCTTAACTTCAGAGTAACAGCTTGGTGACATAACTTTGAAGAAGAATCCAGCCAAAGACAGCCAAACTTCAGGGGAAGATTACCTACCCCCATCCCCTTTTATCTCCCCTTCCCACTGAGAGCCACTTCATCAGCAATAAAATCCCCCACACTTACCATTCTTCAATTTGTTTGTGTGACCTCATTTTTCCTGGATGCTAGACAAGAGCTTGGGAGCCACAAGTGCGGAAACAAAAGGGCCCACGGACCTGTTAACACCTGAGCTGTCCATGGACAGCAGAGCTAAAAGAGCACTGTAACATACCCTCTGGGGCTCCAAGGGTTGTGGGCACCACCTCCCCAGTCGCTGCTATGGGGCCTCAAAAGCGCTCACCCCAGCTCCTGCACGCACTCACCTGTGCACTCCCTCCCACATGGGGTAGAACGCAGCAGTTCCAAGTGAGTGGAGTTTGCTCCTGCTGGCACCAAAGTGAACAGCAGGTTCCAGCACTCGTGCACTCCGGTTCCCACCTTGTTCACTCACATACTCCATCCCACGAGGAGTCGAGAGCTACAGGCTGAGTAAATGAGGCACCCCTGTTGCCAGTCCTGCGAAGGGGTCAGGGAAATATCCTGCTTCAAGACCAGCCTGGAAAACATGGCAAAACCGCGTCACTACTAAAAACACAAAAATGAGCCAGGCGTAGTGGCACATGCCTGTAATCCCCATTACTTGGGAGGCTGAAGCACAAGAATCACTTGAAACTGAGGCCAAGATCGCGCCACCACACTACAGCCTGGGTGACAAAGCAAGACACTGTCTCTCAGAGAAAAAAAAAGAAGTCTCTTCCCCCAAATAGTCAAGTTTGAAGAGTGTTAACACCAGCCTGGGTAACATAGTGAGACCTGGTCTCTACTGAAAAAAGAAAATCTGCCAGGCATGGTGGTGCATGCCTGTAGTCCAAGCTACTTAGAAAGCTGAGGCAGGAGAATGACTTGAACCTGGGAGATGGAGGCTGCAGTGAGCCATGATTGCACCAGTGCATGCCAGCCTGGGTGACAGAGTGAGACCCTGTCTTAAAAATAAAACAAACAAAAAAAGTGTAGCACCACCTTTTGCTGGTATTTGCACTATTTTTGGAGGAGTAACGTCACAGTACCCCCATCAAAGAAGTGATCTATAAAGCACCTGGTGGCCATGGATTGTGCTTTTCAGAGTTTGAACATGTTTTCTCCAAAGATCATCATGTGTCTGTTGATCTGGATGTCAACAACAACTAAGAGTCTTGTAACATTAATTTTAAGAAAAGAATTACCTTTTTTGCGGTATCCTAAAGTATTCCCTTTATCTTTATTATAATACAAGATTTTCATTACAAGGGAAAAAATTCAGCCCTCAAACTACTGAACTATTAAAAAACCCACTAAACTATGATAATGTTAATGCAAAATTGAAAATATTTGAGATAACTGTATACTCTTAAAAAAAAGTACAACACTAAAATGTTGTCATTTTGGCCGGGCATGGTGGCTTACGCCTTTAATGCCAGCACTTTGGGGGGCCTAGGCAGGCCAATCACTTGAGGCCAGGAGTTCGAGACCAGCCTGGCCAACATGGTGAAACCTTGTTTCTACTAAAAAAATAAAAATTAGCCAGGTGTGGTGGCAGGCACCTGTAATCCCAGCTACTCGGGAGGCTGAGGCAGGTGAATTGCTTGAACCTGGGAGGTGGAAGTTGCAGTGAGACGAGATCACACCACTGCACTCCAGCCTAGGCAACAGAGTGAGACTCAGTCTCAAAAAAAACAAAAAACAAAACAAACAAAAAGTGTCATTTCTGGTGGTTTAATGATTGCCTTGCATTCTGTCATTTCTGGTGGTTTAATGATTTTCTATATGTATCTTTCCAGAGCCCATTACTATTTATAACTGTAAAGTCAAGGTAATTATTTTTTTTTTAATTCACATTGACTTTATTGACTGCTGAAGTTCAATCTCATTCATCTTCCAGCCTTCTCTAATACTGTCTTTCTGAGGCTTTTCTACGGTAGACATCATAGAAGGTCTCCTGGCCCACGCGCACTTTAATCATGATCCACTCCATCGTTCCTCCCAGGACAAAAAAGAAGGGCAGGAACCCGTAGATGCCAAATCGCTGCTTCCCGGGCACCCGCTGCAGAATCCGTCTCACCTGGGCCCTGGTGAACACGCTCGACCGAGGTCGTGGAGAGGGATATGGCAGAACTAGGCACTGGATCGCCCGGACGCAGCCGAGGCCACCCCGCCCGTTCTCGCCGTGTATGGCGACCTGGGCGACTAGCGAGCGCCGTCCTCCGCCACTGTCTGGTAAGCGCATGAGTCAAGTCAAGGTAATTATATATATTGCATCTTCTCCATCAATTGAATATACTTTCCTCTTTACAAATAATTTGTTAGCTCTTTTTTTTTCTTTCTTTTATTTTTTTTGAGACAGAGTCTCATGCTGTTATCCAGGCTAGAGTGCAGTGGTGTAATCTTGGCTCACTGCAACCTCAGCCTCCTGAGTTCAAGCAATTCTGCCTCAGCCTCCCAAGTAGCTGGGTTTACAGGTGCCCATCACCACGCCTGGCTAATTTTTGTATTTTTAGTAGAGATGGGGTTTCACCATGTTGGCCAGGCTGGTCTCGAACTGCTGACCTCAAGTGATCCACCAGCCTAGGCCTCCCAAAGTGCTGGGATCACAGGCATGAGCCACCGCACCCAGCCTAATTTGTTAACTCTTGCAAGACCTCAATTATTCAGGAGAAATTATCTCTGTTTGCTTGAAATATAGTTATCTAACGGCTGGCTGGCTGGCAGTGATCAATTAATAAATTATACCCATGTCGGCCTATCTGTTTACCAGCCTATTTAATTGATATCTGGGCTTGTTAGCTTTGAGGAAATTTTGTATTGTGACATAGAACTGGAACATATCCAGTATAGACCACAAATACAATCTAGGTTGCATAAATCGAAAAATGTAGCTTCCTTTATTGCTTTTCTCTTTTGTTAGGACTCCTGCGCTATCAAATGAGGCATTATAAAATTATGATTCCACAGTCTACTTGAGGAAAATTCCTATGTCCACATATCATCCTTTAAGTAGAGAGTGTATTTCAAAAAATTAACATTTTTAAAATGATTCTTACTATTCCAAGTATTCTGTATTTTTTGAAATAATAAGAAGTCATAGGCTGGGCATGGTGGCTCACGCCTGTAATCCCAACACTTTGGGAGGCCGAGGTGGGTGTATTACTTGAGGCCAAGGGTTTAAGACCAGCCTGGCCAACATGGTGAAACTCTGTCTCTACGAAAAAAATACAAAAATTAGCCAGGCGAGGTGGTGCATGCCTGTAGTCCCAGCTACTCATGAGGCTGAGGCAGGAGCATCGCTTGAACCTGGGAGGTGGAGGTCGCAGTGAGCTGAGATCGCACCACTGGGAGACAGAGCAAGACTCTGTGTCAAAAAAATGAAAACATAAAAATGAAAAAAGAGGTCATTGCTGCCAATGAAAAAGTGGTGTTGACAATGTTTTTGCTTAACTGGATCAAAATTTAATCTTTTTCCTGGAAAAATACCTACAGGCCAAAAAACTTTATAAGCAGAAAAATAGACACAGACACAGAAACACACACACACATATCAGAAATAGCAGACTGCTTTATAAAATATTCCAAGAAAGAACAAAACAAATGAGATTTTTTAACAGCAAAGTATGCCAGTGACACAGCAAAAGCAGCTTTGCTAGTGCTATTATTGGAGGAAGTACAAGTGGCCCCAGAAAGAAAACGTGCATGTGCAACCAAAACTGATGGTCTAGGCTGAACAGTGAAGTCTATAAATACCACTGTTTTCTCTGTTAATTACTTCTTTCTTGGGAAGGTTTTGGGCCTTCTATTTTATATTCAAATGCTGGAGGAGTGCTCACCACTCTCTGAATTGCCAGGGTAACTGAGCTTCCCACATCCTTTCCCTCTCTAGTGGTGTCAAGTACTAGAAACACATCATCTAGATCTTTGTTTAAACACAAAAGCTCCTTAAAAGTAGATGTTCTAAATTATGGAAATGCTTTTGTTTCAGTGGTCAACAGATCAATTGTGAGTCAACATCAAATGAGAAGTGGTTCCTATTCTCCACTTCCTATTCTGCAGTCAGCTGTAGTTATCATCATTTGCTACAGTTTTCATTGCAGATGCTTTCTCTTTTCAATAATAATGTGATCATTGTGATTCTCAATGATGTATAAAAAATTTGTAGAATTTTCTACAATGAATATGTTCCCTTAGTTGATAGATTTATATTCTTAACAGTATTGGGACTTCCAGAGATCACCCTAGATCCTGTCTCTAGGCAAGCACATGCCTAAACCATTTAGAACAATTCTTTTTTTTTTTTTAGACAGGGTCTCACTCTGTTGCCCAGGTTGGAGTGCAGTGGCATGATGATGGCTCACTGCAGACTTGACCTCCCTGGGCTCAAGTGATCCTCTCACCTCAGCCTCCTGAGTAGCTGGGACTACAGGCGTGCACTACCATGCCCATCTAATTTTTGTATTTTTAGTAGAGAGGGGTTTCACCATGTTGGCAGGCTGATCTCAAACTCCTGATCTCAAGTGATTAGCTGCCTCCACCTCCCAAAGTGCTAGGATTACAGGCATGAGTGACCACACCCGGCCCATACTCATCTTTTCTATAAGCATTTAAAAGTGTCTGTTTTAGTTTCCTAGGACTGCTATAACAAACTACCATAAATCCGATGGCTTTATGCAATCAAAATTTTGTTTTCTCCCCATACCGGAGGCCAGAAGTCTGAAATCAAGGCCTAGGCTCACTTCAAAGGCCCTAAGGAAGAATTCTTTCATGCCTTTTCTAGCTTCTAGTGTCCCAGGTATTCCTTGGCTTCTAGCGCCATAACTCCAAGTCTCTGCCTCCGTCTTCACAAGATTTCCTACATCTGTCTCTCTTCTATGTGTCTCTCATAAGGACAATTTTAATTGGATTTAGAGCCCACCGGAATAATTCAGGATGATCTCCTCTCTATTTCCTTAATTATTATACCTACAAAAGCCTACTTTTCCAAATTAAATCACATTCACAGGTTCTGGAACATGGACATACGTCTTTGGGGGCCATCATTCTACCCACTACAGTGCCCCAAATTCCTGAATTCCAGACTCAGCATTGCAATGAATACAGCAGTAGCTCTTATTCATCAAATACATTATTTATTTTCATTTGCTCAAGCAGATTTCAACCAAGCTACTTATCAAGAAGTCAGTTACATGCTGAGACAACTGGATAGCCACATGCAAAAAAAATGAAATTGGACCTTTACCTCACACATATACTAAAGTTACACGAAAATGAATCAAAGACCTAAATATAAGCTAAAACTGTAAACCTCTTAGAAGAAAATATAGATGTAAATTTCCATGACTTGGATTTGGTAATGGTTTCTTAGATATAACACATAAAGCACAAGTGACCAGAGAAAAAGGAGATAAATTGGACTTCAAAATTAAAAACTTTTGTACTTCAAAAGACACCATCAAGAAAGTGAAAAGACAACACACAGAATAGGAGGGAGAACTTAGCAAATCACATATCTAATAAAAGTCTAATATCCAGAATATATCAAGAACTCTTAAAACTCAACACTGAAGGATGGGGGTGGTGACTCATGCCTGTAATCCCAGAACTCCAAGAGGCTGAGTAGGGAGGATCACTTGAGCTCCAAGAATTCAACACCAGCCTGGGCAACATGGTGAGACCCTGTCTCTATTTAAAAAAAAAAAAAGAAAAGAAAACTCAATACTGAAAAGACAATCCAATTTAAAAATGGGTAAAGGACTTGAATAGACATTTCTTCAAGGAATATAATAGATGCTCAATTAAGCAAATGAAAAGATGCTCAACATCATTAATCATTAGGGAAATGCAAAACCACAATGAGATGCCACTTCACATCCACTAGGATGGCTGTGTGAACTCCGGTATTTGAGACAGGCCTCAGTTAATTTAGAAAGTTTATTTTGCCAAGGTTGAGGATACACACTGGTGACACAGCCTCAGGAGGTCCTGACAACATGTGCCCAAGGTGGTCAGAGCACAGTTTGGTTTTATACATTTCAGGGAGACATGAGACATCAATCAACATATGTAAGATGAACATTGGTTCAGAAAGGCAAGATAACTCAAAGCGTGGAGGGGGATTCCAGGTCATAGGTAGATAAGAGACAAATGGTTGCATTCTTTTGAGTTATTTGATTAGCCTCTCCAAAGGAGGCAATCAGATATGCATTTATCTCAGTGAACAGAGGGGTGACTTTGAATAGAATGGGAGGCAGGTTTGCCCTAAACAGTCACCAGCTTGACTTTTCACTTTAGCTTAGTGATTTTGGAGCCCCTAGATTTAGTTTCCTTTCACATTTCCCCCTTCTCTTTTAAAAAACTCTTTTGGAGAAAGCATTTTAGAAGAAAATGAGTCTCTGGTTTCAGGCTTCATCTGATTCCTAGACAGGTAGGTCCAGAGATATTAGGAAAGCTCATTTTTAGCAGGTTGTGAAGCTTCATGTCCTATGAAGAGAAAGTAAGAGGAGGAAGGAAGGAGAACAACAAGAAACAAAAGAATAATCCTGGAAAATCAATATAAGCCACATTACTCTGAAGTTTATACATCAGTAGGCAGGTATGAAAGTGGCTGATGTATGTAAATAGTTTGCTGTTATTTTCTTCTGAAGTTTAAGTTGTCTAGCTTCAGTTCGCAGGGCTTTAAGAAAGCACAGCTTAGTTTTTGGTGACTCCAAATTAGGAAAAATGGGGGACAAAAGAAGGAAAAAAATTGAAAACATTATTTTGAAGACTTGTAGCCAAAAACAAAAAAAAAAACAGTCCAAACTGTAGAAAATAATAAAAATTGAAAAACATTAGGCAAGACTAGAATTTAACAACAGGTGAACTATAGTTTTTGAAACATAAATTTTCTCTCTCCAGTTTCCCATTTTTACTAAAGACAAATCATAGTGGGACTAATTTGCTTTATTATACTTGGCCTGATTATTTGCATGCAGTACAGCAGGAATAATTTTTTTTTTGAGATGGAATTTCACTCTTGTTGCCCAGGCTAGAGTGCAATGGTGCAAACTCGGCTCACCGCAACCTCCACCTCCCAGGTTCAAGCAATTCTCCTGCCTCACCCTCCCGAGCAGCTGGGATTACAGGCATGCACCACCACGCCTGGCTAATTTTGTATTTTTAGTGGAGATGGGGTTTCTCCATGTTGGTCAGGCTGGTCTCGAACTCCTGACCTCAAGTGATCCACCCACCTTGGCCTCCCAAAGTGCTAGGATTACAGGCATGAGCCACCATGCCCAGCCTAATTTTTTTACATAGTCTTTTAAATTGGCTTTGATGGAAAATTTTTCCACTGGTCAGAAACCTGGTACACGGACTGTGTAGACAAAGGTATGAGGCCACTTTTCCCAAGGGGTTTTTATTGGCTCTGTTAGTTGTTTGATTCCTTAAAGAAAAGTGCACCATTTCAGTCAAAGCCTTGATAAAAGTAACCAGTTTCTCCAATTGTGTCCTACTACAAATGAACACAGATTCTTTTTTTTTTTTTTTTTTTTGAGACGGAGTCTCGCTCTGTCGCCCAGGCTAGAGTGCAGTGGCGCAATCTCGGCTCACTGCAAGCTCCGCCTCCCGGGTTCACGCCATTCTCCTGCCTCAGCCTCTCCGAGTAGCTGGGACTACAGGCGCCCGCCACCGCGCCTGGCTAATTTTTTGTATTTTTTTTTAGTAGAGACGGGGTTTCACCGTGGTCTCGATCTCCTGACCTCGTGATCCGCCCGCCTCGGCCTCCCAAAGTGCTGGGATTACAAGCGTGAGCCACCGCGCCCGGCCGATTCTTACTGCACTTATGCAAGTAACCATATTGCCAAAACCCGAGAATACTCACAAATAGTTTCCAAATTCTGGAGAAATCAGGTAGAAAGAAACAAATATGCTCCAAATTTTGTTCTTAGGAGTATACTTACTTGTTAAAAGTTGACAATAGCACAAAAGAAATGTTGCCTTGACTCTGAAAAAACAAAACAAAGGATGAGAAACGTTTTAATCAAAAGGTCAGAAAGACTACTTCAGTCCTCTATCAGTTCAGTCCATGCAGTTAATTCCTGGTCTACTTCATTTTCATGAATATTTCAGCTCTCCATGAGTCCTGAAAGTTTTCCCTCAATTCTGATGTCACAGTCTCCAAAGTTATCAGAAACCTGCATTCAAGAGCACCTTTTAGGCTGGGCGCAGTGGCTCATGCCTGTAATCCCAGCACTTTGGGGAGGCCAAGGTGGGTGGATCGCCTGAGGTCAGGAGTTTGAGACCAGCCTGGCCAACATGGTGAAACCCTGTCTCTACTAAAAATTACAGGTATGGTGGTGGGCACCTGTAATCCCAGCTACTCAGGAGGCTGCGACAGGATAATTGTTTGCACCCGGGAAGTGGAGGTTGCAGTGAGCCAAGATCATGCCATTGCACTCCAACCTGTCTCAAAAAAAAAAAAAAAAAAAAAAAGAAGCACCTGTTAGTACCTGTTAGAGTTTTATTGATTATAAAGCCACCTTATAAAGAGGACCAAACCAAGAAAACAATTCTCTGTTGATGACAAAAAGTTTTAGGGCAGCCATAGTAAAAAAACACAACTGATAAGGAAATTTTTTGCCTCTGTGGCAGACAATAATTTAACATAATAATTACAATTATTACTGATAATGTATACTAAGTCATGTCAGAATTATAGGAGTTTCCCATAATTTTGGAACACATACCAATAACATTTATACAAATACAGCCCAAAGAAAACCAAACACCATTTCATATTTGACAGTGCTTCCTGTATAATTTTTATACCAAATAAGACAAATTATGTCATTTTTGGACTTTAGGGAACCTAATATCTTAAAGGATTAATTAGGTCAGAAAAAGACATAACACACACACACACACACACACACATATATATATATATATTTTTTGAGACAAAGTCTCCCTCTGTCACCCAGGCTGGAGTGCAGTGGTGCGATCGTGGCTCACTGCCACCTCTGGCTCCTGGGTTCAAGCAATTCTCCTGCCTCAGCCTCCCAAGTAGCTGGGACTACAGGCATGTGCCAACACACCCAGTTAATTTTTGTATTTTTAGTAAAGATAGGGTTTCACTATGTTGGCCAGGCTGGTCCCAAACTCTTGACCTCAGGTGATTCACTGCCTTGGCCTCCCAAAGTGCTGGGATTACAGGCATGAGCCATCGCACCTGGCCAATACATAATTTATAATTTGATTCTGGGTTGTCAAATATCAAAGGTTTAAAACACTTGGTATCACAATCATTGTAAAATAACTCATTCATTTGACCAAAGTGATAACTCAGGGATTAAAAAAAAAGTGAAAACCTTCATTCATTGAGAGGAGACTTAATTTTTATAAACAATCTATAAAATTTTAATCTAGACCATAAGATATAACTTCTGTAAGCCTTTTATAAACATTGTAACCTTTATTAAGGAGTCACTTAATGCTTCAAGAAAACCTTGTTGATCTGACACAGGGGCCCATATGCTGGTCTTGCATCAGTGTGCCTTTCACATTATTGATTAACTTATAGAGAAACTGAACTTATTTTATTCCTGAAAACTGGCCCTTACAGTGTCACACACCCACCTCTTCCACAATAGTCCCTGGGCCTTGAGGAGTTGAATAGCTTTAAATTCTGACCCTGTGTCACAGGAAATGCAGTTTATTTTGATTGGCATCTTCTAGCAGGCCTGAAGATGAGGCTTTAATTGCTGTCAGTGTTCAAGATTTCGCAGGACTTGGTGTCCTTTTTAGACCTAGGAGTCAAAGCCTTGTAACTCACTTTCACAAGGACTTTAAAAGCACATATGAGGGCTGGGTGTGGTGGCCCACACCTGTAATCCCAGAACTTTTGGAGGCTGAGGCAGGCGGATCACCTGAGGTCAGGAGTTCAAGACCAGCCTGGTCAACATGGTGAAGCCCCGTCTCTACTAAAAATACGAAAATTAAATCTCTTGGCTGGGCACGGTGGCTCACACCTGTAATCCCAGCACTTTGGGAGACCAAAGCGGGCAGATCATGAGGTCAGGAGATCAAGACCATCCTGGCTAACACAGTGAAAACTCATCTCTACTAAAAATACAAAAAATTAGCTGGGCGTGGTGGCGGATGCCTGTAGTCCCAGCTACTCGGGAGGCTGAGGCAGGAGAATGACGTGAACCCGGCAGGTGGAGCTTGCAGTGAGCCGAGATTGTGCCACTGCACTCCAGCCTCAGCAACAGTGCAAGACTCTGTCTCAAAAAAACAAATAAAAATAAAAATAAAAAATAAATTAAAATCTCTCATAATTTATTGAGTAAATCAGTCCCTTAAGAAAATTTCATTGTTGTAACCAAATTATATAGTGTATAAGATTTTTTATACATCAAGCCCAGTCTTTAAAAAGACCATTATAATTTCACTTTAATTATGGACAACTTGATCATATAAAAGGTTTTTTTTAATAAATCTTCTTACTGTGACTTACATAGACCGTTCATGACATGCTTTGACTTCCTGGTTTGTCCTGAACATCCTTCTTTCTTAAACAGTCATTTTATTCTAGGACTAAATTTGCCACACAAGATTCTTTCTCATATGAAATTATTTTTCTTTATGCTTTCTTACCAAAAAAAAACCCAAAAAACCTCTTTATTTTTATAACTTTTTTTTTTTTGTGAGACGGAGTCTCGCTCTGTCACCCAGGCTGGAGTGCAGTGGCGTGATCTCGGCTCACTGCAAGCTCCGCCTCCCGGGTTCACGCCATTCTCCTGCCTCAGCCTCTCTGAGTAGCTGGGACTACAGGTGCCCGCCACCACGCCTGGCTAATTTTTTGATTTTTAGTAGAGACAGGGTTTCACCATGGTCTCGATCTCCTGACCTTGTGATCCGCCCACCTCGGCCTCCCAAAGTGCTGGGATTACAAGCGTGAGCCACCATGCCCGGCAACTTTCTTTTTTTTTTTCCTTTTTTTTCAAGATAGAGTCTCACTCTGTCATCCAGGCTGGAGTGCGGTGGCACAATCTCAACACACTACAACCTCCACCTCCTGGGTTCAAGTGATTCTCCTGCCTTAGCCTCCAAGGTATTTGGGATTCAGTCGTCCACCACCACACCTGGCTAATTTTCATATTTTTAGAAGAGACAGGGTTTCACCATGTTGGCCAGGCTGGTCTCAAACTCTTGATCTCAGGTGATCCATCTGCCTTGGCTTCCCAAAGTTCTGGTATTACAGGTGTGAGCCACTATGCCTGGCCTATTTTTATAACTTTATTTACATCTTTCTTATTTCATGATTCTTTTTAGCTTGGTTTTTTTTTTTTTTTTTTTTTTGAGATGGAGTTTTGCTCTTGTTGCCCAGGCTGGAGTGAAATGGCATGATTTTGGCTCACCTCCACCTCCCGGATTCAAGCAATTCTCCTGCCCCAGCCTCCCGAGTAGCTGGGATTACAGGCATGCACCATCACGCCCAACTAATTTTTTATTTTTAATAGAGACAGAGTTTCTCCATGTTAGTCAGGCTGGTCTTGAACTCCCGACCTCAGGTGATCTGCCCACCTCAGCTTCCCAAAGTGCTGGGATCACAGGCCTGAGCAACCGTGCCCAACTCCTTTTTACCTTGCCTTATATGTAACCTTTAAATAAGCTTTGAATTAGACAAAACTTTTTCACCTCTTTAAAAGAACACACATTTTTTCAGAAAGGATGTTTTTCTACAATATAATTTTATTGGAAAATACCCAAATAATAAAATACCTATTATTTATTATTATTAATTTGAGACAGAGTCTCCCTCTGTCGCACAGGCTGGAGTGCAGTGGTGCAATCTCAGCTCACTGCAACCGCTGCCTCCCAGGTTCAAGCAATTCTCCTGTCTCAGCCTCCCAAGTAGCTGGGACCATAGGCACCCACCATCACACCTGGCTAATTTTTTTTATTATTATTTTTAGTAGAGATGAGGTTTCACTATGTTGGCCAGGCTGGTCTTGAATCCCTGACCGCCCACCTCGGCCTCCCAAAGTGCTGAGATTACAGGCATGAGCCACCACGCCCAGCCATATTATTTAATTTAATATAACTTTAGATTCTAAGTTATGACAAGTTTGTCTACAACTATCCCATTGTATTTACCTAATTATTTTATTTTAATTATTTACCTAGATTACTTATGAAAACTGTGATAGTCATCATTTAAAGTTATGGAACCACCACTGCAAAATTATAACTGAGACAGTGAAAAAGATCTGACCTAACTGACTTCATCTTGCTTCTAACCTCCAAGCTGTCCTTGTTCATTCCTGGGCATGGGCCAAACTAACTTTGGGAGGAACCTAGTTTATAGTTTAGCTTTGAAACAACGATGTTAACAGTCGTTTCCCAAACAGATTTTAAAGCTCTTTTTCCTTAATGTAAATATGCACAAAGACCATATTACTTCTATTTTCCATAAACTCTGGCAAGTAGAGATGCGATGAAACCTATGGATTACTTGAAAGGGGGCCATTCTCCTTGTTTTCTCCTCATTCTTAGATTATTTGTTTCCTACTCATTTTCTTAAAAGGAGGAACTGAGCTGTAGCCTAAGGTTTTCGAGTGGTAGATTGATGTGTACTGCTTGTGGGCAGGACTCCACAGTGTGTCACCACTGAGTCGTTTCCACTCTCTTATGTATCTCAGTTTCTCTCTCCTGTGTTCTATGACCTCTGAGAGAGCTCAAAATGCTGGGTGATCAGCCCTCATATGCATTTCCTGGACAAGCCTTTTCCTTTTTTTTTTTTTTGAGGCAGAGTCTTGCTCTGTCACCTGCGCTGGAGTGCAGTGGCATGATCTCAGCTCACTGCAAACTCCACCTCCCAGATTCAAGTGATTCTCCTGCCTCAGCCTCCTGAGTAGCTGGGATTACAGGTGCCTGCCAGCACACCCAGCTAACTTTTGTATTTTTAGTAGAGACAGGCTTTCACCATGTTGGCCAGGTTGGTCTCAAACTCCTGACCTCTGGTGATCCGCCCTCCTTGGCCTCCCAAAGAGCTGGGATTACAGGTTTGAGCCACCACGCCCGGCTGCCTTTTTCAAAATTAATTTTTGTTGGGGATTTCCCTGTAGGGCTGCTGCACATCATCTGGGTTGTTAATCACCCAGACACTCCCATGAGCCCCCGGGTCACCCAGGGGCACCATTTGTCTGGGAGGAGCAAAATGCCCTTCTCTTTCTAACTGAGAAAACTCAGTTTCTCATTTACCTATGAAAACAACAGTTCAGTTCCTCATGCAAATGTTCACAGACAAGCCAAATCGAAATTAGTTTTGGGATAGAGAAGATCCTTTAGAATGCATCTCCAAACTAGAATTAGGATCCTTAAACAACGACTTCCTAGGAGGAAAAAAAAAAAAACAGCCGGGCACAGTGGCTCACGCTTGTAATCCCAGCACTTTGGGAGGCTGAGGTGGGAGGATCACTTAGGTCAGGAGTTCAAGACCAGCCTGACCAACATGGAGAAACCCTGTCTCAACTAAAAATACAAAATTAGCCGGCCATGGTGGCACATGCCTGTAATCCCAGCTTCTCAGGAGACTGAGGCAGGAAAATTGCTTGAGTCCAGGAGGCAGAGGTTGCAGTGAGCTGAGATCACGCCATTGTATTCCAGCCTGGGCAACAAGGGCGAAACTGTGTCTCAAAAAACAACAACAACAACAACAGCCAAGACCACTTCCTGTAAACTGTGCTCAGCCACCCTTACCTTTCTAGCTCTCGTCTGCCATTTCACATGCCAGGGTCAAATCCTCTCACAGTACAAGGTCATCTCTGGTTACCTGCAAAGCCAAAGAGGTCAGCTCATGTAATACAGGAAAACAGAGCTTTAGACCTAAGAAGAATCTGCCCATGACTCTTGAAACACCACAAGGAAAACAGAACACCCCAAAAGGGATGAGTGGTGACTTTGTTCTGAATTCTTTAAAGGGGTTCAAGTTATTAGAAGCCTTCTCTAGATTTCTGATACTACAGGTGGCAAAGAGGGAAGGAGGTATAGGGCAGAAGAAAAGTAAATGAAAGAACATTTGATTTGTTAAGGAGGAAGCAAACACAGAAACCAAACACATGGGTTTTTTTTTTCCTCTTTTGTAGCTGGAAGGAATTTTAGCCAAATTAGAGAGGCTTTGGAATTCCCTCTTGGATTTGACGAAGTCAGGTAGACTTGGTAACTGAGTGCTCTAATGGTAAGGAGAAATTAAGACCAGCTGGTTGTTAAACTTTTGCCAAGACAATTCAGCTATTTACCTAGGGATGAGTCTCAGGCCGAAGACTGCTCTCTACCATCCTTGAAGCAGGAAAAACTTGAACTCGTCTTCCCTACTGGGAGCGAGCTCAAACTCCATAAAGGAGCCTGCCTTCCATCATCAGCAAGAAATCTTGCATTCCTGTTGCAAGCAAGTAAAACCAAAAAAAAAAAAAAAAAAAGGTGTGGGGGGAGTTATACAGCAAAATAAACTTTAGATCTCAACCAAATTTTGGGATATCAGGGGTCCTCTGGAGGGTGTGCTCCCAAACCTCAGCAATTTGTCCTGTTGGTTTAAGCCATAAGGTTAGGTCATGCTGGTACCAAGCACCAATAGGAACTTCATCAAAGGTCAAGTGCACCTCCACTCAGAATCCCTTCGTGGTTACCAAAATGTGAACCCAGAATATGTGAGACCGGCCTCAGTTAATTTAGATAGTTTATTTTGCCAAGGTTGAGGACACACACCCATGACACAGCCTCAGACGGTCCTGATGACATGTGCCCAAGGTGGTCAGAGCACAGTTTTATCATTTTAGGGAGACGTGAGACATCAATCGGTATATGTAAGATGAACATTGGTTCAGCCTGGAAAAGGGGACAACTCAAAGCAAAGGCAGGGCAACTCGAAGCAGGGAGGGGGCTTCTAGGTCATAGGTAGATAAGAGAAAAACGGTTGCATTCTTTTGAGTTTCTGATTGGCCTCTCCAAAGGAGGCAAGCAGATATGCATTTATCTCAGTGAACAGGTGATTTTGAATAGAATGGGAAGCAGGTTTGCCCTAAGCAGTTCCCAGCTTGACTTTACCCTTTAACTTAGTGATTTTGAGGCCCCAAGATTTATTTTCCTTTCATAGCTATGATAAAAAAAAAAAAAAATACAGACAATAACAAGCATTGGGGAGGATGTAGAAAAATTACAACCTCTGTACATTGCTGATTTTTTTTAATTAACAGAGAAAATCTTACATATTGCGTAGAATACGATGTTTTGAAGGATATATACATTGTGGAATAGTTAAATCTAGCTAATTAACAAATGTGTTACCTCACCTAATTATCACTTTTGTGGTGAGAACACTTATCATCCTCTCCATTTACCTTTTTTCTTTTTTCAGACAAGGTCTTGCTCTGTTGCCCAGGCTGTAGTGCACTGGTGTGATCATAGCTCACTGCAGCCGCAACCTCCCTGGGCTGAAGCAATCCTTCCACCTCAGCCTCCTGAGTAGCAGGGACTACAGGTGTCCACCATGACAAATGACCACTCTATTTGCATTTTTTTAGTACACTATATTGTCATTAACTGTAGTCACCATGCTGTATAATAGGTCTCTAAATGGTAAGAAATTAAACGTAATTATGATATGATCCAGCAATTCCACTCCTAGGTATGAAAAAATTGAAATGTTCACACACAAACCTGTACATGAACATTTATAGCAGCATCATTTATAATAGCCAAAAAGTGGAAACAACACAAGTGTCCATCAACTGATGAGTGTATTAACAAAACGTGTTATATCCAAACAGTGGAATATTACTCAGCCATAAAAAGGAATGAAGCATTGATACATGCTACTAATGCAGGATTTTTCTTGGCGCCTTTGCATGGTTTGAAGCAGCAGACATCCCATCTGCTTGGCCCACCGGGCCATGTCTGGCTTGCACTCCAGCCCATGGCTCCTGCTGCTGCTGCTGTGACTACATGTTCAGCCCCTGGCAGGAGAGGATGTGTGAGTGAGTGAGTATGGGATCTGACCAGGCATTCCAAACTTCAGCACAGGAGTGGGCTCCATGCAGGGCTTGCAGCTGGACGAGGTGTGTCCTGCCACATCCCAAGCGGATGCAGTGTTGCCCAGGCAAGGGTGCCCACAACCCTGAAGCCCCAGAACGGGTGTTACAATGTGCTAATTAGCTCATTTAGTCCCACCATCTGCAGCCTGATGGACAGCAGTGTGTTAACAGCTTGGACAGGCCCTTGCCCAGCTCTGGCCCTTGGCTCCAGGGCTGGCTTGGCCCTGCCATTGCTTCCTGTGGCATTGGAAGGCTGCCCTCTGCTGGTGGAGGGAAGAGGGCCACAATGTTTACAGCCTTCTGAATACCTGCGCTTGGTGGGTCCTGAATTCTTGCCCCACATCCAAGAAGAATGAGGTCATGCTGACAATTGAAGGGTGATGAGGGCGGAGAATTTTATTGAGTGACAAAACAGCTCTCAGCAGAGAGGGGACAGGAAGCTTGGGTCATCTCCCCAGTGTGGCTGAATCTGGGGGTTTTTATAGGCACAGGATGGGGAAGGGGAGGGCCATAGGTAGTATTGGAAAAGGTAACATTTGATTGGTTTAAAAGCACTATTCAGAAAGAACCAATCAGGAAAGGGTGGGCAAACAGGAACAGAAGTTCTCACTCAGGGTCACAGGTTTCATCTGGAACCAGCAGTGCAATCTTTCAGCCTTCAGACTATGTTGGGCTTGTAGGTGGGGTTTCACCAAGGACCCGCCCCTAACTGCCTAGGCATTTGTCTGCCTCCTGCTGCTATCACTACAGTGTAGACGAACCTTGAAAACAGAAGAAGCCAAACAGAAAAGCCTTCTTATTATGATTCTATTTACATGAAATATCTATTTATAGGAAATGCCTGTGAATAGGCAAATCCATACAGACAGGAAGTAGATTTGTGGTTGCTAGGGGTTGGAAAAGGGGGGCATGGGAGGTGATTGCTAATGGATATGGGGAGTCAGATGAAATCATACTGGAGTAGAGTGGGACCTTAAGTGAATCTGACTCGAGTTCTTATAAAAAGAGGAGCCCCCAATGTGAAGATATAGAAACACAACACAGAGAGAAGATAGCCATGTGAAGAAGAAGCAGAGATTGCAGTTATGTTGCCATAAACAGAGGAATGTCTGGGGCTAGAAGAAGCAAGGAAACATCCTCCCTTAGAGGTTTGGGGAGGAGCATGGTCTTGCCAACACCTTGATTTTGGACTTTTAGCTTTCGGCACTGTGAGGGAATAAATTTCTGTTGCCTAAAGCAAGTTAGTTTGTGGTACTTAGTTATGGCAGCCGTGGGAAACTCATGGAGATTTATATCTCAATTTTTTTTTTTTTTTTAGAGACAGTCTCGCTCTGTCATCCAGGCTGGAGTGCAGTGGTGCTAACTCGGCTCACTGCAACCTCTGCCTCCCGGGTTCAAGTGATTCTCCTGCCTCAGCCAACTGAGTAGCTGGTATTACAAGCATGTGCCACTATGCCCAGCTAATTTTTGTAGAGATGGGGTCTCACCATGTTGGCAGGCTTGTCTCGAACTCCCTACCTTAAGTGATCCATCTACCTTGGCCTTCCAAAGTGCTGGGATTGCAGGCATGAGCCACCACGCCTGGCTTATGTCTAAAGTTTTGAAAAAGGAACCAGTTGAAAAGAAGTTAGGAGAGCAGGCTACACTTGGCACATAGTTGTCACTCAAAAAATGTGGATATGGTACACTTTGATGGAAGGAAAGGTACTAGAAACAGTGGCTTGCTTAGGTAGATCAATTTTACTATTAGATTATAAATCTTTATTGCTAAAAAATCAGTCCTATCAGCAGACTGACATCCTATCTTTTTAGTCATCTTACTTAGTAATGCCATTCCAAATCCCAAAACACAAGAGATTTTGTGTTACTTTTTGTCTCTGCCTATTGACCACGGTATGGCGGTGCATTCCACTGTGCGATCTTAGGAAAGCCACCTTCTTATCTGGGGTTTAAATTTCCTCACCTACAAAATGTTCTTCCTACTTCATATTTGAATAATGAGGATTAAAGGAAATAGTGTATTTGAAAACACTTGGAATTCCAACTACAGAGACTTACTCTTCCAATACTACGGATTGTGGTTATCTATCTAAATTAAGCTTTACACAGAAGTCTTAATTAAAATGACCTTAAGTCCCTGTTTACCAAACATTCCTGATTGTAAGAACCATCTGGAGATACTTATTATAAATTCCAGACCCTTAGGGCTCACTCCAGAACTACTAAATCGGAATCTTCAGAGAAGAGGCATGAAACTCTTATTTTTATCAAGGGCCCCATGTGACTCGTATGATCTCAAAAATAGCTCTTCTTCCCTGTCAATAGCTGTTCAAATGTAGTGTGGGAGAAACATCTGAAAAGCTTGTCAAAAAAAAGAATGGCAGGAAATTAAAAACAAGTGCCTGGAAGAAAAAATTAAATGCCAGAAAGTAACAAAGTGTTAAAACAAACAAACAATGGGGTTGTGTCAAGTGGACACCAGGGCCACCAGAAAGAGCGCCCAAAAGGCCAAAACTGGAAAATGTGAGTATTGGATTATAACTCAAAGTGTAAAATAAATGTCTATAAGTCTCTCCTGATATAAATAAATAAATGAATAAATGATGGAAATGGACAAATCTCCCATGCAGAATTCCAATTAATTTATGTAAATATTCTACCCTCAAGGAGGTGAAACTGAACTCCCCACCCCTTACATGTGGGTTGCACGTGGTGATTTCCTGTCAAAGAATACATATGGAAAGGGGAGAGGAAAAAGAATACTGTGGGGAAATGACAGAACAACCTTAGTGTACACTTACTTGTTACGTGATAAAAGTGGCACTTTGTGGTTTTTTTCCCAAAAACCTATAACCCCAATCTAATCATGAGAAGAACGTCAGACAAACCCAAGTTGAAGGGCATTCTATAAAAAATACCTGACCAGGCTGGGCTCAGTGGCTCATGCCTGTAATCCCAGCACTTTGGGTGGCCGAGGCGGGTGCATCACCTGAGGTCGCGAGTTCAAGACTAGCCTGACCAACATGGAGAAACCCTGTCTCTACTAAAAAAAAAAAAAAAAAATACAAAGTTAGCCAGGCATGGTGGCACATGCCTGTAATCCCAGCTACTTGGGAGGCTGAGGCAGGAGAATAGCCTGAACCTGGGAGGCAGAAGTTGGGGTGAGCCATCGCGCCATTGCACTCCAGCCTGGGCAACAAGAGCAAAACTCTGTCTCAAAACAAAAACAAAAACAAAAAACCTGACCAGTACTTTCAAAACTGTTAAGGTCATAAAAAACAAAGAAAGTCTGGGACCAGACACGGTGGCTCACGCCTGTAATTCCAACACTTCAGGAGGGCAAGACAGGAGGGTCGCTTGAGGCCAGGAGTTCAAGACTAGCCTGGGCAATATAACAAGCTCTCATCTCTATAATCAAAAGATTCTCCTGGGCTGGTCTGGGTGGCTCATGCCTGTAATCCCAGCACTTTGGGAGGCTGAGGCGGGCAGATCACTTGAAGTCAGAGTTCAATACCAGCCTGGCCAACATGGTGAAACCTGGTCTCTACTAAAAATATGAAATTAGCCGGGCATGGTGGCAGGCAGCTGTAGTCCCAGCTACTCCGGAGGCTGAGGCAGGAGAATCTCTTGAACCTGGGAGGCAGAGGTTGCAGTGAGCTGAGATCATGACACTGCACTCCAGCCTGGGAGACAGAGCAAGACTCCATCTCAAAAAGAAAAAAAAAAAAAAAGATTCTCCTGGCATAGTGGCACATGCCTGTAGTCTCAGCTACTCCAGAAGCTGAGGTGAAAGGATTGCTTGAGTCCAGGAGTTCAAGGTTACAGTCAGCCATGATTACATCACTGCACTTCAGCCTGGGCAACAGAAGGAGACCCTATTTCAAAAAACAACAAAAGACTTATGACAAAAACAAGGAAAGTCTAAAAAACTGTCATAACCAAGAGAAGCCTAAGAAGGCATGATGACTAAATGTAGCATGGTATCCTAGATGGGATCCTGGAACAGAAAAAGATTAGGTAAGAACTAAGAAAATGTGAATAAAACATGAACTTTAGTTAACAAGAAAGTATCAATATTGGTTCAATAGTTGTGACAAATGTACCATACTAGTAGTATAAGACGTTAATAACGGGAAACTGGGTGTGTGTTATATGGAAACTCTGTACTATCTTCACAATTTTTCTGTAAATCTAAAACTATTCTAAATGTTAATCTTTATTAAAAACAAAAAGAAATTCTGAATCACGACACAGGTAAGGTCCAATAATTTGCATTTTCTTTTTCTAAAGACAGAGGCTCGCTATGTTGCCCAGGCTGGAGTGCAGTGGCTATTCAGAGGTGTGATCTGTGATTGTGCACTAGAGCCTCGAACTCCTGAGCTCAAGCAATCTTCCTGCCTAGCTTCCTGAGTAGCTGGGACTAGAGGCACACAGCACCAGACCCAGCCAATAATTTACATTTCTAATCAGCACTTGTTTCCCAATTCCCTTGCTTCTGATGGGTGGCCACAAGCCCATTCCAAAGTCAGCTCCCTATCTGGCCTTCACTCTAAAGTAGAACTGTGAGGACGTCTGGCCACAAAGTTCGCTGATTAACACTGTAACCGGTATTTGCAAAGTAGGTCATCTCAGCCTCTGTTCACCTGCGTTTTTAGGGATTAGTCAGAGGAACAGGTAACCCTGTTTCAGATCACCAGCAGGAAAAGGCGTGGTAAAATAGAAAAGCAGATAGCTGGTTTCCATTTGGGGAGTAACACCCATCTTAATGGGTGTCAAAACAGCTTAGTCACTTCTATTTTGTTTATGCTGCTCCCTCTCCAAGTACCACTTCCTTGGGCTCCATTCCAGATAAAAGAAATCAAGTGCCAAAGCACTACCTCACAAAATGAGTTGCTGAAGACTTCCATGATAAATAAGGTTGTTCCTGAGCCCCTGTTTCCAATAGTCATTTCTCCAGTCTTTTTTATTTTTTATTTTTTCTTGAGACAGAATATCGCTCTGTCACCAGGCTGGAGTGCAGTGGCGCAATCTCGGCTCACTGCAAGCTCCGCCTCTCGGGTTCACGCCATTCTCCTGCCTCAGCCTCCCGAGTAGCTGGGACTAAAGGCGCCCGCCACCACGCCCGGCTAATTTTTATACTTTTAGTAGAGACGGGGTTTCACCATGTTGGCTAGGCTGGTCTCAATCTCTTCACCTCGTGATCCACCCGCCTCGGCCTCCCAAAGTGCTGGGATTAGAGATGTGAGCCACGGCGCCCGGCCCATTTCTCCAGTCTTGATCCTCAGCAAGTCACATCCCTAATGCTTTGTCTGTTCTCTTATACATATAACATTGGTGCCTCTTGTAGGTGAGAAAACTGTGACATTGAAGAGGATACAACACTGTTTAGTTAAGTGATCATAAAGATCTATGCATCACAGACTAATGATCCCTGGTAATTTCTGCAAGTTTATAAAAACCTCAGGATCGGCCGGGCGCAGTGGCTCACGCCTGTAATCCCAGCACTTTGGGAGGCCGAGGCGGGTGGATCACGAGGTCAGGAGATTGAGACCATCCTGGCTAACACGGTGAAACCCCGTCTCTACTAAAAATACAAAAAAAAAAAAAAAAAAAAAAAAAATTAGCCGGGAGTAGTGGCGGGGGCCTGTAGTCCCAGCTACTGGGGAGGCTGAGGCAGGAGAATGGCGTGAACCCGGGAGGTGGAGCTTGCAGTGAGCCGAGATCTGGCTGCTGCATTCCAGCCTGGGCGACAGAGCGAGACTCCGTCTCAAAAAAACAAAACAAAACACTCAGGATCCAGGAGAGAAAACTGGCAGGGAAAACAGGGTAGATCTCAGATCTGGAAGGGCAAAGAATACTGCCGGGAGTTAGGTTCTTTTGAAGACCTTGAAAAACATACAATCACAAATGTCAGGTGATATTATTTTTCATCACGTGGTCATTACCACATGGGGCTTGTGTATGTATCTCCATGGTTACCTTCCCTTGCCAGAACTATAATGCTTTTTCTTCTACCATACTCTTTCTCTAAGGACAGGAAAAGACTTCCTACTCTTTGGTGTTTACACCTATACCATATTTCTTTGTGTTTTCTGCTACTGTGTTGCTCAGTCAACCTACACACAAGGGTCTCTTCATCTTTGCACAGTCCTTCTGTTTGCTTAACCACTTGTATTATTACTCACAAAGCTTCCCTCCCCTTCATTCTCACTGTTCTGTTCAGAATTTAGAAGTAGAGAACTGATCTCACCATTGATTCACAATGACCTTGAGTGAGATCCATTGCTAATTAGGAACAATCATATCTGTGAAAAGCGTATCGTTTGAACTCAAAAAACAACCACAACAGAAATTTCAGCACCTATTGTGTGCAATGCACTGTGGCAATACAAGAAAGTTCCAGCTTCGAAAGAGCACTAAACTTTAGCGCCATTAGATCTGGATTCTAATCCTAGATCTGCCACTGACAGATTTCGTTAGCTTGGGCAAGTCGCCCTCCTTGGCCTCAGTTTCTTCTCTGAAGAGTAGTTGGGCACATTGCAACCACCTGCTTCAGCTGGCACAAGATCCACAGTTTTACCAGTGAAAGTTCTGTGCCATGTGAAGCTTCTCAGTACCAGGTAAGCCACATGGTCAGACCCCCCACTGGACAGGCTATCTGAGATCCTTTCTGGCTCTGATTCTTTTGGGTCTACGCTTCAGGTTCTACTCAAGGCATGCTGTGTATGCTCTCGGAGAGTGTGGACTGAGTCACAGGGAGGGAGTGTAGTGGCTGTATGCAAAGAAGCTGGAGGCATCCTGCCTCCTGACCTGTGACTCACATGGGATGCTGCAGGACCTCATTCCTAACATCTCAGAGGAAGAGATCAGCTGAGAATGGTACATTCAGGCAAGAGACATTCTTGGGTTTTCCAGTGGAAAAGAAATTTAAAAACAATTGACTAATGAGAGGAATGTGTAGCAAATGTTGAAGCTGCCAGCATTCTTGCAAGTGAGCCAATGACCTTTTAAGCTACATCTACAACTGACTAGTTTCTTGGCCATCATCCCAATGAAGGCTCCTTTCCCAGTTTAGACTGTATTGAGATCTGGCTTGGCAGTAAGACTTTTAGCATCCTCAGATACAGATTTATTTCAGCATGAAATCATATTAAATCAGCTTTCTAATAAAGGCCTCAAAAAACAAAAAAGATGACTGGGTGTGGTGGCTCATGCCTGTAATCCCAACACTTTGGGAGGCCGAGGCAGGTGGATCACCTGAGGTCAGGAGTTCCAGACCAGCCTAAAACCCCACCTCTACTAAAAAAAAAAACCCCACAAAAATTAGCTGGGCATGGTGGCACGCACCTGTAATCTCAGCTACTTGGGAGGCTGAGGCAGGAGAATCACTTGAACCTAGGAGGCAGAAGTTGCAGTGAGCCGAGATCACACCATTGCACTCCAGCCTGGGAGACAGAGCAAGTCTCCATCACAAAAAAAAAAAAAAAAAAAAAAAAAAGACAGAGTGAGTGACTGTCATGGCTGGTGTTGACAATGAATCTGTTGTCCTATTTTTATGACTTTCAAGGAAAGGATCCTAGGATGACTTGGATCAAGTAGGAGACAGCTTGACACAAGGTCTTGAGCAGATCTGCAAGGGAGTACAGTTGCTGCCAGCTGACCCAGAACTGACTCTGCAAGAGATGCAGTTTGTCACAGATTTCTGTTTAATTTAGAGGCAAACTTCATAATCACCTTGCACATTTTCTGTGTGACTGGTTTCATTTTGGCTTTATGCTGAAGTCAACTCATTTCAATCTCACCTCCTAGAATAACTTTGGCCCAATTGACTTCTCAGTCATTCCTTCTTAAGCAGCTGGATCCAAAACACAGCCCAAATCATTGTTGAGAGGAGATAGAGTGTTCATGGACAGAGTCGAAAGAGCTGGATGAACACAAGCTATTTAAGGAACTAAGGAACAAATCAAGGAACTTCTCCAATTCAGCAAATTAAGAAGACAGCAGTTATTCAAGGGCTACAGCACAAATCAAGTTAAACTGGTTTAAGAAGTATTGTGTCAAATACAATTTCCCCAACCAAATTTACTCCTAATCCTTTTCTGCTAGCTCAACTTTAGTACAACCTGAGAATATTAGCAAAGGAAACTTAGCCGAAAGCTCATGAGTTAATTATCTGGAGACTAATTATGACTCATATGAAAATTCCTGTTTACATATAACCAAGATCTAGTCACATGAATATCTACAGAATATATTTTTGGTGATAAATGGTCACCATGGGAGAGACACCCTAAATAAGAAGGCTCTAGGCATGTGACTTGAAATTCTTTCAGTTGAAGGGTATTATATGTTACCTAATGGACTGTGAAGAAATTTCAAAATGTCGTTTGCTTTGTGCACCCAGGCAGGCAGCCAAGATTCTCGTAATAGGCAAGATTGAGCCACCTGCCCTATCCCCTGGCCTTTGAATTTGTTAAGTCCTTATTCATGGGGCAGGGGGAGGGGTGGGGGGAGACTTTGACTTCTTTAAATCCTTCCTGACACAGTTTCTGACTAAAGGTCAGATGACACCAAAGAGATCCAATCAAAGCTGTCAATCAGAATCACCAAACTCTTGGTTGGGCTTGCCCTGTGCGAGCCAGATAGCAGTGCTGCCCACACAAGAGCCATTCTCTGGGCACCCACTCACTGTGTGCTGGGGACGGTCAGCTCTGACCCTGCACAAACCCCTCCCCACTGTTTTTTCCTGTAAGACAAGATGGAGAGTTTGTAGATGTGGTGAGTTCATGTGAAAGGCTCGCTTTTGTCAGGGATTGTCTTGTGTTTCGTGTTTCATTTTACTCTTCCTCTCATCTCCCCACCACCCCCGCTTTTTTGTTGTTAATTAGTTGTGGGGTTTTTTTGTTTTTGTTTTTGTTTTTGAGACAGGGCCTTGCTCTGTCGCCTAGGCTGGAGTGCAGTGGCGTGATCATAGCTCACTGCAGCTTGAACTCCTGGGCTCAAGTGATCCTCCTGTCTCAGCTTCCAGGCATAAGCCCCCATGCCTGGCTAATTTTCTGTGTGTTTTGTAGATACAGGGTCTCACCATGTTGCTCCAATTGGTCTTAACCTCCTGGACTCAAGTTGTGTTTTTAATGGTAAAGTTATGTATATTAAACCAATCCTGGTCCTCAGGGGTTCTGTTTGCTATCTTATTCTAGTTCTCTGAAAGCAGGAATGTTTGTTTCCTTATGTTATTCATCCTCATATTAATTTGCACCCCCGCCGGGCGCGGTGGCTCACGCTTGTAATCCCAGCACTTTGGGAGGCCGAGGCGGGCGGATCACGAGGTCAGGAGATCGAAACCACGATGAAACCCCGTCTCTACTAAAAATACAAAAAATTAGCTGGGCGTGGTGGCGGGCGCCTGTAGTCCCAGCTACTTGGAGAGGCTAAGGCAGGAGAATGGCGTGAACCCGGGAGGCGGAGCTTGCAGTAAGCCGAGATTGCGCCACTGCACTCCAGCCTAGGTGACAGAGTGAGACTCCATCTCAAAAAAAAAAAAAAAAAAGAGAAAAAAGAAATGGGGTTTCACCATGTTGGCCAGGCTGGTCTTGAACTCCCAACCTCAGGTGATCCACCCTCGGCCTCCCAAAGTGCTGGGATTACAGGCTTGAGCCACCGCACCCAGCCTCTGAATTTCTTTAATACTTAGCTTTAATTCATTAATTTTTTGAAAACCTGCAACAAAAAGTTGTGATTTTATTTTATTTTATTAATTTATTTTTTCGAGACAAGGTCTGGTTTTATTGTCCAAGCTGGAGTAGAGTGGCATGATCTCAGCTCACTGCAACCTCCACCTCCCAGGCTGAGGCCATCCTCCCACCTCAGTCTCCCATAGTAGCTGGGACCACAAGCATGTGCCACCACCTCTGGCTAATTTTTGTATTTTTTTGTAGAGACGGGGTTTCGCCATGTTACCCAGGCTGGTCTCTAACTCATGAGCTCAAGCAATCCACCCACCTCAGCCTCCCAAAGTGCTAGGATTACAGGTGTGAGCCACCACACCCGGCCCAAAAGTTGTGATTTCAAATTTTAAAAACAGCTAATAGGCTGGTCCGAGTGCAGTGGTGTTTACAACTAATTGATCACAACTAGTTACAGATTTCTTTGTTCCTTCTCAACTCCCACTGCTTCACTTGACTAGCCTTTAAAATAAGTTATGGCTTCTCTACAAAAAATTTAAAAATTAGCCAAAAAATAAAATAAATAAGTTAATTAATGAAAAACCAAACACACAGAAAAACAGTTGATACTGTTTTAATACTGTTAAACAGTTAAAACAGAAAGTCTTACGGTAAAAATTTGGAGAAAACAATAACCATTGTACAAAAACGAAGTGTCTCTGGAGTCACTGAATGCTGTTTCTAAGTGCCAGAAACAAATACTGTTGCACACATAGGGATGAGAGTATACACTGCGTTTTGTGCATCCAAGCATCCTGAATGCTGAAGTGGACTGTGTTTACTTGTGCTAAAGCAAACTAAATATGCCCTGGAAAGGACTCCGTACTTCTATATTTGAGTCCTTGTGGATGAACTGTAACCTAGCTTAATAATTAGACAAGATTGAAAACCTAATTTAGGAATATGCACCTATAACAATAGCTAAGTCTTGGCCAATCCCAGCGGCGGTACTTCTACCGTTCATACACTACTGAGTGTTCAAATTGTGTTCAAATATGGCAAACGCCAGGCTATAACCAATCCAGCCATTCTGTACCTCACTTCCAATTTCTGGAGTCATTTCCCTTTTTTTGGTCTATAAATCTTCTTCCACCACGTGGCTGCTCCAGAGTCTCTGTGAATCTGCTGTGATTCTGGGGGCTGCCCAATTAGGGAATGTGTTCATTGCTCAATTAAACTCCTTTAGCCGGGCACAGTGGCTCACGCCTGTAATCCCAGCACTTTGGGAAAAGGAGGTGGGCGGATAACTTGAGGTCAAGAGTTTGAGACCAGCCTGGCCAACATGGTGAAACACTGTCTCTACTGAAAATACAAAAATTAGCCAGGCATGGTGGTGCATACCTGTTAATCTCAGCTACTTGGGAGGCTGAGGCACAAGAATCGCTTGAACCCGTGAGGCAGAGGTTGCAGTGAGCTGAGATCACGCCATTGCACTCCAGCCTGGGTGACGGAGTGAAACTGTGTCAAAAACAAAACAAAACAAACAAAAAACCAAAACAAAACAAAACAAAAAACCTTTAAATTTAATTCAGCTGAAGTTTTTCTTTTCTCACTTGTCACTTCCTTCTGAGAACACAGAACATCATAAGGGTCTGGTGAGATATAAGTAGTGAAGCTATGCAGGTATTTCTTGTGAAAGACGGCAGAGCTATTTCCAGTACACAGATTATATGGATTCCTTCCCTCCACACAGGACAAAGCTCTTTGCTTCCTCACTCAAGAAATCTGAAGAAATTGCTGGTTGATAGGAAGTATATCAATTAACTGGAAAAATGCCTTGCCTTTGGCATTCCAGTTGATGGCTGAGAGAAGTCACTGGAGACCTCATAAGCTGGAAGTTTTTCTCATCAATCTCACAAGTCTGGTATGCCGTGCCAGGATCACATTTTGAGCCTGTTCATGGGGCTCCACCCTCTCTTTGCTTCCCATAAGAGAACTGAATCCCTCTGCCTTTCCTCCACAGCCAAAGGGGATTTTTATCCCCTCTCTCCCACTGCTCTTTCCCCTTCTCCCATTGAGTAGTCTCTGCTTCTAAGCTTGCCTTTTATTCACTCAAGGGCAATGTGTAAAGTGGAGTGACCTCCTGCCAAGATCCAAGACTTCGGAGAAGACTGGTCTCCAACGTGAGGAAAGTTGGAGAGCTGAGATGGTGGGTGCACCCCGTAGCACTGCATAGAGAGGAGACACGTTTCTGGCCTCCCAAGTTGGATGTGTCCATATCTTTTCCCAGAAAATGCTCTTCCTCACAATAATTAGTCTCAAACTATCAGTACAGCCTTATATGATGGGGATGTTAAGTGCAAGTATTAATATACCAGAAGCTGGAAGCACATGCCTAACGCAGTCTATAGTGCAGCATTGCAGTCCAGTTTGTGAACTCACTTAAAACCTAATCGCCACTTGGAAGACTGCGTAAGAAAATACTTTCCAGGCCGGGCGCGGTGGCTCACGCTTGTAATCCCAGCACTTTGGGAGGCTGAGGCGGGCGGATCACGAGGTCAGGAGATCGAGACCACCGTGAAACCCTGTCTCTACTAAAAATACAAAAAATTAGCCGGGCATGGTGGCGGGTGCCTGTAGTCCCAGCTACTTGGAGAGGCTGAGGCAGGAGAATGGCGTGAACCCGGGAGGCGGAGCTTGCAGTGAGCCAAGATTGCGCCACTGCACTCCAGCCTGGGTGACAGAGCAAGACTCCGTCTCAAAAAAAAGAAAAGAAAATGCTTTCCAAGCCCTGAATCTTAGAAAAGTAAAGCAGAGAATCACAAATAAATGACTCCCTAGTACCTTTACTCTTTTTTTTTTCTTTTTTGGAGACAGGTTCTCACTCTGTCTCCCAGGCTGGGGCACAGTGCCACAATCATGGCTCACTGCAGCCTTGCAAGGAGATCCTCCTGGCTCAGCCTCCCAAGTAGCTGGGACCACAGGCATGCACCGCGATGCTCAGCTAAGTTTAATTTTTTGTTATTGTTGTGACAAGGTCTTGCTATGTCACCCTGGCTGCTCTCAGACTTCTGGCCTCAAGTGATCTGCCCGCCTCGGCCTCCCAAAGTGCTCTGATTACATGCGTGAAGCACCGCACCCAACCTGGCCCCTACCTTTACTCTTAAACTGACCTGGGAATCTACAGTTTGTTTGCTGAGGTAAATGTGCTCACTTTACATACTGTCCACTGTATATACATTTCTACCTCAAAGGATTAACTTAGATAAATTTCAAAATTTATTTAGAAAAGTTTTGATAGGCCAGGTGTGGTGGTTCACGCCTGTAATCCCAGCACTTTGGGAAGCCAAGGCAGGCGGATCACGAGGTCAGGAGTTTGAGACCAGTCTGACCAATATGGTGAAATCTCGTCTCTACTAAAAATACAAAAATTAGCCGGGCATGGTGGCAAGCGCCTGTAATCCCAGCTACTCAGGAGGCTGAGGCAGGAGAATCGTCTGAACCCAGGAGGCAGAGGTTGCAGTGAGCTGAGATCACGCCACTGCACTCCAGCCTGGGCGACAGAGTGAGACTCCATCTCAAAAAGAAAAAAGGAAAAGAAAAGAAAAGTTTTGATAATCCTCAGTGACAGTAAAGGTGTTCAGACACTGGCACTCACATATGCCACTGGTGAGAGTGTAAATTACTACAACATATTGGAAGCCAATTAAGTAATACCAAAAAAAAAAAGGCCTATAAGCAAGCTAAATATACACTGTTATGGCTCTGGTTAAATCAGTAATCCAGGGCCAGGCACAGTGGCTCATGCCTGTAATCCCAGCACTTTGGGAAGCTGGGGCAGGCAGATCGCTTGAGCCGGCAAATTTGAGACCAGCCTGGGCAACATGGCAAGACCTCATCTCTACCAAAAATACAAAAATTATCTAGGCGTGGTGGTGCACACCTGTGGTCCCAATTACTTGGGAGGCTAAGGTGGGAGGATTGCTTGAGCCCAGGAGGTGGAGGCTGCAGTGAGCCCAGATCATGCTACTGCACCCCATCCTGGGTGACAAAGCAAGACTCTTATCTCAAAAAAAAAAAAACAAGTAATGCAAACATTGGAATAATATGCAATTCTTTTTTAAAAGGTAGCAGATTGATTGTACGGATATGTGAAGATGCCCGACATACACTTAATTGTATTTTTATTTTTTTTATTTATTTATTTATTTTTGAGATGGAGTCTCGCTCTGTATCCCAGGCTGGAGTGCAGTGGCACAATCTCAGCTCACTGCAACCTCTGCCTTCTGAGTTCAAGTAATTCTCCTGTCTCAGCTTCCCAAGTAGCTGGGATTATAGGTGCAAGCCACCATGCCTTGCTAACATTTGTATTTTTAGTAGAGACGAGGTTTTGCCATGCTGGCCAGGCCAGTCTCAAACTCCTGACCTCAATTGATCCGCCTGCCTCAGCCTCCCAAAGTGCTGGGATTACAGGAGTGAGCCACTGCGCCTGACCCTTTTTTTTTTATTTTTTAGACCGATTCTTACTCTGTTGTCCAGGCTGGAGTGCAGTGGCACAATCTCAGCTTACTGCAACCTACTTCCGGCTAATTTTTGTATTTTTAGTAGAGATGGGGTTTCAACATGTTGGCCAGGCTGGTCTCGAACTCCTGACCTCAAGTGATCCACCCACCTTGGCCTCCCAAAGTGCTAAGATTACAGGCGTGAGCCACCACGCCTGGTCTTAATTGTATCTTTTAAAGTTGCAGAATAGAATGCATATTATACTGTTATTTATGATTTTTAAAAACAGATTATACATATATATTTATTTGTATGCTTGTTGAAGCATATGCTTTTCTAAACATAGGAATTTTCCAGAATAATATATCTGAAATTATTAATGGTGGTTAAGAACAGGGACCAAGAAATCACCTTATTATTGAATTTCCTTACATAAGCAGAAATGTCATCACTTAATATACCAATTCGGCTGGGCGAGGTGGCTCATGCCTGTAATCCCAGCACTTTGAGAAGCCAAGGCAGGCAGATCACTTGAGCTCAGGAGCTCAAGACCATCCTGGGTGACACAGTAAGACCTCGTCTCTACTAAAAATTAAAAAAAAAATTAGCTGGGCATGGTGGCATGTGCCTGTGGTCCCAGCTAATTGGGAGGCTGAGGAGGGAGGATGGCTTGAGCCCGAAAGGTCAAGGCTGCAGTGAGCCGTGATTGTGCCACTGCACTCCAGCTTGGGTGATAGAGTGAGACCCTATCTCAGAAAAATAAAATAAAATACTAACAAAAAAATGTTACGTACTTAAGAGTCTACATTATCCATTAGTTCAGTCTGGAAACATAATCAGGCTTCCTAATATTGAAAATCAAGAATCCCAGAGCTGGATGTATTTAATAAAATTTTGAGGCCAGGTGTGGTGGTACACGCCTATAATCCCAGCACTTTGGAAGGCTGAGGCAGGTGGATCACCTGAGGTCAGGAGTTCGCGACCAGCCTGACTAACATGGTGAAACCCCATCTCTACTAAATACGAAAAAATTAGCCAGGCATGGTGGCGCATGCCTGTAATCCGAACTACTTGGGAGGCTGAGATAGGAGAATCGCTTGTACCTGGGAGGCAGAGGTTGCAGTGAGCCGAGATCGCACCATTGCACTCCAGCTTGGGCAACAGGAGCAAAATTCTGTCTCAAAAAAAAAAAAAAAAAAAAAAAACTCTGCCTTATGATGGCAACTTTTGAATCCGGATTAGTCTTTCAGGCTACTGAACCCCCAACAAGAAGCATTAGTGCATTAAGCCTTTCTACTAGCTTCTGTATTTGAGTAAATCAGTGTAATCCTCATGTCTGCAAATGAGAATGTGTCTGTGGTGCAGTATAAACCACCATATACATACCCAACACTGTACTTTAGTTTAGATGTTTTTAGATGTTTTCGAGGCCTGGGGTAATCAAGTCAGAAGATCTTTCTGGGTCTCTGTTTCTTAGAGGAAAGAGGGCAGTTAGGTCCCTAGGTGACTCTAGCATCTTCTTTTCTTTTTTTTTTTCTTTTTTTGAGATGGAGTCTTGCTCTGTTGCCCAGGCTAGATTGCAGTGGCGCAATCTTGGCTCACTGCAACCTCCGCCTCCCTGGTTCAAGCAATTCTCCTGCCTCAGCCCCCCAAGTAGCTGGGATTACAGATGCCCGCCACCACGCCCGGCTAATGTTTGTATTTTTAGTAGAGACGGGGTTTCACCATCTTGGCCAGGCTGGTCTCAAACTCCTGACCTCATGATCCACCTCCCAAAGTGCTGGGATTACGGGTGTGAGCCACCGCGCCCAGCTGGCTCTAGCATTTTCTAATTACCCCATTTGCTTTCAGCTAACCACTGAGAGACTGAATCAGAAGGACTGGGGACTACTGGGGAAGTTTTTCCACTTTGTTGAATCCTTTTAAATATATCTTCTTATTTCTAAGGCATCAATTTCTTCTGTCCTAGAATTATGTTTTCATCATTGGTTATTTATATAATGGTAACAGTTATTTGCATTATGTAAGTGTGTTCATTGGGCCCTGGGAACCCTACTGATTTAAGTGCCACCATCAGGGGAAGAGGCTCAAGCTCTGTCCTCCAGCTGCCAGTGAACACAAGCTCAGAGCCAGGCTCATGTTTGCAGAGAGTAGGGACTGGCATCCAGAAAGCTAAGGAGCACAAACTCATAACTCAGAGAAGTTTGGGTGAGGGAGGAAAGCTCAGCACAGACAGCTAGCTCTGTCCCTACCTTGGATCCTGGAGGCTACTGGGCAAAGCCACCCAATAGGATGTAACAAAACCACACACCTGTCCATGGAGCCACTGAGCTGTGGTCATGGACCAAGCCCCTCTGCTCCAGGCTCAAAGTTGGCACTGGGCCACTGTCCACTCATCAGACTGGCTTTTGTTTTTTTTTTTTTTTGAGAAGGAGTCTCTCTCTTTCACCCAGGCTGGAGTGCAGTGGCGCAATCTCGGCTCACTGCAGGCTCCGTCCCCCGGGATTCACGCCATTCTCCTGCCTCAGCCTCCCGCGTAGCTGGGACTACAGGGGCCCGCCACCTCGCCCGGCTAATTTTTTTGTATTTTTTAGTAGAGACGGGGTTTCACTGTGTTAGCCACGATGGTCTCGATCTCTTGACCTCGTGATCCGCCCGCCTCGGCCTCCCAAAGTGCTGGGATTACAGGCGTGAGCCACTGTGCCCGGGCTTTTTTTTTTTTTTTCTTGAGACGGAGTCTCGCTCTATCGCCCAGGCTGGAGTGTCGTGGCACAATCTCGGCTCACTGCAACCTCTGCCTCCAGGGTTCAAGCAATTCTCTTGCCTCAGCCTCCTGAGTAGCTGGGATTACAGGCACTCGCCAACACGCCCAGCTAATTTTTGTATTTTTAGTAGAGATGGGGTTTCACCATGGTGGTCAGGTTGGTCTCGAACCCCTGACCTGTGATCCACCCGCCTCAGCCTCCCAAAGTGCTGGGATCACAGGCATGAGCCACCGTGCCCGGCCTCAGACTGGCTTTTTAAAATCTATCTTTTGAGGATACCAGAGAATCCTAACGTGGATCTTACTTTTGAACAGAGTTGTTATTTTCGGTAACAAGAAAGGTAACTGGGACCCTCATCTGGAGGTCTCACAGTGCTGCCTCTATTATTTAAGTCAGGATATCCTTTTCTTCTAAGCATATGTGAGGGGTTGAGTCTTATGCACACACTAAAAAGTCAGAAGGAGGGAGTGCCCCCAAAGTGTTTCTCTCTCTCTGGTATCCCCACTGGCTTTAGACACAACATCCCCTAAATCTGTTGGATTTTGACTATGAAATTTAGAATTTTTTTTCTTTCCCAAAGAATAACTTTCTCACCACTCTTGTTATACATACTATTCCAAAAATAAATGTAACAAGAAACAGACAAATACAGGACAGTTCAGGAAACCAGTGAGTTTGAAAAATATATATATATTTTCCCTCTAAAGAATGTGTGTGGCCAGGAGCGGTGGCTCATGCCTGTAATCCCAGCACCTTGGGAGGCCGAGGGGGGAGGATCACCTGAGGTTGGGAGTTCAAGACCAGCCTGAACAACATGGAGAAACCTGGTCTCTACTGGCTGTCTCCTGTTGCTGTCATAGCCCTGTCTTCTCATTCTTCACTTCTTCCTCCTATACGCTTCCTTTTCCTCTTTTCCTTCCTCTTCCTGCTGTTGTAAATTCTCTTGCATCTCTTCCTTCTCTTAAGTATCTAATCTTTTGCCATTTCCTGCAGCAGCCACTATCGACATAACAAGGCATGAGCCTCACTGTTACCGAAGCCACTGCCACACCCTGGGCCTGCTGCCATTTCAACTAGCCCAGCTCAGGCTCCCAGTCAAATCACCTGCTCAGCTGGAGAAGCACTGTCATGGTGGCACATGGCTCAGCAGTCCCAGAAATGACTTACACCAGAGTGTGGGAGACTTACTCTTAAGCTCCTGAGTAATTGCCAGTCTGGGGACACTATGGGGATTGAAGCACTATTATACCTTTATGGCAGTTTGCGTTTGTTTTTCAGTACTTAACTCCATCCTCAAGCCTCAGAACAAAATCACTGGCATTAGGGAAAGGAAGAGAAATATGGTAGGATTGTCAAGGTACAGAGAAGATGCTATATAAATGTTTATTAAGTTAATGAATGGGTCCAGGCATGGTGGCTCATACCTATAATCCTAACACTTTGAGAGGCAGAGGCTTACTTGAGCTCAGCAGTTCTAGACAAGCATGGGCAACATAGCAAGACCTTGTCTCTACTAAAAAGTTTAAAAATTAGCCAGGCGTGGTGGTACGTACCTGTAGTCCCAGCTACTCAGGAGGCTGAGGGGGAGGATCACTTGAGCCCCAGAAGTCAAGGCTGCAGTGAGCCATGATCGCGCCACCACACTCCAGACTGGGTGACAGAGTGAGACCCTGTCTCCAAAAAAAAAAAAAGTGCCCTTCATGAAGCAGTAAAAAGTATGTTTTAATAAATCTTTATTTTTATTTTATTTGTTTGTTTATTTTTGAGACAGAGTCTTGCTTTGTTGCCCAGGCTGGAGTGCAGTGGCGCCATCTCAGCTCACGGTAACCTCCGCCTCCCAGGTTCACGCAATTCTCCTCCCTCAGTCTCCCAAGTAGCTGGGATTACAGGCGCCCACCATCACACTTGGCTAATTTTTGTATTTTCTGTAGAGACATGGTTTCACTATGTTGGCCAGGCTGGTCTTGAACTCCTGACCTCAGGTGATCTACCCGCCTCGGCCTCCCAAAGTGCTGGGATTACAGGTATAAGCCACTGCACCTGGCCTGTTTTAATAAATCTTGATCCCTGTGTACACACCTTTTAAGTACTCTGTGTGGTGAAATGGGAAATGCAGTACAAAGCAGTTGAGCTACTGAATTGTGAGCTGAACTAGCTGCTTTTTTTCAAGGAACGCCACTTAAATTTATCTATCTATCTATCTATCTATCTGTCTGTCTATCTATCTATCATCTATCTATCTATCTATTTTTAGATACGAGGTCTTGTTCTATTGCTCAGGCTGGAGTGCAATAGTGCAATCATGGCTCACTGCAGCCTCAACCTCCCAGGATCAAGTGATCCTCCACCTCAGCTTCCCGAGTAGCTGGGGCTACAGGCACACACCACCATACCCAACTCTTTTTTTTTGAGATAGAGTCTCGCTCTGTCACCCAGGCTGGAGTGCAATGGCATGATCTCGTCTCACTGCAACCTCCACCTCCCAGGTTCAAGCAATTCTCCTGCCTCAGCCTCCCGAGTAGCTGGGATTACAGGTGCCTGCCACCAAGCCCAGCTAATTGTTTGTTTGTTTGTTTGTTTTGAGATGGAGTCTCACTCTGTCACCCAGGCTGGAGTGCAATGGCGCAGTCTCCGCTCACTGCGTCCTCCGCCTCCTGGGTTTAAGCGATTCTCCTGCCTCAGCCTCCTGAGTAGCTGGGACTACAGGTGTGTGCCACCACACCTGGTTAATTTTTGTATTTTTAATAGAGACGGGGTTTTGCCAGGTTGGCCAGGCTGGTCTCGAACCCCTGACCTCAGGTGATCCACCCACCTCGGCCTCCCAAAGTGCTGGGATTACAGGCATGAGTCACCACGCCCAGCCCATACCCAGCTCATTTTTTAATTTTTTGTAGAGATGGGGTCTCACCATGTTGCCCAGGCTGGTCTCTAACTCCTGGGCTCAAGTGATCCTCCCACCTCAGCCTCCAAAAGTGTTAGGATTACAGACAGGCATGAGCCACTGCGCCCAGGAAGACTTATTTTTTCTTCCTATAGGAGTCTTTTCTCCTTATTACCTTTCCCCTATTAAGTTAGGTGTATAAGCCCCACATTCTAACTACTCTTTTGAGTTACTCACCACTGAGCACTGCCATGTGTATGCATGTAAATAAACTCTTTGTTTTGTTTTCTTTTAAAGGCTAGTCAAGTGAAGCAGCGGGAGTGGAGAAGGAACAAAAATATCTGTAACTGGTTGTTATCCATTAGTTGTAAACACCACTGCATTCGAACCAGCCAATAAAATCTTTCCTTTTTCTTGCTCATTTGTCTTTTGTCAGTTTAATTCACAGGCCTCAGATACTGAATTTAAGAGGGTAAAGGAAAAGTTTCTCCATTACTACAATAACAGGACAAGGAAAGGTTCAATAAACAACCTTTCATGTTTCCTACTGAGAAATAAAAATAAAAATTTATCCTGTCCAGGCATGGCGGTTCATGCCAGTAATCCCAGCACTATGGGAGGCCGAGGTGGGTAGATCACCTGATGCCAGGAGTTTGAGACAAGCATGGCCAACACGGTGAAACCCCCTCTCCACTAAACATACAAAAATTAGCTGGGCGTGGTGGTGGGCACCTGTAATCCCAGCTACTCAGAAGGCTGAGGCAGGAGAATTGCTTGAACCTGGGAGGCAGAGGTTGCAGTGGGCTGGGATCGCACTGTTAGATATGAGTTCTCAATTTCTTTTCAAAGAATCAGTATGTCAGTATATTCAATTCTTTGCCTTCTACTTTTAAATCTAACTTCCTCATAAAGCAGCCTTTTTCCATTACCTGCTCCACCCTGACTCATTTCAATCACCTGCTCCTCCCTGACTCATTCCAATTACCTGCTCCTCCCTAACTCATTCCGATTACCTGCTACCTGCTCTGCCCCGACTCATTCTCCACCCTGAATAACAATTTTTTCCTGCCAAACCTCTCACCCCCTCACTGTCTTTAAATTAGCCAATTAGAATTAGTTTAGCCTGTTCGGTCTAACCCTAGCCAACAGGGGAACGACACAGCAGCACGGGGCCACGTGTGTCAGGGATAAGAACCCCTTCCCCTCCCTTGTCTTGGTGTGCACTCACCATTGTTCCATCTCTAAGGGTGCACCCTTCTATAGAAGTACCTTGCCTTGCTGAGAATTAAAAAGAAAATTTTATATTCGAGTGCTGTTTCTTTTGTGGCACTGAAACTTTGTTTATAATAGCGCTATTGCACTCCAGCCTAGGCAACAAGAGTGAAACTCCATCTCAAAAAGAAGGAAAAAAAAAAAAAGTCCAGGCACAGTGGCTTACGTGTGTAATCTCAGCACTTTGGGAGGCCAAGGCAGACAGATCACCTGAAGTCAGGAGTTCGACACTAAGCTGGCCAACATGGTGAAACCCGGTATCTACTAAAAATACAAAAAATTGGTCAGGTATGGTGGCATGTGCTTGTGATCCCAGCTACTCAGAAGGCTGAGGCAGAAGAATTGCTTGAACCCAGGAGGTAGAGGTTGCAGTGAGCCAAGATCATGCCACTGCACTGCAGCCTGGGTGACGGAGTGAGACTCTGTATAAAAAAAAAAAAAAATAAAAAAATTATCCTGAGTGGATTAATGCAGGAACAGAAAACCAAATACTGCATGTTCTCACTTATAAGTGGGAGCTAAACATTGGGTACTCAGGGACATAAAAATGGCAACAATAGAAAGTGGGGACTACCAGAGGGGGAAGGTAGAAGGAGGGCAAGGGTTGAAAAACTATTGGATTGGCCGGGCGCGGTGGCTCACACTTGTAATCCCAGCACTTTGGGAGGCCGAGGCGGGCGGATCATGAGGTCAGGAGATCGAGACCACGGTGAAACCCCGTCTCTACTAAAAAAAATACAAAAAAAAATTAGCCGGGCGTGGTGGCGGGCGCCTGTAGTCCCAGCTACTCGGAGAGGCTGAGGCAGGAGAATGGCGTGAACCCGGGAGGTGGAGCTTGCAGTGAGCCGAGATTGCTCCACTGCACTCCAGCCTGGGCGACAGAGCGAGACTCCGTCTCAAAAAAAAAAAAAAAAAAAAAAAAAAGAAAAACTATTGGATGCTATGCTCAGACATGCATGGTTCATCTGTACCCCAAACCTCAGCATCATGCTATATGCCCAGCATCATGCTATAAGCCTGCACATGTACCCCCTGAATCTAAAATAAAGTTGAGGGCCAGTCGCAGTGGCTCATGCCTGTATCCCAACACTTTGGGAGGCCGAGGCAGGAGGATCACCTCAGGTTAGGATTTCAAGACCAGCCTGGCCAACATGGTGAAACCCCATCTCTGCTAAAAATACAAAATAAAATTAGCCAGGTATGGTGGTGCATGCCTGTGATCCCAGCTACTGCGGAGGCTGAGGCAGGAGAATCACTTGAACCTGGGAGGCAGAGCTTGCAGTGAGCCAAGATTGTGACACTGCACTCCAGCCTGGGCAAGAAAGCGAGACTGTCTCAAAAATAAATTAATAAATTAAAGTAAAGTTGAAAAATAAAATAAAATTCTAAGCCTCCAACTGACTGAACGGACTTCCTCTTGGCCAAGGGGACCTCAGAGAAACCTTGGAAGTGGATTCCGGCCAAAACAGATGGGATGTAGTGTCAGAGGCCTGTGAACCAGAGCGACTCCATCTTAAATAGGGGCTGGGTAAAATGAGGCTGAAACCTACTGGGGTGCATTCCCAGATGGCTAAGGCATTCTAAGTCACAGGATGAGATATGAGGTCAGCACAAACTACAGATCATAAAGACCTTGCTGATAAAACAAGTTGCAGTAAAGGAGCCTGCCCAAACCCACCAAAACCAAAATGACCACGAGAGTGACCTCTGGTCGTCCTCACTGCTACACTCCCACCAGCTCCATGACAGTTTACAAATGCCATAGCAATGCCAGGAAGTTACCCTATATGGTCTAAAAAGGGGAGGCATGAATAATCCACCCCTTGTTTAGCATATCATCAATAAATAACCATAAAAAAGGGCAACCAGCAGCCCTTGGGGCTTCTCTGCCCATATATGGAGGAGACATTCTTTTATTCCTTTACTTTCTTATTAAACTTGCTTTCACTTTGCACAGCAGACTCGCTCTGAATTCTTTCTTGTACGAGATCCAAGAACCCTCTCTTGGGATCTGGATCTGGATCCCTGTCCTATAACAGTAGGACCTGCCTGGTTATAACTGTCCCCCCCACCACTTGCTAATTACCATTAGGCTTTCTCTCCTAAGGGCTAAACAGAAATTAGCACTTTCAAAAGACTCCACTCCTGATCTCAATTAACCACACGATTGCTGTCCCTCATTTTTGGGGTTTGACACAACACACATTAGACCAGCATTCTTTCCTGAAAAGAGACCAGACCATGCAGTGGTTCTGGCCACTCTACAGAGGAGGCACAGAGAGGGTTTTTCCTGTCCTCTGCCTCACCTTTTGAGGTCAGAGGGATGAAAACTCCACCCTCAAGTTATGCTAATGATGCCCTTTTTTGTACATGAGGCCCAGTTGCATATGCACATGTTTCTCCTTTCATAAATATTCATGACTCTTCTTGTAGCTTATTGAATATGTACATTTGGACACCCTGCTCAGTATAAATTTCTGTTCCCTCTGCCCCTCCCTTGAAGTGCCTGTTTCTGGCCTCTGGCCAGAGGCTACACTTCCCAGCCTGTCAAAATGGCCACTCTGCAGGCTGAAACCCTTTATAAGAGATAACGCTCTCCTTTCCAAATATATGAACCTCATCATTCTTCAGTTGGTAAGTAGAAAGCTAAATCAAGCCTGGAGACAGAAAGACCAGTTTGAAGTTCGCAATTGTTCAAGTTGACTTGAAAGGATCTGAACTAGGAAATGAGAGAACGAATGAATGGGAGAGACACTGGGGAGGTGGAATGGATTGAATTAAAGATGGAAAGTGGCAAAGAAAAGGGAGCTGAGTTTCAGGTTTAGAGTCTTGGTTTGAGAAAGGTCTGGAGAAAGAACTAGTTGGATACATGATAATAAGTTTGAAGAACCAGCAGAACACAAACTTCTACTGCCCAACCATTTATGTGAGGAGGCCCTGAACAGGTCCTAGATATAATCAAAATGAGTCCTGTGCTGCCTTAACTATGTGCTAGAAATGCAAATCTGTATCTTAGTTCTTTAATTTGTAGGATAAGAAAGGCAACACTCACCTAGCTCCTAGAAATTTGAATGCCACGTAGAGATGGAGGGACTCTTGAGATCTTGACAAGAAGCCCCAGAGATTTCTAGTGGGTTGTGAATCCTTTTTGGATTTTGCCTGTGTGGGGGACAAAGGTTTTGGCCCCTAAAGATTCACTGAAAAATCACTGACACGAGGCAGACTGATTAATAGGAGAAAAGGTATGCAAATGTAATCAATGTGTATACATGGAAGCTTTCAGAATGAAGACGCTACCCCCTTGATGAGGAGCTTATATACCATCTTAAGGTTACAAAAAGAAAGGGGGATTGGGCTGGGTGCAGTGGCTCACACCTGTAATCCTAACATTTTGGGAGGCCAAGGCGGGTGGATCACCTGAGGTCAGGAGTTCGAGACCAGCCTGGTCAACATGGTGAAACCCCGTCTCTACTAAAAATAAAAAATTATCCGGGTGTGGTGGCACGAGCCTGTAGTCCTAGCTACTCAGGAGGCTGAGGCAGGAGAATCACTTGAACCTGGGAGATGGAGGTTTCAGTGAGCTGAGATCATGCCACTGCACTCCAGCCTGGGCGACAGAGTGAGACTCTGTCTCAAAAAAAAAAAAAAAAAAAGAATGGGGGCTTGGATCCTGGCCAAACAGGTTATAAGATGGGGAGTGGATTCTATTGAGGGGATTACTAGGGAGAATCAATGGATCTGGGAATAGAGATTTACTTGTAAATAGTTCTCTTTGACAGCGAAAGGGTCTGTTTAGGTATGGTTACAATCTTGGTCTTACAGGGAGAGGAAGTAAAAACAATTGTTCTCTTTGGTGCATCTGGATCTTAGGCAGATAAAGAAACTTCAACTTCTTTGGGAGAGATGGTGGGGAGGGGCGAGGAGGGCAGAGATACCTTGAGGCTTCTTCAGTTCAACATGAACCTCCGCCTACTCAGTTCAAGCGATTCTCGTCTCTGCCTCCAGAGTAGCTGGGATTACAGGTGCATGCCACCAGGCCCGGCTAATTTTTGTATTTTTAGTAGAGATGGGGTTTCATCATATTGGTCAGGCTGGTCTCGAACTCATGACCTCAGGTGATCCACCTGCCTTGGCCTCCCAAAGTGCTGAGATTACAGGCATGACCCACCACACCTGGCCAATTGCCCATTTTTAAATGAACGAATGATTAAAACAACAATAACACAAAAACAACAAACCAAAAACCAAATAACTAGGGAGAAGGAGGGAGGACTACGAAGTGGGAGGGTAACCCTTACATAGGTAAACCAGAGTCATCCCTCTTCAGGGTAAAGATTCTCTTGCCTAACCGCTAATACCGTCATGCTGCAGAAAGCCATCAGAGTATAACTCCTCACTAAGCAAATGTTCCTCTGGTCTGTGGGCCAGCCCTGCCCAGTTGGGTGTGTCAAGCCTGATAATTTCTGGAGTAGAAACATAAGCTGAACATCAGAAACTAGCCTTGACAAACCCGCAACTCACCTTAATTATTAAATTTTCCCAGAAAGGGCCAGGTGTAGTGGCTCCTGGCCACTTTGGGAGGCCGAGGTGGGAGGACTGCTTGAGCCCAGGATCTCAAGACCAGCCTGAGCAACATAGCAAGACTCTATTTCTACAAAAAAATAAAAAAATTATCCAGGCATAGTGGTTCATGCCTATAGTCCCAGCTACTTAGGAGGCTGAGGTAGGAGGATCGCTTGTACCTAGGAGGCTGCTGTGAGACATGATCACACCACTGCACTCCAGCCTGGGTGACAAAGTGAGACCTTGTCTCAAAAGAAAAATGTTTTTTTCCTAGGAAGAATCTATCCTTAGAAAAAATTTAAAATATGAAAAAATGCAATAAACAAAATATTTAGGCTAGTGATTATTCCTGTGAGGGAAGAGAGCTGGCTGAAGCCAAAGAGAAAGCACAGGGGGGACTTCTAAATTACAAGCAATGTGTTATATTTCAAGTTGGAAGTGAGTACTCAGCTGTTCATTGTATTTACCTATTTCTTATTTTTTCTTCTTGTTATTATTTTTATTTTTTTTGAGATAGTCTTGCTCTGTCACCCAAGAGTGCAGTACAGTCACTCCTGGAGTGCAGTGGCATTGATCACAGCTCACTGCAGCCTCAAATTCCCGGGTTCAATTAATACTCCCACATCAGCCTCCTGAGTAACTGGGACTACAGGCGCATGCCACTATGCTCAGCTAATTTTTAAAATTTTTTGTAGAGATGAGGTCTCACTATTTTGCCCATGCTGGTCTTGAACTCCTGGGCTCCAGCAATCCTGTCTCAGCCTCCCAAAGTGCTGGGATTACAGGCATGAGCCACTGCACCTGGACAATTTTATTATTTTTCTTTCTTTTTTTTTTTTTTTTTTTTTTGAGATGGAGACTCACTCTGTTGCCCAGGCTGGAGTGCAGTGGTGCAATCTCAGCTCACTGCAACCTCCGCCTCCCAGGTTCAAGCCATTGTCGTGCTTTAGCCTTCCGAGTAGCTGGGACTACAAGCGTGTGCCACAATGCCTGGATAATTTTTGTATTTATAGTAGAGATGGGGTTTCACCATTTTATTATTTTTCTTTAAGTTTTTCTTATATGCTTTATGCAAGCTTTATACTTAATATAAATCACCTTAAATTAAAAAATTTTTCTTAAGAAAAGCTGTATTTCAAGTTATGTTTATATCAGTGTTATTTATAACAACAACATAAAATGGAAATAGCCTATTTGTTGGAATAAAGTGAATGTTAGTTCAACCATATGGTGAATGGAATATTATTCAGTTATTTAAAATATTATTAGGTAGCACCCTATAGAAAGAAATAAACTTACAAGTTACCAAAAATGATCACATGACAAAAATAACCATGTGATTACAACCATGGAAAACAATTCAGATAATAAGAATGTATGCTACTGTGATATAGTTGGGTTTTAGCAAAAGGGATTATGAGTGTTTTTCCCCTTGCTTTGTTTTTCTAATTTCCTATAGTCTGTTTATGTTGTTTTTAATCATTACAATTTTTGGGCCAGACATGGTTGCTCACGCCTGTATTCCCAGAACTTTGGGAGGTCAAGGTGGGTAGATCACTTGAGGTCAGGAGTTCGAGACCAGCCTGCCAACATGGTGAAACCCTGTCTCTACTAAAAATACACAAAATTAGCTGGGCATGATGGCGCACACCTGTAATCCCAGCTACTCAGAAGGCTGAGACAGGAGAATCACTTGAACCCGGGAGGCAGAGGTGGCAGTAAGCTGAGATCGTGCCACTGCACTCCAGCCTGGACGACAGAGCGAGGCTCCGTCTTAAAAAAATAATAATCCAACTTTTATTACAAAAAGAAAAAAAAAGATTTCCCCAGAAACATGTTTTGGTTTCACTATAAATTTAAATGGCCAGAAATCGTACCAGTTTATAAAGTTTTGTATAGGAGGGGAAGTTTTCACAGAGAACGTCCTTTCCTTGGATGTTTCTCAGTAACCTCTCAGCCTCTGCACCTCAGAGAACAAAGGTCTTTTGCTAAGATTCAAATTGTTTGCCAAAAATTGAGTTTCCCCTCCTTTTGGTTTTTGCCACTGGCCAGCGTGCTTTTCTATCACCAGAGACCTCCAGTATCTTGCTCACACACATCTCACAGCAAGGAGCTGACTAATCCTAAGGCTGGCGTCTTGTTAGGCAACCTTTCACACAGTGCCTATTGCTACCCCATTGCACAATATATTTGACTGGGAATGATAAACCCGTGGTTTACATTTGACTCCAGTCACCTTGTCAGTGCCAGCAGCTTATGTGTGTAAATATCACCCACTGCCTTTAGAAAGACATTGACAGTTGACATTGTGTTCCTGGCTCCGTAGTGTTGTGTAACACTGGGGAGGAGCAGAGGGGTGGGGAGAAAGAGCCTATAAGGAAGCATCAATCAGAAGCAAATGAGGATATGAACTTATAATCACTTCCAGCTTTATGTATGAAAGAAATGAAAAGCTGGACACTTACGGGTTGTAGCTTCAAATAAACTTATTCTTAATATTAGAGTTAAAGAACTGGAACAAACAAATTAATCAACATTCAATATATTTCTATTAATCCATTGGTAATATATAAGGAAATCTTTGACAGAAGCAGCACATTTTTTTCAGTGACTAAAATAGGTCAAATGGAGAACAGCTGTTGCTCTATTATTACAAATTCTGTTGTAATTTCATCAATGTGACAATATAGAATGTATATGATAGAAGAAATCACTATGCAAAGAAGGTTCTGTGCTTTGTTTCTTGAGACTACAAGTCATTTCTTTAAACACACACACACACACACACACACACACACACACACACACACCCTGTAGCTATGCCCAGGTTAGGGGGAAAGAGGAAGTGGGGAACCCTAAAAGAGAAGAGAATAAAGATTTCAACTATCATTTGTTCTAGGAATGAAAACTATCTTACTCAGTGCTTTAAGTCTATGAGAATATTCAGCTTATATAGTGCAGTACATTTACTGAGGCTAGTTATTTTTAGAGTCTTTCATGTCCCCTCTGTACACAGTGTGACAGTAACAGTAACATAAAAGCCACCTGCAAATTTTGTTTGCTAATAAGATTCCAGACCATTAATGAAAGGACATACGTTGATTTTGCTAAACAAAACAAAAACTCCAAGAATATCGAAAGCTTGTTTTGAGTGTGAAAGAAGAATAAAGCAGATTTCATTTTTATTTGGTTACAAAGAATGTGTTTTTAAAAAGCTGGAAGAGAGTAAGGCAAAGGCTAACCACCCCTTGATAAAGTAGGATATCATAAGGAAAATTATACAATGGTTAGTGAGATTGCAGAACACTCAATATAGCTAACTTTCCTCAAGACTGAGAAGGACAAAATAAGTTCCTTAGAATGAGTATCTTTGTATTGTAAGTTTGAATCATACCAGTACATATTAACCAGGTCATTTACTACTTTGACTTAATCTTTTCATTAATGTTCAGGAATTACTGTGGTCAAAACCTTATTAACCAACAAAACCTGAGTGTGGAAGGTGTTTCCAACTTGGACAGGAGCAAAAGGCCAAAACTCACCTACAATCAATCACCAACAACTACCTTAGTGTTCTAAGTGTAACTGATATCCCTGCTAATATTCAATCCTTAAATGTTTATGATGAAGAATTTCACCTTTGGCCCCTAGGTATACAGAAATCTTTTTCAACCTCATTTTACCAGGTGGTTGTTTTTTTTTTAATGGGACCAGGGAAAATGGGTAAAACAGACTGTATAGATCATTGAGTTATATACTATTTATTTATTGATTGATTGAGATGGAGTTGTGCTGTGTCACCCAGGCTGGAGTGCAGTGGCGCCATCTCGGCTCACTGCAACCTCTGCCTCTCGAGTTCAAGTGATTCTCCTGCCTTAGCCTTCCGAGTAGCTGGGACTACAGGCGTGCGCTACCACACCCATCTAATTTTTGTATTTTTAGCAGAGATGGGGATTCACCATGTTGGCCAGGCTAGTCTTGAACTCCTGAACTCAAGTGATCCGCCCACCTTGGCCTCCCAAAGTGCTGGGATTACAGGTGTGAGCCACTGTGCCTGGCTGAGTTACATACTTTACATGATGGTGGTCCTGTCTCTTAAAAATGTATATCCAGGGCTGGGTGTGGCGGTTTACACCTGTAATCCCAGCAGCACTTTGGGAGGTCGAGATGGGCAGACTAAATAAATGGGAACACATTCTATGTTTATAAATTAGAAAATTTGATATTATTAAAACCTTAATACTTCTGAAATTGATCTATAAACTGAATGCAATCCCTATAAAAATCACAGCTGTCTTGTTTTATAACATGCTAATCTTAAAATCTATTTTATTTTTATTTTATTTTATTTATTTATTTTTTTTTTGAGACCGTGTCTCGCTCTGTTGCCCAGGCTGGAGTGCAGTGGCGCCATCTTGGCTCACTGCAAGCTCCGCCTCCCAGGTTCACGCCATTCTCCTGCCTCAGCCTCCCCAGTAGCTGGGACTATAGGCGCCCGCCACCACGCCTGGCTAATTTTTTTTTTTTTTTTTTTGGATTTTTAGTAGAGATGGGGTTTCACCGTGTTAGCCAGGATGGTCTCGATCTCCTGACCTCGTGATCCGCCTGCCTCGGCCTCCCAAAGTGCTGGGATTACAGGCGTGAGCCACCGCGCCTGGCCTATTTATTTATTTTTTAAGACGGAGTCTTGCTGTGTCACCCAGGCTGGAATGCACTGGCGCAATCTCGGTTCACTACAACCTTTGCCTCCTGGGTTCGAGCAATTTTCCTGCCTCAGCCTCCCAAAGTGCTGGGATTACAGGCATGAACCACTGCGCCCGGCTTGATCTTAACATTTATATAGAAATGTAAGAAACCCAGAATGGCCACAGTAATTTTTATTTTATTTTATTTTTTGAGATGCAGTTCTGCTCTTGTTGCCCAGGCTGGAGTGCAATGGTGTGAACTCGGCTCACTGCAACCTCCATCTCCCAGGTTCAAGCGATTCTCCTGCCTCAGCCTCCCGAGTAGCTGGGATTACAGATGCCTGCCACCATGCCTGGCTAATTTTTGTATTTTTGGTAGAGTCAGATTTTCACCATGTCAATCAGGCTGGTCTCAAACTCCTGACCTCAGGAGATCCACCCTCCTCAGCCTCCCAAATTGCTGGGATTACAGGCATGAGCCACCATGCCTGGCAATAATATATTTTTTTTTGAGATGGAGTCTCGCTCTGTTCCCAGGTTGGAGTGCAGTGGCTCACTGCAACCTCCGCCTCCCAGGTTCAAGCAATTCTCCTGACTCAGCCTCCCAAATAGCTGGGATTACAGGCACCTGCCACCATGCCCGGCTAATTTTTTGTATTTTTAGTAGAGCCAGGGTTTCACCATGTTGGCCAGGGTGGTCTCGAACTCCTGACCTCATGATCTGCCTGACTCAGCCTCCCAAAGTGCTGGGATTACAGGCATGAACCACTACGCCCAGCCCATGATAATTTTTAAAAGGAGAAAAAAAGAAAAAATGTTGGAGGATTCACACTGCCTGATTTCAAAACACACTACAAAGCCACAGTAATCAAGTAATGGAGCCACTGGCATTAAGGGTGGAAATACAGATCAATGAAACCAAATTGAGAATCCTGATAAACCTTTACATTTATGGGCAACTGATTTTCAACAAGAGCGCCACAGGAATTCATGAGAAAAGAATAATCATTTCAACAAAGGTGCTGAGATGATCAGATACCCATTTTTTCTTTTCTTTAATCCAAAAAAGGATAATAAAGTTGGATCCCTGCCTTACAACATATACAAAAATTAATTCAAAATGGATCCTAAGCCTAAATGTACAATCTAAAACTATAAAACTCAGAAGAAAACACAGATGTATTTTTTGAGATGGAGTCTCACTCTGTCACCCAGGCTGGAGGGCAGTGGCATGATCTCGGCTCACTGCAACCTCTGGCTCCTGGCTTCAAGCGATTTTTCTGCCTCAGCTTCCCGAGTAGCTGGGATTACAGGCACATGCCACCATGCCTGGCCAATTTTTCTATTTTTAGTAGAGATGGGGTTTTGCCATGTTGGCCAGGCTGGTCTCGAACTCCTGGCCTCAGGTGATCCACCCACCTCAGACTCCCAAAGTGCTAGGATTACAGATGTGAGCCACCACACTCGGCAGAAAACACAGATGTAAATTTCCATGCTCTTGGATGAGGCAGTGGTTCCTTAGATGCCAAAAGCACATGTGACAAAATAAAAAATAAAACTTCAATAAAACTTCAATTTAATAAAAAATTAAACTTCAAAGTTAAAAACTTTTGTGCTTCAAAGGACACTATGAAGAAATTAAAAGGGCGGCCAGGTGCGGTGGCTCACGTCTGTAATCCCAGCACTTTGGGAGGCTAAGGTGGGTGTATTACCTGAGGTTGGGAGTTCAAGACCAGCCTGAGCAACAAGGAGAAACCTGGTCTCTCCTAAAAATACAAAATTAGCTCGGTGTGGTGGCGCATGCCTGTAATCCCAGCTACTCGGGAGGCTGAGGCAGGAGAATCACTTGAACCTGGGAGGCTGAGGTTGCAGTGAGCTGAGATCACACCATTTCACTCCAGCCTGGGCAACAAGAGTGAAACTCCGTCTCAAAAAAATAAATAAATAAAAATTAAAGGAGCAACTCACAAAATGGAGAAAATCCATTTTTTCATTTGCAAATTGTTTATCTCACAAGAGACATGTATCCAGGATACAATATATAAAGAATAGTTATAACTCAACAGTGAAAAGACAAATATTAGGGGAGCATGGTGGCGCATGCCTATAGTCCCAGCTACTCAGGAGGCTGAGGTGGGAAGATTGCTTGGGCCAGGAGTTTGAGGCTGCAGTGAGCTATGATTGTATTACTGCACTGCAACCTGGGTGATAGAGTGAGACCCTGTTTAAAAAAAAAAGAAACCCAATAAGTTAGTTTAAAAATAAAGGGTTTGAAGTTTGAATATACATTTCTCTAAAGATGATATATGAATAGCAAAATAAGCACATAAAAGATGCTCAACAATGATTAGGCCTTAGAGAAATGCAAATCAAAATCACAACAAGATGCTACTTCATACATACTAGGATGGCTATAATTAAAAAGTCAGATAATAACAAGTGTTGTTAAGTATATGGAGAAATTAGAACACTTGTAAACTGCTGGTGGGAATGTAAAATGGTACAGCCACTTTGGAAAACATTTGATAATTCCTCAAAAAGCTAAATATAGAGTTACTATATGGCTCAGCAATTCCCCTCCTATGTATGTATCAAAAATAATTGAAAACATAAATATCTACCCAAAAACTTATACTTGAATGTTTTTACCAGCATTATTCATAATAACAAAAAAATGGAAACACCCAAATGTCCACTAATAAATACACAAAGAAAATGTAGTACATAAATGCAATGGACTATTATTCAGCTATAAAAAGGAATGAAGCTCTGATATAAACTACAATATGGATGAACCTTGAATATACGCTAAATGAAAGAAGCCAGATATGAAAGGTCACATGTTATATCATTCCATTTACATGAAATATCCTCATTAGGCAAATCCATAAAGACAGAAAATAAACTAGTGGTTTACAGGAACTGAGGGTTGAGGAGAATGTGGGGTGACTGCTAATGAGTATGAGTTTAAAAATTTTTTTTTTCTTTTTTTGAGACGAAGTTTCCCTCTTGTCACCCAGGCTGCAATGGTGTGATCTCGGCTTATTGCAATCTTCACATCCTGGGTTCAAGCAATTCTCCTGCCTCAGTCTCCTGAGTAGCTAGGATTACAGGCACGTGCCACCATGCCTGGCTAATTTTTGTATGTTTAGTAGAGATGGGGTTTCACCATATTGGCCAGGCTTGTCTCGAACTCCTGACCTCAGGTGATCCACCTGCCTCGGTCTCCCAAAGTGCTGGTCTTACAGGTGAGAGCCACTGCGCCCATTCTAGTTTTTAAATTTTTTTTGTAGGGTGATGAAAATGTCCTAGAATTCGATAGTGGTTACTGATGCACAAGTTTGCTAATATACTAAAAACCCCTGGACTGTACACTTTCAAAGTATAAACTTCATGTAATGTGAGTTATATTTCAATAAAGCACTTATTAGAAGTGTATTTATCTATATATCATGTACCTATTAGAAAACTGAATATAAACTTAAAGAAATTTCAGGATAATTTTCAAAGAAAAATTAGTTTAGATAGTTCCTTGAAAGTTTGGTGGCTAATTTCCTTGGTCGTGAAGCACCCTGCCTTAATCTATAAAATTTTCACCTCAGCACATCCATATGCCCACATTAATAATACGTATATATACACTTCAGGCGTTATCAAGGCATTGATATTTACCTAGTAAATATAATATTATTCCTCGGGCTCTGAGTTTATATTAAATTCTAATTTATCCACCTTGGTTTTACAGACAAATGTTCAGGTAATGTATGGCAAATGACCTCCAGGGAAGTAAAAGATAATTTGGGTTTTGAATGACCTAGATGGATTTTTTTTTTCCTAAGCAGCTTTGCTGGATAACTGCTCACTACTTTAACTCTGCTTCTGCAGACAGGGGGATCTCTGAGCATAGAAGTGTAATCCTCATGGCTGAAATAAAGCAGCTACTTCCCCTGGTTCAGCTAAAAAAGCCCAGCTCTCAGGCTTCTTCAGTTAGCTGATAAAAGGGATAAAACAACTCGTTGAATAACAGATACATTTGGATGGTTATGGAATAGATGAATTTTGCACTTTGTTGATATAAAATGTCCAAGAAAAAGGCTTAAGACTTGTTTAACTTCATATTGTTTAACAATATGATCAGTCTGTTATATATATTTTATATTTTCATATATATGCCTAGAAAAAAGAACGTAGAAATGTTATCAAAATGTTAATAATAATCTTAAAATGGAAGGTGATTATCGTTTTCTTTCTTTTTTCTTTTGTGAATTTTCCAATTTTTCCACTCTCTATATGCATTACACTATTTTTTTTTTCTAGAGATAGGGTCTCACTCTGTTATCCAGGCTTGAGTGCATAGCATCATCATAGCTCACTGTAACCTTGAACTCTTGGGCTGAAGCGATCCTCCTGCCTCAGCCTCTAGAGTAGCTGGAACTACAGTCATGTGCCACCATACCTGGCGCCATTAAATTTGTTTTTATTGCAAAAATAATTGTAAAAGAATTCAAACACTAAAGAGGAATATTTAAAAAAGATCAAAGTCCTCTCCCTTTCTTCCAATCTGCCTTTCAGAGATAATCACTTAATAGTTTGATACATGTTTTTTTTTTCCTTCTTTTTGAGATAAAGTCTCACTCTGTCACCCAGGCTGGAGTGCAGTGACACCATTTCGGCTCACCGCAACCTCCACCTCCCAGATTCAAGCAATTCCCCTGCCTCAGCCTCCTGAGTAACTGGGATTACAGGCACCTGCCACCATGTCCCGCTAATTTTGTATTTTTGGTAGAGACAACGTTTCACCATGTTGGCCAAGCTGGTCTCAAACTCCTAACCTCAAGTGATCCACCTGCCTTGCCCTCCCAAAGTGCTGGGATTACAGGCTTGAACCACGTGCTTGGCCTAACTATTTAAAAATGAGATCTTAATGTGTTCATGATTCTGCAACTTTCTATTCCAGTTTAAAATATTTGTCATTTCTCTAAGTCAGTCTTTTTTTTCCGACACAGTCTTGCTCTGTAGCCCAGGCTGGAGAGTAGTGGCGCTATCTCGGCTCACTGCAACCTCTGCCTCAGGCTCAAGCAATTCTCCTGCCTCAGCCTCCCAAGGAGCTAGGATTACAGGCGCATGCCACCACAAGGACTTATTTTTTTTTTTCTTTTTTGAGATGGAGTCTCAGTCTGTCACCTAGGCTGGAGTGCAATGGTGAGATCTCGGCTCACTGCAACCTCTGCCTCCTGGGTTCAAGCGATTCTCCTGCCTTAGTCTCCTGAGCAGCTGGGATTATAGGTGCGTACCACCATGCCCAGCTAATTTTTGTATTTTTAGTAGAGACAGGGTTTCACCATGTTGGTCAGGCTGGTCTCAAACTCCCGACCTTGTGATCCGCCTGCCTCGGCCTCCCAAAGTGCTGGGATTACAGGCATGAGCCACCGTGCCCGGCCCACACCAACTAATTTTTATATTTTTAGTAGAGACAGGGTTTCACCATGTTGGCCAGGATGGTCTTGAACTAGCTGGTCTCGAACTCCTGCCCTCGTGATCCACACCCCCACCCCCAACTCAGCCTCCCAAAGTTCTGGGATTACAGGCGTGAGCCACAGCACCCGGCCAGTCAGTCTTCTTTTTAACATCTTCACAGATTAGATGAATGTCTCATATTTTATTTGTTCCCTCTGCCATTGACAGAACATATAGGCTGTTTTCAATATTTAATAAATACAACAATTCTACAGTAAACATCCTGGTATATTTCTTTTTCTGCAATCACTATAATTTCTATAGGCTTGATTCCTCAAGGTGTATTACTTCTTGTCATCAGGGAAAAAAAAATCATTTAACCTAGAGAGACAGCTAGGAGCTTCTGCACCCAGGCTTTTTTAATTCAAAATCTGCCCTGTCATTTACCAGATGTGTAATCTTACACAAATTAATCTCTGCAGGTCTTGGTTTCCCTATCTGTAAAATGGACATAGTAATATTATCTCCTTTTAAGGGTTGTTAGGAGGATTAAATGAGTTAGTACAAGTACTTGAGGCTGGGCACAGTGGCTCATGCCTGTAATCCCAGCACTTTGGGAGGCTGAGACAGGTGGATCATCTGAGGTTAGGAGATCGAGACCAGCCTGACCAATATGGTGAAACCCTGTCTCTACTAAAAATACAAAAATTAGCCAGGCGTGGTTGCAGGCACCTGTAGTCTCAGCTACTCGGGAGGTTGAGACAGGAGAATTGCTCGAACCCGGGAGGCAGAGGTTGCAGTGAGCCAAGATGGTGCCACCGCACTCCAGCCTGGGCAACAGAGCGAGACTCCGTCTACAAAAAAAAAAAAAAAAAGTACTTGAAGTGGTGACTGGGTACATAATAAGCCCTGTACAAGTATTTTTTAAGTTAATTTTTAAAATAGTCATTCCTTTTGTTTTTTCCTAGAATAATGGTACCTGTTTAATTTTTTATGTAACAAAGTAAATATAGGAACACATTTACTTAAACTATTTAAAGTTTTAAAAAGCTTCAGTAAGCTGGATGCAGTAGCTCATGCCTGTAATCCTAGCACTTTAAGAGGCTGAGGTGGGCTGACTGCTTGAGCCCAGGTGTTTGAGACCAGCCTGGGCAACACAGCAAGACCCTGTGTCTTATTTAAAAGTAATTTAAAATTTTTTAATTACAAAAAAATTAAAAAGCTTAAGCACATAACTATAGCTATCTCTCTTTCCATAGATACTAATTTGGTTAAATGATACGGTTATTAAATTAAGAAATATTTCTCTCAGATTGCCTAGAAATACTGTATGTCAGTATTGCTTCCTTTATCCACCTAGTCATCCCATATTTTAAAAAAATTACAAAATTTCATTATATACAAAAATTATAGACACTAGTATAATTATGAACTATAATATACCCATTACTAGTATTCAATGGATCTACTCAGTATATGGCCAATTGTGTTCATCTGTACTCTACCCACTGTCTGCTCAAATGACCTTGAAGTAAATCCTAATTACCATATCATTTTACCTATAAATATTTTTGCATGGATTTCTAAGCAATTAGGACATTTATGTTGTTGTTGTTGAGATGGAGTCTCGCTCTGTCGCCCAGCCTGGAGCGCAGTGGCACAATCTTGGCTCACTGCAACCTCCACCTCCCTGGTTCAAATGATTTTCCTGCCTCAGCCTCCTGAGTAGCTGGGATTACAGGCATAGGCCACCACACCTGGCTAATTTTGTATTTTTAGTGGAGATGGGGTTTCACCATGTTGGTCAGGCTGGTCTTGAACTCCTGACCTCAGCTGATCCACCCAGCTCGGTGGCCTCCCACAGTGCTGGGATTATAGGCATGAGCCACCCCTGGCCCCAGTTTTCAAAATCATACAACAATTATACAACTTTTTCCCCTAATGTGCACATTTTGCAATCTATAATAAGAAAATATAATTCTCTACAGAATTTAGGTTCTTGAAAGTTTTCTTTTAAAAAAAAAAACTTTAAAAATAAAAATTCATTTTTCTTAAAGAGATGGTGTCTCTCTACCTTGCCCAGGCTGGTCTCTAACTCCTGGGCTCAAGTGATCCTCCCTCCTGCCTCAGCCTCCCAAAGTGCTAGGATTACAGGAGTGAGCCATCTTGCCTGGTCCTGGGTTCTTGAAAATTTTCTATTGAATACATTTTTATAAATTAGATCCCACTTTTCTTTTAATTGGGCTTATAAAGTAATTATTATGTATCCAAGTATGTTTATGCAGAATAATATTATGTATCCAAGTAAAGTTTATGCAGAGTAATACACTTTTTATTTATTGGCAAGAATAATTTTCCTTAAGATAAAAGGGACAGGATGTTTACAAAGAGCATATTATAGAAAGATTTTATTAGCCATGGAACAACTAACTAGAAACATAAAGCACACAACTTTTACAACTATTTTTTTTTTCTTCACTACCAAGGGACATGGTAAGATATAGTGAATCATGTAACAAATTGTCCAAATTCCAGAATTTATTTTTAAATAATCATTTTTGAAATCTTTAGAAAATAAGCAGTGATTCTTAGAAGACAGCATTACTAAGAATTAGTCATCTCAAGCTAAACGTACTGTATTATTTAAATTTTTATTTTGAAATAAGTTTGGGGTTATAAAAGTTGCAAAGGTAATTTAAAATTTTCTTTTTTTTTTTACTTTTTGAGATGGAGTCTCGCTCTGTTGCCGAGGCTGGAGTGCAGTGGGGCGATCTTGGCTCACCGCAACCTCCACCTCCCAGTTCAAGCGATTGTCCTGCCTCAGCCTCCCGAGTAGCTGGGACTACAGGTGAACACTATCACGCCCAGCTAATTTTTGTATTTTCAGTAGAGACGGGGTTTCATCATATTGGTCAGGCTGGTCTTGAACTCCTGACCTTGTGATCCACTCGCCTTGGCCTCCCAAAGTGCTGGGATTACAGGCATGAGCCACTGTGCCTGGCCTAAAATTTTCTATATGCCCTTAACCCAGCTGCCCCAAATGTTATTGGGATGATATAATTGATGTAACTGAATTTCGAGAAGGCATTGGCAAGATTTTCTTTAAAGTTTTATTAGAGACAAGCTGAGTGCAGTGGCTCACACTCGTAATCTCAGCACTTTGGGAGGCAGAGGCAGGCAGATCATTTGAGGCCAATATGTTATTATTATTATATTGACCTAGATCAGTGGTTCTCAGCCTTGGCTACACATTGGTGACCTAGAGCTCTTTAAGAAATACTGATGCCGCCGGGCGCGGTGGCTCATGCCTGTAATCCCAGCACTTTGGGAGGCCAAGGCGGGTGGATCACGAGGTCAGGAGATTGAGACCATCCTGGCTAACACTGTGAAACCCCGTCTCTACTAAAAATACAAAAAAATTAGTCAGGCGTGGTGGCGGGCACCTGTAGTTCCAGCCACTGGGGAGGCTGAGGCAGGAGAATGGCGTCAACCCAGGAGGCAGAGCTTGCAGTGAGCCGAGATCGCGCCACTGCACTCCAGCCTGGTTGACAGAGCGAGACTCTGTCTCAAAAAAAAAAAAAAAAATACTGATGCCTTATGTCTAGAGACTGACAACAACCAGTAAGCCTGAGACAATGGGCAAGATGTCAAGAGATGAGAATGGAAGAATGGAAAGGCAGCATATTGTGAAGGGCACTGAATGTAATGTTGAGGTGTTTTAATTTCTTTTTCTTTTCTTTTTTCTTTTTTTTTTTTTTTTTGAGACGGAGTCTTGTTGTGTCGCCCAGGCTGGAGTGCAGTGGCGCGATCTTGGCTCACTGCAACCTCCACTTCTCAGGTTCAAGTGATTCTCCTGCCTCAGCCTCCCAAGTAGCTGGGATTACAGGCACCTAACACCACGCCCAGATAATTTTTGTATTTTTAGTAGAGACGGGGTTTCACCATGTTGACCAAGCTGGCCTTGAACTCCTGACCTCAGGTGATCCACCTGTGTTGGCCTCCCAAAGTGCTGGGATTACAGGCATTAGCCACCATGCCCGGCTTTTTCTTTTCTTTTTTTTTTTTTTTGAGACGAAGTTTTACTCTTGTCGCCCAGCCTGGAGTGCAATGGCATGATCTCGGCTCACTGCAACCTCTGCCTCCCTGGGTCAAGTGATTCTCCTGCCTCAGCCTCCCGAGTAGCTGGGATTACAGGCACCCACCACAACGCCCAGATAATTTTTGTATTTTTAGTAGAGATGGGGTTTTGCCATGTTGGCCTAGCTGGTCTTGAACTCCTGACCTCAGGTGATCCGTCCACCTCGGCCTCCCAAAGTGCTGGGATTACAGGCATGAGCTACTGCACTTGGCCTTGATTTCATTCTTGAAGTGGAAGAGCTATCACAGGTATGGGAAGAGATAGTGTAGCAGGGAAACAACATTATTCAATTATTGGAAGTTTTTCAAATATAATTAAAATTATATGAAAGATACATTAAATGCAGAAAGTCTGGCCAGGTACGGTGGCTCATGCCTATAATCCCAGCACTTTGGGAGGTCAAGGTGGGCAGATCACCTGAGGTCAGGAGTTTGAGACCATCCTGACCAACATGGAGAAATCCTGTGTCTACTAAAAATGCAAAATTAGCTGGGTGTGCTGGCGCATGCCCCTAAATCCAGCTACTCGGGAGGCTGAGGCAGGAGAATTACTTGAACCCGAGAGGCAGAGGTTGCAGTGAGCCGAGATCGTGCCATTGTACTCCAGTCTGGGCAACAAGAGTGAAACTACATCTCAAAAAATAGAAAGTCAAATATTTTTCAATGCTAATACTGATTAAAAGAATATTTAAAGAAAAAAATATGGGCCAGGCACAGTGGCTCGCCTGTAATCCCAACACTTTGGGAAGTCAAGGTGGGCAAATCACTTCAGCTCAAGAGTTTAAGACCAGTGTGGGCAACATAGCAAAATCCCCATCTCTACAAAACATACAAAAATTAACCAGGCGTGCTGGTGAATACGTGTAGTCCTAGCTACTCGGGAGGCTGAGGTGGAAGGAATGCTTGAACCCGGGAGGCGGAGGTTGCAGTGAGCAGAGACTGTGCCACTGCACTCCAGCCTGGGTGACAGAGCAAGATTCTGTCTCAAATAAAAAAGAAAAAAGCCAGGTATGGTGGCTCACGCCTGTAATCCCAGCACTTTGGGAGGCCAAGGTGGTCAGATCACCTGAGGCCAGGAGCTCAAGAGCAGCCTGGGCAACACGGTGAAAACCCATGTCTACTAAAAATACAAAAATTATCTGGGCGTGGTGGCAGGCACCTGTTATCCCAGTTATACAGGAGGCTGAGGCAGGATAATTGCTTGAACCTGGGAGGTAGAGATTGCAGTTTGCTGAGATTGCACCACTGCACTCCAGTCTGAGCGAGAGAGTGAGACTACGCTTGAAAAAAAAAAAGAAAAGAAAAAAGGTTGGGTGCAGTGGCTCACGCCTGTAATCCAACACTTTGGGAGGCCAAGGCAAGCAGATCACAAGGTCAGAAGTTTGAGACCAGCCTGGCCAACATGGTGTAAACCCCGTCTCTAATAAAAATACAAAATTAGCCAGGTGTGGTGGCACACACCTGTAGTCCCAGCTACTCGGAAGGCTGTGGCAGGAGAATTACTTGTACCCGGGAGGTGGAGGTTGCAGTGGGCCGAGATTGTGTCATTGCACTCCAGCCTGGTCAATGGAACACGACTCCATCTCAGAAAAAGAAATGAAACAAAACAAAACAAAAAAAAAAAACTGATGCCTGGGTCCTGTTTTCAGAGATCCTGATTGAAGTGGCCTGAGGTATATCTTGGACATTCAGAATTTTAAAAGTTCTCCAGGTGGAGAAAATATTTGCAAAAGACATATTGGATAAAGGACTTTTATCATCAAATAACCTTTTTTTTTTTTTTTGAGATAGGTTGTTGATCTGTTGCCCAAGCTAGAGTGCAGTGGTGTGATCATGGCTCACTGCTGTCTCAGACCCACTGGGCTCAAGACCTCCTTCTGCCTCAGCCTCCCAAGTAGCTGGAACCACAAGTGTGCACCACTGCACCCAGCTAATTAAAAAAAAATTTTTTTTTGTAGAGATGGGGTCTTACTATGTTACCCAGGCTTACAAAGAACTCTTAAAACTGGCTAGCCATATGTAGAAAGCTGAAACTGGATCCCTTCCTTACCCCTTATACAAAAATTAATTCAAGATGGATTAAAGACTTAAATGTTAGACCTAAAACCATTAAAATTCTACAAGAAAACCTAGGCAATACCATTCAGGACATAGGCGTGGGCAAGGACTTCATGTCTAAAACACCAAAAGCAATGGCAACAAAAGCCAAAATTGACAAATGGGATCTAATTAAACTAAAAAGCTTCTGCACAGCAAAAGAAACTAGTATCAGAGTGAACAGGCAACCTACAGAATGGAAGAAAATTTTTGCAACCTACTCATCTGACAAAGGGCTAATATCCAGAATCTACAATGAACTCAAACATATTTACAAGAAAAAAACAAACAACCCCATCAACAAGTGGGCAAAGGACATGAACAGACACTTCTCAAAAGAAGACATTTATGCAGCCAAAAAACACATGAAGAAATGCTCATCATCACTGGCCATCAGAGAAATGCAAATCAAAACCACAGTGAGATACCATCTCACACCAGTTAGAATGGCCATCATTAAAAAGTCAGGAAACAACACGTGCTGGAGAGGATGTGGAGAAATAGGAACACTTTTACACTGTTGGTGGGACTGTAAACTAGTTCAACCATTGTGGAAGTCAGTGTGGCGATTCCTCAGGGATCTCGAACTAGAAATACCATTTGACCCAGCCATCCCATTACTGGGTATATACCCAAAGGACTATAAATCATGCTGCTATAAAGACACATGCACACGTATGTTTATTGCGGCACTATTCACAATAGCAAAGAGTTGGAACCAGCCCAAATGTCCAACAACGATAGAGTGGATTAAGAAAATGTGGCACATATACACCATGGAATACTATGCAGCCATAAAAAAGGATGAGTTCATATCCTTTGTAGGGACATGGATGAAACTGGAAAACATCATTCTCAGTAAACTACTGCAAGGACAAAAAACCAAACACCGCATGTTCTCACTCATAGATGGGAATTGAACAATGAGAACTCATGGACACAGGAAGGGGAACATCACACTCCGGGGACTGTTGTGGGGTTGGGGGAGGGGGGAGGGACAGCATTAGGAGATATACCTAATGCTAAATGACGAGTTAATGGGTGCAGGAAATCAACGTGGCACATGGATACATATGTAACAAACCTGCACATTGTGCACATGTACCCTAAAACCTAAAGTATAATTAAAAAAAAAAAAAAACTTACAAGAAGAAAATGAATGCCATGATTTTAAAAATGGGCAAAATACCTGAACAGACATCTCACTAAAGAAGATATATGGATGACAAATAAGCATATGAAAAGATGTTTGAGATCATATATCATTAAGGAATTACAAATTAAAACAACAATAAGATATCACTAAACACCTATTAGAATGGCAAAAATCCAAAACACTGACAATACCAAATGCTGGCAAGAATATGGAGCAAGAACTCTCATTCCTTGATGGTGAGAATGTGAAATGGTAGAGCCACTTTGGGAGACAGTTTGACAGTTTCTTATAAAACTAAAAATACTCCGGGAGGCTGAAGCAGGAGAATTGCTTGAACCTGGGAGGTGGAGGTTGCAGTGAGCCGAGATCATGCCACTGCACTCCAGCTGGGGGAACAGTGAAAGACACTATCTCAACAAAAAAAAAAATACTCCTACTTTACAATCTAGCAGTCATACTGCTTGGTATTTACCTAAAAGAGCGGAAGACTAATGTCCACACAAAAACCTGCATATATATTCTTATAGCTGCTTTATTCATAATTGCCAAAACCTGGAAGCAACAAAAGGTGTCCTCTGGCAGGTGAATAGATAAACCGTAGTACATCTACACAGTGGAATATTATTCAGCACTAAAAATATAGAGCAGCAGGGAAAGGTGGCATGTGGTTGTAGCTGCAGCTATGTGGAAGGCTCAAGTGAGAAGATCACTGGAGTCCAGGAGTTTGAGGCCTGGCCTGGAATGTGGGTTGGTTTCGGGCCAGCCTGGTCTCAGTATTGAGACCTTGTCTGAAAAAAAAAAAAGGCCAGGCGCGATGGCTCACACCTGTAATCCCAGCACTTTAGGAGGCCAAGGCGGGTGGATTATGAGGTCAAGAGATCAAGACCATCCTGGCCAACATGGTGAAACCCTGTCTCTACTAAAACTATAAAAATTAGCTGGGCATGGTGGTGTTCGCCTGTAGTCCCAGCTACTCTGGAGGCTGAGGCAGAAGAGTCGCTTGAACCTGGGAGGCGGAAGTTGCAGTGTGCTGAGATTATGCCACTGCACTCCAGCCTGGTGACAGAGCAAGACTCCGTCTTGAAAAAAAAAAAAAAAGAAAAGAAAAAAGGAAGAAGATCTATTTTAAAACCTAGAAGCAATAATATTTCAGGTATTCCAGGTCTCAATATGGAGACCCTGTCTCAAAAAACAACAACCAAAAAAGAAGATATGAAAGGAAGAAAGTCTAGTTTTAAAAAAGTTCCCCAGGTGAATCTAATGTGCAATTAAGGTTGAGAACTATTGACCTTCTTTGAACACATAATCTCCTTCAATTTTTATGATATCCATCAAATTATGTAGCTGTTGTTATCCCATTTGATATATTAAGAAACTAAAGTTTTTTTGTTTTTTGGTTTTTTTTTTTGAGACAGAGTCTCACACTGTTGCCCAAACTGGAGTGCAATGGCACAATCTCTGCTCACCGCAACCTCCACCTCCTAGGTTCAAGCGATTCTTGTGCCTCAGCCTTCCCAGTAGCTGGGACTACAGTCACACACCACCATGCCCAGCTAATTTTTGTATTTTTTGTAGAGACAGGGTTTTACCATGTTGCCCAGGCTGGTCTTGAACTCCTGACTTCACATGATCCACCCACCTCGGTCTCCCAAAGTGCTGGGATTACAGGAGTGAGCCACTGCTCTTGGCCAGGTATTACCTTTATTTTACATAAGAGGAAAAACTCAGAGGTTAGATGACTTTCTCGGAGTCTCACACCTAGTAAGGGACAAGTTTCATTCTCAAATCCATGTCTTCAACTCTATGGCTCTTAGAATCTGAAGGAACATTGCTCTCGGCCTTAGCGTCATTTTCTTGGAAACCTCTGCACCATGAGAGCCAAATGGAGGAAGAAGCGAATGCACAGGCTGAAGCGCAAAAGAAGAAAGATGAGGCAGAGGTCCAAGTAAACCGCTAGCTTGTTGCACCGTGGAGGCCACAGGAGCAGAAACATGGAATGCCAGACGCTGGGGATGCTGGTACAAGTTGTGGGACTGCATGCTACTGTCTAGAGCTTGTCTCAATGGATCTAGAACTTCATCGCCCTCTGATCGCTGACCACCTCTGAAACCCACCTTGCTCATAAACAAAATGCCCATGTTGGTCCTCTGCCCTGGACCTGCGACAGTCTGGACTATTTCTGTGTTTATTTGTGGCCGAGTGTAACAACCATATAATAAATCACCTCTTCCGCTGTTTTAGCTGAAAAAAAAAAAGAATCTGAAGGAACATTAAAGATAATCTACTCTACTTTCTCTCATGCTAAAGTACTGTGCACCTGAGTAGTACTGTGCACCTGAGTAGTACTGCACCATCCCTGACTAGTGTGTGTGTGTGTGTGTGTGTGTGTGTGTGTGTGTGAGAGAGAGAGAGAGAGAGACAGAGACACAGAAAGAGGGGGAGGGGAGATAGGATCTCATTCTGTCATCCAGGCTGGAATGGAGTCGCATGATCTTGGTTTACTGTAATCTCAGTCTTCTAGGATGAAGTGATCCTCCTACCTCAGCCTCTGGACTAGCTGGGACTGCAGGCTAAGTTTTAAAAACTTTTTATAGTGAAGAGGTCTCACTATGTTACCCAGGCTGGTCTTGAACTCCTGGGCTCAGGCAAGCCTCCAACCTCAGCCTCCCAAAATGCAAGGATTACAGGTGTATGCCACAGCCCCTGACCCATTCCTGACTTGCTATCCAGTCTCTTGCGTCATATTTCCAGTGTTGGGAAATTATTACTTCATGAAGCAATGCATTTTACTTTGCTCTACTAGCTCCAATGATTACAAAATGGTATGACCAAGTGTACATACGAGAGTTGGCAGATGGATGTTTGAAACCCAGTTCCCCATTTTATTAGGTAGGTGAATCTGGGAAAGTTATTTAACATCTCCAAACCACAGTTTCCTGGCTGGGAGCAGTGGTTCATGCCTGTAATCCCTGCACTTTGGGAGGCTGAAGAGGGTGGATCACTTGAGGCCAGGAGTTCGAGACCAGTCTGGCAAACATGGAGAAGCCCTGTCTCTACTAAAAATACAAAAATTAGCCGGGCGTGGTGGTGTGCGCCTGTAGTCCCAGCTATTCGTGAGGCACAAGAATCGCTTGAACCCAGGAGGTGGAGGCTGCAGTGAGCTGAGATTGTGCCACTGCACTCCAGCTGGGTGACAGAGTAAGACTCTGTCTCAAATAAATAAATAAAAACACAGAAAATACTTATTTTAAGTGTTAATCATTTTATATATATAATAAACTAATGTATAAAGACTAAATAATAATATATGTTAAAGTATCTTTCTAACTGTAGCCAAGCGCTGTGGCTCACCACTGTAATCTCAGCACTTTGGGAGGCTGAGGTGGATGGGTCCCTTGAGCCCAGGAGTTGGAGATCGACTTGGGCAACAGGGTGAAACCCTGTGTCTACTAAAAATACAAAAATTAGCCAGGCATGGTGGTGCAGGCCTGTAATCCCAGCTACTCAGGAGGCTGAGGTACGAGAATCGCTTGAACTCGGGAGGAAGAGGTTGCAGTGTGCTGAGATTGTGCCACTGCACTCCAGCCTGGATGACAGAGCGAGTCTCTGTCTCAAAAACAAAAAAAAACCCCAAAAAACAAAAAATAAAATAAAATAACATATCTTGCTAACTGTAAAGCTTAATAGAAACAGGTTTTAAAGTGGTTAATGATCCTAAAACCTACATGGCATCTCAGTACTTTCTTGTTTTAAATATCCAAAGGCTCCCCTTGCCCAAAGAACAAAGTTCAAACTCATTATGGTGTTCAAGACCCTTAAGAAATTATCTCCAATTAACCTCAATGATCTCTTCGAGCCACTAACACCACTCTAGGTACCAACCAAACTTAGTTTCCCACACTTCCCAATTGCAGACCACATTCTTTCATACCCAGAACTTCACAGAAGTTAAGGATAGCCAGGGACACTTACATTTGTAGTTCAAACTTGAAGACATGCCCAGACATTTTCTGTAGCATATTTTATAGGTTTACATCTACCAATTATGCCTTTGATACACAAAAAACATAATGCTATATCGTTGTGCTATTCATAACTATAAGGTTAATTTTAGAAAATTAATTCATAGGCCGGGTGTGGTGGCTCATGCCTGTAATCCCAGCATTTTGGGAGGCCGAGGCGGGTGGATTACCTGAGGTCGGGAGTTTGAGACCAGCTGACCAACATGGAGAAATCCCGTCTCTACTAAAAACACAAAAAAATTAGCCGGGCATGGTGGTGCATGCCTGTAATCTCAGCTACTCGGGAGGCTGAGGCAGGAGAATCGCTTGAACCCGGGAGGCGGAGGTTGCGGTGAGCCAAGATCGCACCATTGCACTCCAGCCTGGGCAACAAGAGCAAAACTCGGTCACAAAAAAAAAAAAAAAAAAAAGGAAAGAAAAGAAAATTAATTCATAGTACTTACCAGTTGATGAAATGAGTTTAGAGTTGTATGATGAGTATCTTCCTTTTTATTAATAGTCCTGTGAGTTGATCCCAGCGACTGTGTACACATCGAAGTTCCTTCGTCAAAGTGGAGCCTCAGCCAAAAGGCAGCCTGTTGCTTCATTTTGCCAAGAGGGACCCTCTTCGTACCTCTGTGCCTGTCCATATGCTTTTCCTAATTATCTGGCCAGCTGTGACTCAATACCTGAGATTTAATTCATACTTCATTCCTGAAGCTTCCCAAGATGCCATCTCCTACCTCCTTAATGTTCCCAGCACGTACCTGACAATATCACCTAATAAGCGCTATGATAGAGGAGACTCAGAGGAGTGTGCTTACATCTACCTCTATTGAGGAAGAGGTCTGTGACTACTGAGCCTTACACTGCGCCTGGCACAGAGCAGTTCTCGATGGTCTATGATGCTTGGATTTTGGAAGCAATGGGAAATACCAACATGTAAACAGTTCCTGGTTTCTTGGGATAAGTATTCAAGTCTGGTCAGTTGCCTTTATCTGGATATTTTGTTGTCTTCCCGACTTCATTTCTTTCCTTTAATGCTCTTGTTCTGGGATCTCATGCTTGAATTCTTTTTTTCTGTTTGAGTTTAAAATAATAACATGGGCCAGGCATGTGGCTCATTCCTACAATCCCAGCACTTTTGGCGGCCAAGGCCGGAGCAATGCTTGAGCCCAGGAGTTGGAGACCAGCCTGGACAACATAGTTAGATCCTGTCTCCACAAAAAAATAAAAATAGCTGGGTGTAGTGGCATGGGCCTGTAGTCCCAGCTACTTCAGAGGCTGAGGCAGGAGAATCGCCTTGAGCCCACGAGTTGGAAGCTGCAGTCATTTAGGATCACAAAGCTGCACTCCAGCCTGAGCCACAGAGCAAGACCCTGCCTCTAAATAAAAATCAAAATAAATACAATAATAACATCTTTAAAAAGTGCAATAAGTGTCACAGCATTCTTTTGATAAGGTTTCTTTAAATCACACTAGTCATTAATCTTGCGGGCAGGAAGTAGGTGGTACATGTAGAGATAGTGCAGGATAAAAAAAAAAAATATATCTTAAAAACTTGGTAAAGGTGGCCGGGCGCAGTGGCTCATGCCTGTCATCCCAGCATTTTGGGAGGCCAAGGCGGACGGATCACGAGGTCAGGAGACTGAGACCATCCTGGCTAACACGGTTAAATCCCATCTCTACTAAAAAATACAAAAAATTAGCCAGGTGTGCTGGCAGGTGCCTGTACCTGTAGTCCCAGCTATTCGGGAGGCTGAGGCAGAAGAATGGCGTGAACCTGGGAGGCAGAGCTTGCAGTGAGCCAAGATCGTGCCACTGCACTCCAGCCTGGGCAACAGAACGAGACTCCGTCTCAAAAAAAAAAAAGAAAAACTTGGTAAAGGTATAATCCCTTTTTCTAACTTTTCTGTTTTTTGTTAATAGCATCACCATTTTCCTAGCTTCCAAGTCCTCTTTCCAGGTAAGGGTTTTGTTTTGTTTTGTTTTGGCAGGCTCTTTGCTCTATTGGCCAGGCTGTAGTGCAGTAGCATGATATGGCTCACTGCAGCTTCGACCTCGAGGGCTCAGGTGATCCTCCTGCCTTTGACTCCTGAGTAGCTGGGACTACAGGTGTGCACCACCACACCCAGCTAATTTTAAAAATTATTTGTAGAGACAGGGTCTCCCTATGTTGCCTAGGCTGGTCTCCTACTCCTGGGCTCAAGTGATCCCCCTACCTCTGCCTCCCAAAGTGCTGGGATTACGGGTGTGAGCCGTGGAGCCTGGACGGAAATTTTTAAGTTAATCATTTAAATTCTGATATATCTTCTTTCAAAAATTATTTTTAGATTTCTTCCCCATTCATATTGCCAATAACTAGACTCTTCTTTCCTCCATTATTGGAGCATTTCAGCAACCTCCAGCTAATCTCATCTAGATAGATCCTTTTAGTCGTTCTACACACTTTCCATAATTAGTCTTCTTAAGACTAGTTTTTCCAGTGTTGTGGTCCAGAACTTGCTACTTAGCTCAGCCTAATTTCTGCATTCCTCATTCAAGGCCTTCCCCACTTTAGCTCCAAATTTATCTCTCTGTTGCTTACCGTTGGTTCTTTGCTGGGGGCACAGGTGACCTTTCCTATGTCTAGGAACATATCAGGCTTTATGTTCTTCCCTTTCCTTTCAGTGTCCACATTGTACCCATTCTTCAAGGTCCAGAGGGAATGCCACTTCCTTCTTGAAGTTTCCTGGCAGCTGCAATTCACACTCATGACATCTAAATAATTATCCTCATGTGTTGTAGTTGTGACAAAATAGCTGAATCTTCTTTTTCCTCGTTTCGTTAACAAGATACCTAAACGGACCATTACCTGCGACAACGGGACATGCGCGGATCTGAACTACAAATTTGTCATTTCCAAAATACTGGTTCTTTTTCTAAAGAACTAGTAAAAAAGAAAGAAAAAAAAGAACCAGCATTTTGGAAATGACAAATTTGCTCAGTCGCCCAGGCTGGAGTGAGGTGGCATTATCAAAGCTCACTGCAGCCTCAATTTCTTGGGCTCGAGGGATCATCCCATCTCAACCTCTCCAGTAGCTGGGACCACAGGTGTGCGTCACCACGTCTGGGTAATTATTTTTTAAATTTTAATTTTTTTGCAGAGACCAGGTCTATGTTGCTCAGGCTGGTCTCGAACTCCGGGCCTCAAGAGAGTAAAATCATAAAGTACTGGGATTACAGGAACTGCAGCGGCCCCAAATGCTGTTCTTTACTCATACCTAGCAGCTCCTCTGGTTGCTTGAGGGACCATGTCTCAAACACTATCATGTCGTATTAATTTTTCTTTTTGTTTAAAAGCTAAAAGTGAGAGTACAGTAGGACGTCTCCGGGCTCCAACTACGTCCTATAAGCATGCATCCTTTATTCTGAATGCTTGTGAAATAAAGTTCGAAAAGAATAACCACATACTTGTGACCACAAGCCACAAGAAACGTAGTCAAAAGTGCACTCTCAGCGCTGCTGCCGACCGGGCACGGCGCTGGGCCTGCATCTGCGCTTTCCTGGGGCCTCAGTGTCTCATCTGTACAACGTTGATAATCGTCGGCAGCACCTCTTTCCCAGGGTTGCTCTGAAGGGTTTTCTTTGGGGTGAACCGCCGGGCGGACGGCCTCCCAGGAGAGGGGGTAGACGCCTTCCTTACGCGACGCACTTCCGTGCGCGAGGAGGGAAGATCGTGGCGGAGTGCGGGTGGCCTGGGCGGAAGGCTCAGCCGGGACAGGTTGGGCCGCAGCTTTGCTGTGCTGTGCCGTGCCGCGCCGTGCCGCGCGACGCTCTCCACAGGAGCGCGCAAAGTGTTAGCCACGGCGCCAAGCAAGCTGGACGTGAGTGCACGAGCGCGCTCGGACTGACAGGGAAGCGAGAAGGGGGCCGGGGCGCACTATAGAAAAGCCGCGGCAGAAACGTACGACCCTGCCCGAGGCGGCAGGGGCGAGAGCGTCGGGGCAGGGGAGGCGACGCGGCGTCCCCAGTTGGCGCCCCTGCGCGGCGGTGGGCCGTCTCCGCAGCGCCCCAGGTGGCCGCCGGCGGGGTTGCCGCCGGGGGAGTGGATTTGCTCCGCCTCCGCCGGGCTCGGCTGCCCTCGGCAGCTTCCCCGCCTGGCTCTCGCTCGACCCTCCACCCCTCCCCCTCCCGGTTCGCGATGGACTGGGCCTCCTCGCCGTGCCGCCGCCTGCAGCACCGCGCGGGCCTCTGAGCTGCAGGGCCTGAGGAGCCGCGTGCTGGGGACGGGACGTCCGCTGGCTGCTGCCGCACGAGAGAACCTCTCGCTTCTCTGTCACCAGGTCCCCGCGGAGGAAGGGGAGGGACGAGGCGCGGCTTTTCCTGTGCCGCCTGCCCGGTTCGACCTGCGCGGCCTGCGGCTTCTTGGGAACTCTAGGGCCGCTGCCGGGCCTGGCTCTGCCCGCGGCCTGCTGGGAGCTGGATCGGAGCGGTTTGGAACGACAAACCCGAGTAAGAGCCTGCGGGAAGGGGAGGCGGGAGCGCCTCGGACCGTCGGAAGGGCCCTGCGTGGGGGCCAGGATCCCGGACGCCCGGCGACTGGCGGAAAGCGAGACCCCGGCACCGAGTGAGGTCGGCCAGGCTGCTGCCGACTTCCCCGCTGGCCCCTTTGTTCCCCTCCCGGGGCCCTGCCGGCGGCGGGGCCCGGCTTGCCCGCGCCAGAGCCCCAGGCCGGCTCCTTTTGCCCTTGAGAAGGGTTCGCTGCCAGGCCTTCGAGTTCCGGGCGCAGCTCCCGGGAGACCCGGCGCCCTGCCTGGCCCGGCGGCCTCCTCTCGGGCACGAAGGCTTGCTGCTGCTTCTCCAGACCTTCCCCTCCTCCTAGACACAGGTAGTTAACTTAGTAGGGTTTGGTACTGGGGAACCAGAGCGCGGGGGCCAGCGCCTCTCAGCGCCCGGCTCGGCCGAGCCCTGGGTGTGGGGTCAACCCCGCTGGTCGCCGCCGTTGGGTGCCCACCGCGCCCCGCTGCCGGCTTTCCACACCTGCGGCTGCGTTACGTGGGACCCAAAGCTGTCCTCCAGTCAGAAGCTTATGGGGCGCTTTTGTAATGACTTGCCTGTTAGGGCTGCTTCTCGGTTTTGTTTTGTTTTTTTTAACCAACTGCCCTATCTTGTGAAGATGGGGAAAGAGGGCCCTAGGTTGGCCTACATTCGGATCCGTAACCTGCTAGTCCATTGCATTTACTTTTAGCCTTTCCTTTTTTTTTTTTTTTTTAACTTTTAAGAATAGTTGTCAAGACTGCCAGAATTCCTAACCAAGTCTTTATTCATAGATAAATCTTGTATATAATTGTCGTTTGTATTTGGACATCTTTGAAATAGAAGTAAATTGAGAAGTCAGCAGAACTTGTGAAATTGGAGGTAATTTTGAAGGAGAAACAATCTGGAGGGGGATTGGATCGAGGTGTTTAGAGTTTCCTCAAAATACTGAATCTAACCCTTATCTGAAGATCAGTTTTGGGTGGAGAAGGAGGAGGATGAAGTTTGCTGGAAAAAACAACCTTTAGTTAGGTGTTCTTTGCCTTTTGGCATAGACTTTAGTGATAGCAGTAGTGGGATCTGAAGCTTGACTGACTGTCTGACACAGACAGCTCTGGTTTCTAGTTAAGCAGCAACCTAATCAGCTTATATACTCTTGTGCAAAACTGGTTTTCATTTGGTATGATATCTGTACGTTAAACCTGGCGGATAAGGAAAGTTGAAAAACTGCATTAAGCACTCTTACGTCCAAACGTACTTAGGGGTCTTTTTTAATTGCTTGGAGGTCACTATGAAAATTTGGTTCTAGCAGATGTAAAGGAAAAAAAATTTAAGCCTAAGCTGTTCAGTCCTGGAATTTAAAGGACTTTTTTCCCTTTACTTTTCAAATTTAAGCAGAGGCTTTTAAAAAACCATGGCAGATGTGGACCCGGATACATTGCTGGAATGGCTACAGATGGGACAGGGAGATGAAAGGGACATGCAACTAATAGCCCTTGAACAGCTATGCATGCTGCTTTTGATGTCTGACAACGTGGATCGTTGTTTTGAAACGTAAGTACATTCCTTCATCATGTTCCTTTGGGTTACTGTAGTGACATCTGTTTTCAACCATTTGCTGACTTCAGTTTGTGTAGAAGTTTCTCTAGTGAATTTTAACACGTATCTTTAAAAATATTCCTGAAGTTTTGTGTTTACACTTTTCCAAGAAATAAAAATTGGTAGATGAAGAAACTCTAGGACTGATAATTACGATGACACAAATACATATTTGTTGAATGAATGGGAATTAGTAGGAATACTAATTTTAACCCATAGCTTGGTTGATTCATTTTCAAAATATGTCATGAACTGGGGAAAATACAAATGTTTATTTTCTTAAAGGTATTTATTTCTGTACCATGAAATTGATTTATGGAATAAGAGATGATAATAAACATATGTTTTGAACTGCCCATTTCTTCATTGATGTTGTCATATGACAGTACTTTTGTTAAAGCAGATTATTGGTTTGTAAATTTCAGTTTGGGAAGGTATAAATTGGATCTTAACCATATAGCAGAAGAGTAGAAAATTTATAGTAGTAGAAACATTTTGAAGTTTGGGAGTTTAAACAATTTTATTGGGAGGTTACAACTTAGTATTTATGCAAAAATATAAAAGATAGTTCATATTAGATAGGCCTTACAGCCATTTTTCCCTCTTATATAAGTCATAACTTGTCCAGTCAGAATAACTATTCTTCTGAGTGTTGAACATGTGTTTAGTTTTTACTGTTTATTTTACATTTGTATTTACAGTTTTGAACTCCCATAATAAGTAATTGAAAACTCTGATGTTTCTTTATTCATTTTAATGCTATTTTAAGGTAATTAGTAGAAAATGTTTGAGATGTTGACCTAAAATTTGGTATAATTATCCTAATGTGTTTTAGGTGAGAATAGAGTCTATATTACTCAACTGGCAAAATTTTTAAAGTACCTTCATTTTTGATTATTGAATAATTTTCAGTTGTAACTCTTGTTAAAACAGTACTAAGATAAAAATCCTTATTAATAAAATTTCCAAATTACAATTAGTTAGTGGTCCATTTATTTCCATTAGTTTTTGTCATTGGCAGAGTTTTGAGTATGGAAGAATAACCTAGCCCTTAGTTGACACTTGTTTCAGCAGGATTTACAGTAGATTTTTTAAAATTTATTTTTAATTTTTATTTTTTTCCTCATCCTGACTCTCAAGATAAAAATTGTGTTCATAGATTTCTTTAGAGGTAACCTGAAAGTTACTTTTGGTATTTTAAAAATCATACTTGTCAGTCAAGTCAATTGTCATTTCGTAGCTTCTGTTTAGTAATAATATGTAGTAGAAGTATTTGTTATGACATTTAAAAAAGTGTTGCCCGATCATTAAAAAGTCAGGAACCAACAGGTGCTGGAGAGGATGTGGAGAAATAGGAACACTTTTACACTGTTGGTGGGACTGACTGTAAACCAGTTCAACCATTGTGGAAGACAGTGTGGTGATTCCTCAAGGATCTAGAACTAGAAATACTGTTTGACCCAGCAATCCCATTACTAGATATATACCCAAAGGATTATAATAATCATGCTGCTATAAAGACACATGCACACGTATGTTTATTGTGGCATTGTTCACAATAGCAAAGACTTGGAACCAACCCAAATGTCCATCAATGATAGACTGGATTAAGCAATTGTGGCACATATACACCATGGAATACTATGCAGCCATAAAAAATGATGAGTTCGTGTCCTTTGTAGGGACATGGATGAAGCTGGAAACCATCATTCTCAGCAAGCTATTGCAAGGACAAAACACCAAATGCATGTTCTCACTCATAGGTGGGAATTGAACAATGAGAACACTGGGACACAAGAAGGGGAACATCACACACCTATGGGGTGTCGTGGGGTGGGGGGAGGGGGGAGGGATAGCATCAGGAGATATACCTAATGTAAATGACAAGTTAGTGGGTGCAGCACACCAATATGGCACATGTATACATATATAACAAACCTGCACGTTGAGCACATGTACCCTAAAACTTAAAGTATAATAAAAAAAAAAGTGTTCCCGTATTAAAACAATTTAAATGAAATTTTTAAATCATGAAATTTATCTCTATGTAAAATCCTTCCATCCTAACATAACAGCTGTTATTTTTTCCATTTTCCTTTCTAGGCTTTATTCACATGTAGTATGATGTAATTTTTTTTTTTTAAGAGACTGGGGCCTACTACGTTGCCCAGGCTGGCCTCGAGCTCCTGGGTTCAAGCGATTCTCCTGCCTCGGCCTCTTCAGTAGCTGGACTACAGGCTGTGCCACCACACCTGGCTTTATAATGTAATTTTAAGGGAATGAACCTAAAGTTAAGTCAGATGTGATTTACTATATGAAGGTACAAGAGTATTTCAAGTTGAAGGGGTTAGCCACGTTTGGTGTAGTGTACCAGTAACCTCCAAAAACTAGACATTTGGTTTAATTTTCTGACTGTTTTGTTTTTAAACATTAGTTTGCTTTTCATTCTACAGCCAGATTTTCTTGTTGTCACGAGGGAAAATTGTCCTGGTTCCTTCTTGAAACTAGTGAGGGACGCATAGTGAGATGGAAAGAATGGGCTGTGCCATCAGAGACTTGGGTTCAGATTCTTGGTCTGCTGTGTTCATTAGCCTCTGAGAGCCTTACTTTCTTCCCGTGTAAAATGGCAGCAGTAGTTTTTTCTTTTCTGTTTTTCCACACAAAGTCTCGCTCTGTTGCCCAGGCTGGAGTGCAGTGGTGTAATCTTGGCTCACTGCAACCTCCACCTCCCAGGTTCAAGTGATTCTCCTGCTTCAGCCTCCCGAGTAGCTGGGACGACAGGTGTGTGCCACCACGCCTGGCTAATTTTTGTATTTTTAGTAGAGATGGGGTTTCACCATGTTGACCAGGATGGTCTCCATCTCTTGATCTCGTGATCCACCTGCCTCAGCCTCCCAAAGTGCTGGGATTACAGGCGTGAGCCACCATGCCTGGCCAGTAGTCTTTTTTCCAATGGGCCTTCTTGTGAGGATTAAAGGAGGAGAATGTATGTTAAGTGTTTTGAGTAAAGTGGGCTGCCCACTGATACCATCATTAATAAATATCTAATTTTGAATTTTATTTTAGCACTTTATTCCATGAATAAAGTGATTGATTTGGGAAGGTCTTTTAAAATTCTTTTAAACAATCAACTCAAGGCAGGCAAAAAAAGCAAGATGATGTGCATATTTTGAATATTGGTAAAAATCTTTCATACTACCTTGATTTCATAAAGTAGTAGCAAATAGGACTTAGTTCTGTCTAATAAACCAAAACATGCCTGTATGTCCTGATAATATGTTTGCCTAATTAGCTTGTCTTAATAGTTACACATCTGTTTAGTCAGGAAAGGCAGGTGGTGTGGTAGAAACAGTGGCCTCTGCAATGGGATAGATAGGCTTGGGTTCAGATACCTGCCTTTTCCACTGAATAGTTGTGTGATGGCCTTTGAAGTCTGTTTCCTCATCCTTGCAGGATTTTTCTGAAAATAAATGGGATAATAGTCAAGGATTTCTTTTTCCTTTAACTTAGTATTGTACATGGCTCTCCACTTTTTTTTTTTTTTTTTGAGACAGAGTCTCGCTCTGTCACCTAGGCTGGAGTGCAGTGGCTATTTTAGCCATGCCCGGCTAATTTTTGTATTTTTAGTAGAAACGAGGTTTCCCTGTGTTGGCCAGGATGGTCTCAATCTCCTGACCTCGTGATCCACCCGTCTCAGCCTCCCAAAGTGCCGGAATTACAGGCGTGAGCCACCGCACCCGGCCGGCTCTCCACTGTTTGTATCCATTTTGACAGTGTCTTTCTGAAGTTAAAGGAATATAACTTTTTCTATGATGTGTCAGTGCTTCTTACTAATGCCTGAACTTATCAAGGTAATGCTCCAGAAAGTAAAACACGTTCAAGATTGGTTTTTGCTTTTACCTGATGTATCATTGAGTTCTAAAATGTAATATGGCCGGGTGCGGTGGCTCACGCCTGTAATCCCAGCACTTTGGGAGGCTGAGATGGGCAGATCACTTGAGGTCAGGAGTTCAAGACCAGCCTGGCAAACATGGTGAAACCCCATGTCTACTAAAAATACAAAATTTAGCTGAGCATTGTGGCATGTGCCTGTAACCCCAGCTACTTGGGAGGCTGAGGCAGGAGAATCTCTTGAACCTGGGAGATGGAGGTTGCAGTGAACCAAGATTGTGCCATTGCACTCCAGCCTTGGTGACAGAGTGAGACCCTGCCTCCAAAAAAAAAAGTAAGTAATATGAGTTATTAGCTAATGAGTATTTTGTATTCACATCAAAACAGGTGATATCATATGTATTAATGTTATAAATATGTATCATGGGCATTTCTAGATCTTGCTACTAAATCTGAATATAATTTGAAAGTTATGTCCTCTGGAAATTGAGCATCTCAGAAGATGCTTTTAGGTACTAGAAGGCTTTATTTAAAAAATAATGATGTCACTTAATTTTGAGGGCACAAAAGGATATACCAGAAAAAGTCCGTTGTCTTCCCTTTCCTGTCTCCTGGTTACTTGGTTCCTCTTCCCAGAGGAAACCACTGTTAATCATTTTCTAGTGTATCCATCAAGAGATATCCAGGGAACATTGTTTTGAGTCCGGATTCCAAAGCTGTTGAACACAGTGGTAAAAAAATCTTTTTTGATATGTTTACACTAAAAGGTAAAAAATACCTGTACAGGAATAAGTTTTTTAACCTTTAAATTGTCTAGTTTATGTCAGGTCTTGGAAAGATATGGTGATGATCAAAACAAATACAGCACCTTATGGTGCCTAATAGTCTAATAGGGAAAACAGATAATTATGGAAAAAAAAATATGGTTACAAACTGTGTTAAATGTCATGAAGGAAAAGCTCAGGGTACTATGTCAGCATGAAGCCGGGACAAGACCTGGAGAGGTGGGGATGGACAGAGGGGTCTTTGGGGAAGTGGTTTTTCTTTTTTTTTTTTTTTTTTCGAGACAAGAATCTTGCTCTGTCGCCCACACTGTAATAGCGTGATCTGAGCTCACTGCAACCTCCACTTCCCAGGTTCAAGTGATTCTCCTGCCTCAGCCTCCCCAGTAACTGGAATTACAGACACACGCCACCATGCCCGGCTACTTTTTGTATTTTTTTTTTTTTTGAGACGGAGTTTGGCTCTGTCGTCTAGGCTGGAGTGCAGTGGCGCAATCTCAGCTCACTGCAAGCTCCGCCTCCTGGGTTCACGCCATTCTCCTGCCTCAGCCTCCCGAGTAGCTGGGATTACAGGCGCCCGCCACCGCGCCCGGCTAATTTTTTGTATTTTTAGTAGAGACGGGGTTTCACCGTGTTAGCCAGAATGGTCTTGATCTCCTGACCTCGTGATCCACCTGCCTCGGCCTCCCAAAGTGCTGGGATTACAGGCGTGAGCCACCGCGCCCGGCCCTTACTTTTTGTATTTTTAAGTAGGGATCGGGTTTCACTACGTTGGTCAGGCTGATCTCGAACTCCTGACCTTAAGTTATCCGCCCGCCTTGGCCTCCCAAAGTGCTGGGATTACAGGCGTGATCTTTTTTTTTTTTTTTTTTTTTTTTTTTAATTAGATGGAGACAAGGTCTCACTAGGTTCCCCAGGCTGATCTAGAACTCCTGAGCTTAAGTGATCCTCCCGCCTTGGCCTTCCAAAGTGCTGGGATTACAGGCGTGAGCCTGGCCAAGAAAGGGGAAGTGGTTTTTCCTAGAGCTAGGAAGGATGAGTAAGAAGAGATAGGAAGTGGGGACAAAACAAACAAATGCTTGTAGACTTGATAGGAGGCTATGATCCAGAGAGATAGAGGGTTTTGTGATGAAAGTAGAAAGTTGAATAGATTTGAGAGAGATTTGGAAGGCAAGATAGTCAGGACTTGTCCAGTGATTAAATATGAGAGAGTGAGAAGGAAGTGTTGTGGATGACTCAGGTTACAATGGATGATGATGCCACTCACTGAGAGAGAACACTGGAAGAGGACCCTGTTTGAGAGATTGAGATCATGAGTTTGGGTTTGGATATGTTGAGTATGAAGTACTTTTGAGACATCTCAGTGGAGATATTAAGCAAGCAGTTGTATAAATGGAAATTGGAGGTGAAGCCTGGATTAGAGAAAAATTTTAGAGTCAAGCGCCTGTGGAGGTTAATTGTGGCCGTGAGATGTGATTGCGATCTAGGGCAGTGATGCTTAAACTCTGTGGTCTCAGGACTTTCTTAAGTTCTTAAAAATTATTGTGGATCCTGAAGAACTTTTATGTTAGTATGCTTACTGCTCTTTGCCATATTCAGAATGAAACTGGGAAGTTTTTTTGTTGTTGTTTGTTTTTTTTGAGATGGAGTCTTGCTCTGTCACCCAGGCCGGAGTGCAGTGGCACAATCTTGGCTCACTGCAACCTCTGCCTCCTGGGTTCAAGTGATTCTCCAGCAGCAGCCTCCCTAGTAGCTGGGATTACAGGTGCACGCCACCACGTCTGGCTAATTTTTGTATTTTTAGTAGAGACGGGGTTTCACCATGTTGGCCAGGCTGATCTTGAACTCCTGACCTCAGGTCAGAACCCAGGAGGCAGAGCTTGCAGTGAGCCGAGATCAAGCCACTGCACTCCAGCCTGGGCGACAGAGCGAGACTCTGTCTCCAAAAAAAAAAAAAAAATTATAATAATAAACCCCTTACATGTTAAAATTTTTTTGTGAAAAATAACTTTTTTAAAAGAAAACATTTTGGGAGAGTAGAGGCATTAATTTACATTTTTGCAAATCTCCTTAAAGTCTGCCTTAATGGAAGATAGCTGGATTCTCATATCTGCTTCTGCATTCAGTTTGTTGCATTATGTTATTTTGATTGAAATATATGAAAAAATCATCCACAGATGTATTTGGGAAAGGGAAGAATATTAAATTTTTAATGTAATCATGGATATGCTTCTTTGATAACATGTCAAAATTCAACAAGTGATAGTTTCTTAAGGATTAGTTATAATGTGGATTCTGTTTTTTTTTTTTTTTCTTCGAGACAGAGTCTGGCACCCAGGTTGGAGTGTAGTGGTGCGATCTTGGCTCACTGCAACCTCCACCTCCTAGATTCAAGCAGTTCTCCCGCCTTAGCCTCCTAAGTAGCTGGGACTACAGGCGCACACAACCACACCGGAATAATTTTTTAATTTTTAGCATTTTATGTTGCTTAGGCTGGCCTCGAGCTCCTTACCTCAAGTGATGCACCTGCCTTGGCCTCCCAAAGTGCTGGATTACAGGCATGAGCCACTGCAACCTACCAGGATTAGTTATAATGTGGATTCTGATATCATATCAGTGAACTTATACTCACTCGGTTACATTAAAATCCGATGGTCTGTCTTATACTTTGAGTAACTGTTTTACCCATATTTACTTTTGCAAAAATCATGCATTGGTCATGTGGAAAGTATCAGTCCACCGAGTTACACAGATTTTCCAAATGTGGACATATCTCATTCCACAGTGCCAAAAAGTCATATTTGTCAGTATGACTACCACTCTCATCAGACAAGTTTTTAAATATTCAGAAGCTGTCAAGCTCATGGGGTCAAATGCAAGTTTTCCAAAAATGTCAATTTTGCTTGTAAAGTTGAGTGTTATGTTTGGCAACAAATACAGTTGATTGTTTTCCTTGAAATGAAAGGCATAGGTGATTAAATTTTGAAAAAATGTTTGCCAGATATCCAAGTCTGAATGATCAGTTTGTCTGATAGTCCTTCAAGTAAAAATGGTATTGCAAGAAAAAAGTGGCTAATTCAGTTCTCAAGTGTGTACTTTGCTATTATTCTTCAGTATGCAGTGCTTTATAATTAATTCCCATTTCCTTTAAGTAGAATATTGAAAAGATGTATCTTCAGGGGTTGAGATTTAGTAAATTTAATAATTTTGTTGCTTCATCTAGTTTATTCTTTGGTGAAACTGGCTTTTTTCTTAATACCAGTGCTTGGCAGTGAAGAATACAGTTAACTAGTAGTACAGGTTAGTGCTACTGCCTTGATTCATGTTAAAGCACCTGCAGTTTTATCCACCATTGCTTTTGCATCATTAGTGCACATGTCAACACAGGAAAGAAAGTGATTCAAGAAGAGAAAGGGCAGTTGTTTTGAATACTAGTGAGAGGTCAAGTAGGGGTTAGATGAAAAGATGTCCTTTAGATTTAGCAACATTCTCAAGGTCATTGATCTTAATGAGAGCTGAGTGGAGTGGTGGTGAGGGGCAGATCTGAATGGGTTGAGGAGTGAGTGGAACATGAAATGGAGGACATGTGGAAACTTTTTTGAAGAATTGAAATGGAAAAGGAGTGTGGGGTTTTTTCTTTTAAAGGTCAAAGAGATAAGAAAGAGAGTGAATAATCCCTAGGGTAAGGATTCTGAAAAACTGGGAGAGAATTGGCTTTTGTATAGAAGCAGTGCTTCTTAAATTTTAATGTGCATAACGAGAATCACCTGGGGATCATGTTAAAATGCATATTCTGGTTCAGTTGGTCTTATATGAAGCTTGATATTCTGCATTTCTAATATGGTCCTAGATTATGCAGAAGCCATTGGTCAGAAAATCCCACCTTGAGTAGCAAAACCCTGATCCACTGGTGGAGAGATTGGTTTTAGGCAGAAAGAAGTTGTGTACTACTGTTGTAACAGAGAAGATAGAGACGTTAGATGCACATGTTTTGGGTTTGATGGTAAAAAGTTGAAGGGCTGGGGCTGGGTGTGGTGGTTCATGCCCATCTGTAATCCCAGCACTTTGGGAGGCCGAGGCGGGTGGATCAGTTGAGGTCAGGAGTTCGAGACCAGCCACAATACCTGGCCCTGAGTTATAGTCTTAAAAATTGATTTACCTGTACTACTCCCTTTTACAGAATCTGTTGGGTTCTTTACCTACCGGATCAAATTTAAATGTCTTCAAAGACCCCTCCTGCATATTCTCACATGCATACACTACTTCCACTTTACTATACTTTCAGTTCTCCACTGGACTACGAGCTCATCTTTGTTCTCCCATTGCTAAGCATAGTGCCTGGCACACAAATAGCTAATATCCAGATAGTGAAGGAGTGAATTGAAGAAATTGCTTATATTGGACCTATTTTCCACCTAATGCCTAAAATGCCCATGGAAGGTATTTGTGGAGTTGAGAAACTGGTTGTTAGTATGCGGGAGGAAGAGTATTATATTCTTTTTTTTTTAGCAGAAATAGTATCAATAAGTACTTTCCTTACTTCCTACCATTAATGTACCTGCCTTTTCTTTCTTTCTTTCTTTTTTTTTTTTTTTTTTTGAGATGGAGTCTTGCTCTGTTGTGTAGGCTGGAGTGCAGTGGCGCAATCTCGGCTCACTGTAACCTCTGCCTCCGGGGTTCAAGCAATGCTTCTGCCTCAGCCTTCTGAGTAGCTGGGACTACAGGCGCACGCTACCATGCCCAGCTAATTTTTTGTATTTTTAGTAGAGACAGGGTTTCACCATATAGGCCAGGCTGGTCTCGAACTCCTGACCTCGTGATCCGCCTGCCTTGGCCTCCCAAAGTGCTGGGATTACAGGTGTGAGCCACCGCACCTGACTTGTACCTGCCTTTTCTATATTGACCTGTTTTCTTCTACCCAATGGCAGAGTAATAGGGAAATGAATTACTTTTGTTGATCAGCCCTGACCCTGTTCTGGAGAAGGAATGTTCATTGATATATCAAATATGTATAATCCTCAAGAGTTAAATAAATGAGCCGAACACGGTGGCTCATGCTTGTAATCCCGGTACTTTGGGAGGCTTAGTCAGGTGGATAACTTAAACTCAGGAGTACAAGTCCAACCTGGCCAACATGGCAAAACCCCGTCCCTACTAAAAATACAAAAATTAGCAGGGTGTGGTGGCACATTCCTGTAATCCCAGCTTCTCAGGAGGCTGAGGCACGAGAATCGCCTGAACCCGGGAGGTGGAGGTTGCAGTGAGCCTAGGTTGCACTACCACACTCCAGCCTGGGAGACAGAGTGAGACTCTGTCTCAAAAAAAAAAAAAAAAAAAAGTTAAATGAATTCCTATAAACAGACAGCAACTGTGTATGTGCTTCTTTTCAGTGGACAGCAGAGAGAAGTGCTGGAATGAGAAGCACTGTCTGTGAGGGTTTCTAACCTGGGGCTCCAAGGGGTCCATAGGTGATTAAATTCAGGGAGCTTTTGTGATGATTACCAAAGTTTCTGTCAGCTAAAAAAATGTAGAGGCCAGGTGCCACTGGTGGCTCATGCCTGTAATCCCAGCACTATGGGAGGCCGGGGCGGGTGGATCACCTGAAGTCGGGAGTTCAAGACCAGTCTGGCCAATATGGTGAAACCCCGTCTCTACTAAAAATACAAAAATTAGCAGAGGTCTGGTGGCATTCGCCTGTAATCTCAGCTACTTGGGAGTCTGAGGCAGGAGAATTGCTTGACCCTGGGAGGCGGAGGTTGCAGTGAGCCGAAATTGCACCACTGCACTGCAGCCTGGGCTACAGAATGAGACCCTGTCTCAAAAAAAAAAAAAAAAAAAAAAAAAAAAAGTTAAAAACCACTGTTAATAGTTTTAACAGGAAAAATACAAGGAAAATTTATCAGAGATAGATTTTTATCATTTTTATGTATAGGTATGACATTGTGTTTTATAACGCTTTGTAAGTGTACTTTGCATAGTTCTTGACTGTATCATTAGATTGAATTCCTCAGAGTCAGTGAAGTCTTTCTTACCTTTCTTACTCATCTTTGTATCCTGCCCCCAACACTTAGCATAGCACTTGGCATAGAAAGGCATTCAGTAGATATGTTGAATGAATTGCAGTCAAATTTGTATGTGTATTTTAATTGGAGAAAAGCAAGCTTACATCTTATAATTGGACTTTACCCCCTTTTTCTTTGCAAGGGAAAACCATAATTTTCAGCTACTATACCAGGAGTTATTTTTGGCTCAGCAATACCAAGAAAGTCAAGGCTGGGAGCAGAGGCAAAATGGAATATGAAATGGATCAAAAGATGTTGTGTTATTGTCTTTAAGAAACCAGATGTGTTCAGGTTTTTCAGTTAAAATGTTTCATTTTTTTAAAATGAAGTGCCTGATTTACAGACTATTTTATAAAATATCTCTACTACAGGTAACGCCCTTTATTATTTTTTTTAAAACAGTTAAATTCTTTCATGTCGTTGCCAATCTTCTGAAATCTTGGCCCAAGTCCAAGTGATATAGCCTGAAAAAAGCATGTGGGTAGTTATAGTACAGAAAATATTACAGTTCCCAGGGAAATTCTTTCTCTTTGGAACCTCATGTAACCTTTTTTTTATTGCTTCCATCAGGGAAAGATTCTGATGTCTTTACAGGTAGCATTTTGGAAACCAGTGCCTAATTTGGAGTCATCTGAAGATTCTTCTTAATCTCACTTGTGTGGTTGACTGCTCTGACAGGAGTTCTGTATAGACTGATTGATCCTAAAGTTTCCTAAATAGGCTTCCTAATCTGTTGGTATTATATTAATAATATAGTACTCACGTTAAGATAATAAAAAAGAATTTGTACCTATAATGTAAGAGATAAATACCTGGCAAGCTTAAAATTTTGAGTAATTGTAATTATATATAAAATTTTGTGCCATAGAAGTATCATTTTAGCATTATTCAGGGAGGGCTGTGATTATTCTATGAATGATAGTTAATTTTATCCTAAATTTGTTTAAATTACATACGGGGAAATTAGCTTTTTATTATTGTACATTGCTGTGAGTCATGTAACCATCACTATAATTGAAATGCAGAACATTTTCATCACTTTGAAACATCATTTAGTGCTGTCCCTTTGAGCTCAAACCCTTTCCCCATCCCAGTGCCTGGCACTTGGTGGCCTGTTTTCTGTTGATATAGTTTTGACTTCTCTAGAATGTCATGTAAATGGAATCATATATACAATACATAGTTTTTTGAGTCTGATTTCTTTCACTTAGCATATTGCATTTGAGATTCATCTATGTTGCTATTGTGTCAATAGTTCATTCTCTTTAATTGCTAAGTAATATTCCTTTTCATGGATGTTTTGGTGATTATGACCTAAACTGCTATAAACAGTAGTGTATAGATTTTGTGCGTATGTGAGAACATAAGCTTTTAAAAAATATGTATTTATTTATTTGTTTTTTGAGACAGAGTTTCGCTCTTGTTGCCCAGGCTGGAGTGCAGTGGCGTGATCTTGGCTCACTGCAACCTCCGCCTCCTGGGTTCAACCGATTCTTCTGCCTCAGCCTCCCAAGTTGCTGGGATTAGAGGTGCCCACCACCATATCTGGCTAATTTTTGTATTTTTAGTAGGAACGGGATTTCACCATGTTGGCCAGGCTGGTCTCAGACTCCTGACCTCGGGTGATCTGCCTGCCTCAGCCTCCCAAAGTGCTGGGATTACAGGCATGAGCCACCAAGTCCGGCCATAAGTTTTTATTTCTTCTGAAATTCTTGGAGATAAATTCAACAAGATGTAGAAATTGAAAAACTTATTTCAAAATTTATATGGAAATGCAAAGGACTTATGCTTTCCAAAACAACTTTTATGAAGAACAAAGTTGGGAACTAACACTAGTCTATATTTCATTATTTATCATACAGCTACAGTAATCAAGACAATGTGGTACTGATATAAACATAGACAAATAGAACTGTGGAACAGAATATAGAGTTCAGAAATAGACTTCCACGTATACGGAAAACTTATTTTGACAAAGGTACAAAGGCAGTTCAGTAGAAAAAGGATAGTTTTTTTTGTGATGCTGAAACAATTGGATATCCATATGCAATAAGTTTAACTTTGATACGTATCTCACACTATATATATTTTAAAAAACCCAAATGAATCATAGACCTAGTTGTAAAACCTAAAACTATAAAACTTCTAGAAGAAAACATAGGAGAAATTCATTATGACCTTGCGTTATGCAAATATTTCTTTAGATAAGCACCAAAAGAACAATTCGTAAGAGAATAAATTTTTATGTTCGAAAGTTTTTACTACTAATTTAGTTTATGTGATAGATATAGAATTATCCAGGTTATCTAATGCTGCTTGCGTGAGTTTTGGTAGAATGTCTTATTTTATTTTTTTTTGAGGTTGAGTCTCGCTCTGCCGCCAGGCTGGAGTGCAGTGGTGTGATCTTGGCTCACTGCACCCTCTGCCTCCTGGGTTCAAGTGATTCTCCTGCCTCAGTCTCCTGAGTAGCTGGAATTACAGGCACGTGCCACCACGCCCGGCTAATTTTTTGCATTTTTAGTAGAAACGGAGTTTCACCATGTTAGCCAGGCTGGTCTTGAACTCTTGACCTCAGGTGATCTGCCCGCCTTGGCCTCCCAAAGTGCTGAGATTACAGGCGTGAGCCACCACCCCTGGCCAGTAGAATGTCTTGTAAGGAATTTGTCTGTTGAATCTGAATTTAAATTTATGGGCATAGAGTTGTTTGTGATACTCCCTTTTATCCTTTTGATATCTGTAGGGTCTTTAGTGATAAACCCCCTTTTCATCCTGATACTGGTTATTTTTATCCTTTTTATTTTGGTTAATCTGGCTAGAGATTTAGCCATTGTCCAAGAACCTTTTCTAAGAACCAGCTTTTGGCTTCATTCATTTTCCCTATTTTTCTGTTTAAAGTTTTATTGATTTCTGTTCTTTGTTATTGCCTTCTGCTTTGGTTTTGGGCTTAATTTGCTCTTTTTTTCCTCTGTTTTCTGTTTTTTTTTTGAGACAGAGTCTCGCCCTGTCACCCAGGCTGGAGTGCAGTGACAGGGATGTTGGCTCACTGCAAGCTCCAGGTCCTGGGTTCAAGCGATTCTCCTCCTACCTTAGTGGATTACAGGCGCTCAAGACCACACCTGGCTAATTTTTGTATTTTTAGTAGAGATGGGATTTCACCAAATTGTCCAGACTGATCTGGAACTCCTGACCTCAGGTGATCCACCTGCCTCAGCGTCCCAAAGTGCTGGGATTACAGGCATGAGCCACCACGCCGGGCCTTTTTCTCTGTTTTTCTTTCTTTCTTTCTTTTTGAGATGGAGTTTCGCTTTTGTTGCCCAGGCTGGAGTGCAATGGTGTGATCTTGGCTCACTGCAACCTCTACCTCCCGGGTTCAATCGATTCTCCTACCTCAGCTTCCTGACTAGCTGGGATTACAGGCATGCACCACCACATCTGGCTAGTTTTTTTTTTTTTTTTTTTTTTGTATTTTTAGTAGAGACGGGATTTCTCCATGTTGGTCAGGCTGGTCTCTAACTCCCAAGCTCAGGTGATCCGCCTGCCTCGACCTCCCAAAGTGCTGGGATTACATGCGTGAGCCAGCACGCCCGCCCTTCTCTGTTTTCTTAAGTGAAAGCTGGGGTTTGATTTTTGAAAGCTGGGGTTTGAGGCCTGAAGCATTTAATGCCATAAATTTCTCTTTATATACTACTTTAGTTGTATCCTACAAAGTTTGATGCTATATATTTATTTCAGTCAGTTGGTAATTTTTTTTTTTTTTTTTTGAGACGGGGTCTGGTCCATACAGAGAAACACCGTCTCCAGCCGAGGCTGGAGTGCAGTGGTGTCATCTTGGCTCACTGCAGCCTCGACCTCCCAGGCCCAAGCCATTTTTCCCTACCTCAGCCTCCTGACTAGCTGGGATTACAGGCATGTGCCACCATACCTGGCTTATTTTTGTATTTATTGTAGAGACAAGGTTTTGCTATGTTGCTCCAGGCTGGTCTGGAACTCCTGAGCTAAAGCCATCTGCCTGCCTCGGCCTCCCAAAGTGCTAGGATTACAGGCGTGAGCCACTGCACCCGGCCAGTCACAACATACTAACTAAGGAAATAAGCAAATTATGGGATAGTATTTATAGTATGGTTTTACTTGTGAATAACGAAAACATAAAATGTTTAAGTATATGGAAAAATGAAGCCAGGCGCAGTGACTCAGATCTGTAACCCCAGTGCTTTGGGAGACTGCGGCAGGAGGATTGCTTGAGCCCAGGAGTTTGGAGCTCCTGAAACATCCAGGTAGCAGGGAGTTATGATTGCACAGCTGTACTCCAGCCTGAGTGACAGAGCGAGACACTGTCTTTTTAAAAAACAAAACCAAAAAAGGTGGGGTGCAGTGGGGCATGCCTGTAATCTCAGCACTTTGGGAGGCTGAGGTGGGAGGATCATTTGAGGACAGGAGTTGGAGACCAGTCTGGGCAACAGAGAGATAACTTATCTCTTAAAAAAATCAATATATAAAAAATAGGGCCTGGCGCGGCGACTCCCCACACTTGGGAGGCCAAGGTGGGAGGATTGCTTGAGCCCAGGAGTTTGAGACCAGCTTGGGCAACATAGCGAGACCCCCATCTCTACAAAAAATAAAAAAAAAATTAGCCACGTATGTGGTGTTTAAGCCTGCAGTGAGCTGTAATTGTGCCATCGTACTCCAGTCTGGCCTACAGAGCAAGACTGACACTCTTAGAATTAAAAACAAAACAAGAAAAGGACTAACACTCATCAATCTTTAGATACAATATTACCTCTTTGGTTGAAATTATGGGGACATTCACTTTGTACATTATATGTTTCTATGGTATTTTTACTTTATTGCTTTGTACTCAGAAAAAAGCTAAGCCACAATCTGGACTCAGTGAGTTCATCCTGATCTTTTGCCCTTTGGCTCTGATTTCCAGCCGCACCACAATACTTGCAGATCATTTATATCAGTTACTTATTACTGTGTGACAAATCACCCCAAAGTTAGTAGTATTAAACAAGAATTATGCTAACAGATTATCTGGATTTTAAAAACCGGAAAGGGTAGAGTGGAGATGGCTTGTCTCTGTTCTGCGATATCTGGGACCTCTAGGAAATCTCAAAGATGGGAAGTGACTTGCCACTTAGGCACTAGAATCACCAGATGATTTGTTCTGTTGCATGTGGTTGAGCCTGGCTTCTAGCTGGGACCTTGCCTAGATTTTTTAGTTGGAACACCTACATGTGGACTCTCAATGTGGATGCTTAGGTTTCCTCACAGGATGGTGACTGGGTTCTAAGAGCATGAGTCCCAAAAGAATGCAGCAGAAGCTGTATCATCTTTTGTTCATTGAGTTAGCATTTGAAGTCACACAGTGGTCACTTTCACTATAATCATAAGCCTGCTCAGATTCAAGAGGAAAGAACACAGGCCCTCTCATAGGGAAGACTATCAAAGTCACATTGTAAAAAAGAATATGTGGGGTGGGAGGTAGATAATGTTGTGGACATCCCGTGGCTCCAGTGGCGCAATCGGTTAGCGCGCGGTACTTATAAGATAATGTTGTGGACATCATTGGAAAATACTAGCTGCCTCATCATGTAATTCCTCAAGCATCTTTTCTAAGACAGGGTCTCACTCTCATCCAGGCTGGAATGCAGCTCACTGCAGCCTCTACCTCCTGGGCTCGAGTGATCCTCCTACCTCAGCCCTCTACCCCCGCATCTGGTAGCTGGGACTATAGGCGTGCACCACCATGCCTAGCTAATTATTTAAAATTTTTGTAGAGATGGGATCTCGCTATGTTGCCCAGGCTGGTCTTGAACTCCTGGGCTCAAGCAGTCCCACCTTGGCCTCCCAAAGTGCTGGGATTAATGGTGCGAGCCACTGTGCCTGGCTCATGCATTTGGATTTTATCCTCAGGGTACTGAAGGATATGAAATTAGCAGATTTGTGTTTTAAAAAAATATCTTTGGTAATAGGTAATAGATAATAGAATGGTGAATGGACTGGAGAGTCTAGTGAGAGATTCCGGTTAGGAAGCTGTGGTAGTAATACAAAAAAGAAGTGAGGAGGGTTGGAATTCTAAGGACAGGTACTAAACCGAGTTAGGAGGTAGAACCAACAAGATTAAGTCTTAGATTTTGTATTTTAGAAACAAGAGTTCTGGAAAACTTTTATGAATTTTACTTGAGTGACTAGGCAATATGGTAGGTTATAGGGTATGAGTAATAAGGCTTTTGGTAGAGAAGCTTCTTTTAGTTTTGGGCAAGTTATGTTTGGAGGCTCCTGAAACACATCCAGGTGGCAGTAGATGAGTAGGGGAGGCAGTTGTGTATGCAGTTCTGTTATTTAGGAGAGCAGTTTGGCCTAGAGGCTAGAGTTGACATTTTGCTTTACTATGGGAAATGAGAGATGAAAGTGGATTCAGTTGTTTGTGTTGTGGGAAAGTTGTGGGCAGGTGGGTAGAGTGAGGTGGGTGACCCTGTGGGAATTGGGCCAGGATGAAGTTGTGTGTGGAGGGATGGGGGTATATTTGTGAGGGATTGGACATGTGTGGTGGAGGTCAGTAAGGGAGCTGAAGGAATTCTTTTCATTTGGCTTCTCATTCTAGATGCAAAAAAAAGTTATTCAGCATGTAAAACACTAGTGTCACTTCTGTGCAGGAAACTCTGCTGCGTGCTGTATGAAATAAATCCCTAGTCCTGAGGAGCTTTTAGGAGAGAGTTACAATGGATAAGAAGAAATAAAATATAAATTGTAAAGTTAAGAGAAGAAACAGGCCTGTTTGGGGTAGTTGGGGAAGGTAGTCTAAAAGTCTAGGAGGTGACATTTAGGCTGAGATAGGAAGAATAACAAGGCCAGGCGCCAGTGGCTCACACCTGTAATCCCAGTACCTTGGGAGGCCGTGGCGGGTGTATCACAAGGTCAGGAGATGGAGACCAGCCTGGCCAATATGGTGAAACCTCGTCTCTACTAAAAATACAAAAATTAGCCAGGTGTGGTGGCGGGCGCCTGTAATCCCAGCTACTTAGGAGGCTGAGGCAAGAGAATCGCTTGAACGCAGGAGGTGGAGGTTGAAGTGAGCTGAGATCGTGCCACTGCACTCCAGCCTGGGCGACAGAGCAAGACTCTGTCTCAAAAAAAAAAAAAAAAAAAGGAAGAATAACAAAGAGCTAGCTTTGGAAAGAGTTAGGGGAAAAGGATTTTAGACAGATGGAACAGCACACACATTAGCTTTTATCTATCTATCTATCTATATCTATCTATCTATCTATCTATCTATCTATCTATCTATCTATCTATCTATCTATCTATCTATCTATCTACAGCTGTCTCTATATTTTGAAACCCATGTGTTCAGGCCAGGTGTGGTGACTCACGCCTGTAATACCAGCTCTTTGGGAGGCCAAGGTGGGCAGATCACCTGAGGTCTGGAGTTTGAGACCAGCCTGGCCAACGTGGTGAAACCCTGTCTCTACTAAAAAATACAAAAATAAAATTAGCCAGGCCCAGTGGCTTGTGCCTGTAGTCCCATCTCCTTGGGAGGCTGAGGCAGGAGAATTGCTTGAACCCAGGAGGCAGTGAGCTGAGATTGTGCCACTGCACTCCGGTGATAGAGTGAGACTCCGTTTCGAAAAACAACAACAAAGAAAAACAAAAAACCATGAGTTCGTACAAGTATCTCTAGTTCTAATCTAACACCACAGGGCTCATGCTAGTTTTCTCTTTCTATATTTTCAGTTCTCTTTTCCTTCAGTGAGAAACATGGCTCCCATTATCCTTAATATATTTATTTGATCAATTCTTCTGTATGTATCAATTGCCCATCACTGGGACATTCCATTGCACAAATGTCCTGTTCACTTTGCTCATGCTGTAATATCCTATACCAGAATGATCTCCTCTTCTTTCCAGATATGCTGCTCCTCAGTGCCAGTGCTGGACATAACTCTTATGTAGATGTATGAGGGGTTATTTCAGTAGTCCAAACCAGACTTTGAAGTTGGCTTAGATTAGAGGTTTTTTATTTTAACTTAATTTAATTTTGTTTTATTTTTGAGAAAGTCTCACTCTGTCATCCAGGCTGAAGTGCAGTGGCACGATCTCGGCTCACTGCCCCTTCCGCCTCCAGGGTTCAAGCAATTCTCCTGCCTCAGCCTCCCAAGGAGCTGGGACTACAGGCACAAGCCACTGCCCTTTGCTAATTTGATTTTTTGTGTTTTTTAGTAGAGACGAGGTTTTGCCACATTGGCCAGGCTGGTCTCGAACTCTGTAAGCCAGGTTATCCGCCCACCTTGGTCTCCCAAAGTGCTGGGATTACAGGCATGAGCCACCACGCCCGGCCTGTTTTTTTTTTTTTTTTTGGAGACAGAGTCTCTCTTGCTCTTTCGCCTAGGCTGGAGGTGCAGTGGTGCGATCTTGGCTCACTGCAACCTCCACCTCCCAGGTTCAAGTGATTCTCCTGCCTCAGCCTCCCAAGTAGCTGGGATTACAGGCATGTGCCACCACATCTGGCTGATTTTTGTATTTTTAGTAGAGATGGAGTTTTGCATGTTGGCCAGGCTGGTCTCGAATTTGCCTCAAGTGATCCGCCCACCTTGGCTTCCCAAAGTGCTAGGATTACAGACATGAGCCACTGTGCCTGGCCCGTAGGATATATTTTGGAGGACTTAATTGGTGGGATTTTTTTTTTTTTTTTTTTTTTGAGATGGAGTTTCACTTCTGTTGCCCAGGCTGGAGTGCAGTGGCGTGATGTCAGCTCACTGCAACCTCCGCCTCCTGGGTTCAGGCAGTTCTCGTGCCTCAGCCTCCCGAGTAGCTGGGATAATGGACACGTGCCACCACACTTGGCTAATTTTTGTATTTTTAGTAGAGATGGGGTTTCACCATGTTGGTCAGGCTGGTCACGTACTCCTGACCTCAGGTGATCCACCCGGCTCAGCCTCCCAAAGTGCTGGGATTACAGTGTGAGCCACCACGCCTGGCCTAATTGGTGGGATTTAACTGATGGGTTGGGTGTGAAATGGGGGGAAATCAAGAATGATTCTCAGCTTTTTGGCTTTCTGGATGGTTGACATTTACTATGATGGAGATTTGGGAATAGAGGCACACATCAGGAGTTTTGTTTTGAATATACTCATTTTAAGATGCCTGTGATATTTCTAAATGGAGATAGTGATATTGAGTCAGTCTAGGATGGAGAAAATACTTACGGAGTTTTTGTGATATGTGGATGAGATTTATATTTGTGGTGTATGAACTAAGAGAATGGATGAAATCCATTAAAAAGGTAATTAAAGAGATAGGAAAGATGACGAGGGAATCTAGGAAGGAAGCTAGAGTGGAAAACCAGGGGAGTCATAAATCGAGAGAAAATTGAAGAAAATACTCATTCCAGACCGTGAAAGAAATGTAGCAGAATTATTAGGTATTGTGCTCATTTGGTTGGTGATCGTAAATTTATAGCGAGGTCAAATTTCCTGATAATGTGAATATTTTCTTTGTCAATCCCTGTTGACATAGATTCAGACCTAGGGAATGTCGGGGGTCATTCATTTAGCCAGAAATGGGGCAAGAGATTCGAGAGTTTTGCTCATAGAAGGTAGTCGAGTGCTTGTCCAATAACCACAAAGGTCAAGTTGAATTACCTTTTTTTTTTTTTTAAACAGGGTCTCACTTTGTTGCCCAGGCTGGAGTACAATGTACGATTATGGCTCACTGTAGCCTGGACCTCCCTGGGCTCATGTGATCCTCCCATCTCAGCATCCTGAGTAGCTGGGACCTCAGGCACGTGCCCCCACACCTGCTAAATTTTGTGTTTTTTGTAGAGACCAGGTTTTACCATGTTGGCCAGGATGGTCTCGAACTCCTGGGCTCAAGTGATCTGCCCACCTCAGCCCCCCAAAGTGCTGGGATTACAGGCATCAGCCACCATGCCTGGCCTCAAGTTGAATTATCTGTCAACACAGGGTTTCTCTGAAAATGATGCTATGAAATTCCCTAACAGTGGAAGCATCAGTTTTTTTTTGTTTTTGTTTTTGAGACAGAGTCTCTCTCTGTCTGTTGCCCAGGCTAGAGTGCAGTGGTGCGATCTCAGCTCACTGCAAGCTTTGCCTCCCAGGTTCACACCATTCTCCTGCCTCAGCCTCCCGAGTAGCTGAGACTACAGGTGCCCGCCACCACGCGCAGCTAATTTTTTGTATTTTTAGTGGAGACGGGGTTTCACCATGTTAGCCAGGATGGTCTCGATCTCCTGACCTCATGATCCGTCCGCCTTGGCCTCCCAAAATGCTGGTATTACAGGCGTGAGCCACCGCGCCCGGCCAGAAGCATCAGTTTTTAAATCTTACCTGTTTAAATTACAATGGCTGTATTAAAGCAGAATATCCAGCCAAGTATCTATTAGGAAATGACACTTGTTATTTGTTTTAGTTTCAATGTGAACTTTCAGGTAATACAATTCTCTCAACTATCTGTATTTTTTAGAATTCAGTAATTAATGTTGGCATTTTCTTCCCAAAGTCTTTGCTTGATTTATAGATTTTTGAGATTTTGTAATTGGCTTTTCAGTTGTGAATAAATACTATTAACCTATATGCATATGTGTGTGTGTATGTATATGTCTATGTATACATATATTTTTTAAGAGAATCTTACTCTGTTGCCCAGGCTAAAGTGCATTGTGCGTGATCATGGCTCACTGCAGCGTTGAACTCCAGGGCTCAAGTGATCCTCTTGCCTCAGCCTCCCGAATAGCTGGGACTGCAGGCATGCGCCACTATGCCAGCTAATTTTTTTTGAGACAGGGTGTGGCTCACCCAGGCTAGAGTGCAGTGGCATGATCTTGGCTCACTGCAACCTCTGCCTGTCAGACTCAAGCCATCCTCCCACCTCAGCCTCTCGAGTAGGTGGGACCACAGGTGCACGCCTCCATGCCTGGCTACTTTTTGTATTTTTTGTGGTCTCACTTTGTTGTCCAGCCTGGTCTCAAACTCTTAGGAGCTCAAGAGATCCGCCTGGCTCAGCCTCCCAAAGTGCTGGGATTACAGGTGTGAGCCACTGCACCCAGCTGGCTAATTTTTTAATCTTTTTTTTTGGAGACAGGGGTCTCACTATCTTGCCTAGGCTGGTCTAGAAATCCTGGACTCAAGTGATCATCCTGCCTCAGCCTTCTGAGTAGCTGGGATTACAGCAGTGAGCTACTGTGCACGGCTTAACCTGTATTTTAATTGAGTACTTTTGTTAGGAATCTTCTAATAGTGTTTTAAAAAAAAGTTTTTAGAATTATGTGTAAGATAATGATTACATCTATTTTCACTTGAATAATATGTCTTTATAACCACTTACAATTTTATTATTTTGGGCAAGGTGTGGTGGCTCACACCTGTAATCCCAGCACTTTAGGAGTCCAAGATGGGAAGATTGCTGGAGCCCAGGAGTTCAAGACTAGCCTGGGCAACATAGCAAGAACTTGTCTCTACAAAAAATCAAAAAATTAACTGGGTGTGGTGGTGCATGCCTGTGGTCCCAGCTACTTGGGAGGCTGATTTGAGAGGATTGCCTGAGCCTGGGAGGTCAAGGATGCAGTGAGCCGAGATCGTGCCACTGCACTTTAGCTCGAGTGACAGAGTGGGACCCTGTCTAAAAAAAAAAAAAAAAAGACAAAATTTTACTATTTCAAGAATTCTCATAAGTTTTAAGTTGAGTAATGATGACACAAAATTATTGGAATAGTTTTTGACTTAAAAGGCCCTCCACTGAGTTCAGCAGAATTTTTCTTCTCTGAAGACTGAATTGTCTGAATTTGAGTTAACACTGTTCACTTCAGATAATTTTGACCCATCTTGAGTTTCATATGCTATAATTTCATGTGTTGGAAATTTTATTTGCTATGCTAGTCTATTATAAATTAATAGGTAAACAAAGGGAAAATAATATACACTTGAATCCATTAAGAAAAAAAACTGTTATTTTTAAAACCTCACTTATGAGCAACTGAATTTATAACAGAATAAACTTTAGAGCAAATTTACCTGTTCTGTTATGTAAGTATTGTTAGCATGAGAGGTATCCAAGTATATTAACTTTGAGTTAACTTTCAAGAATTTATTACTCATGTAAGCCTTTTTGCTAATACATTTCACATAAATACAGTATAATTATATTTATGTATATTTTAAAATATAACAAATTCTATATAATTTATATATACTTTTTTATTAATTTTTTTTGCATACAAAAACAATAAACATTTTCTAAAAATACATACAAACAAAAAGATGCGTATCAAACATATTAGGAAGGTTGCACATGGGAAGTCGGGGAATAGAAATGGGGGTGGGAGTTAAAATAAATGAGAGAGGGACTTTATATGGATCAGTGATAATAACTCAATCCTCTATTTGACAAAGAAGAGGGAGAAGGAAGAGGAAGAAAAAGAAAGTGGGATAAAAGATCAGAAAGGGAGGAAAATAGAAAAAATTAGAGTATGACTCCAGGGTAGACCTGTTTTGTTGTCATTGAGTTGGTTGGTTGGTTTGTCTGTTGTATTCTTCATGTTTCGCCAAGTTGGCCAGACTGGTCTCGAACTCCTAGCCCGAAGTGATCAACCCGCCTCGCCCCCCAGAGTGCCGGGACCACAGGCGTGAGCCACCACGTCCAGCCCCCACATTGCTTCTGGCCTCCGTGGTAGACCTCCCAGACGGAGCGGCCAGGCAGAGGAGCTCCTCACTTCTACCCAGACACGGGGCGGCCGGGCAGAGGGGCTCCTCACTTCCCAGACGGGGCGGCCAGGCAGAGACGCTCCTCACTTCTTCCCAGACGATAGGTGGCCGGGCAGAGGCGCTCCTCACTTCCCAGACGATGGGTGGTCGGGCAGAGGCGCTCCCCACTTCCCAGACGATGGGTGGCCGGGCAGAGGCGCTCCTCACTTCCCAGACGATGGGCGGCCGGGCAGAGGTGCTCCTCACCTCCCAGACGATGGGTGGCCGGGCAGAGGCACTCCTCACTTCCCAGATGGGGCAGCTGGGCAGAGGCGCTCCTCACCTCCCAGACGATGGGTGGCCGGGCAGAGGCGCTCCTCACCTCCCAGACGATGGGTGGCCGGGCAGAGGCGCTCCTCACCTCCCAGACGGGGCGGCCGGGCAGAGGCGCTCCTCACTTCTTCCCGGACGGGGCGGCCAGGCAGAGGCGCTCCTCACTTCCCAGACGATGGGTGGCCGGGCAGAGGTGCTCCTCACTTCTTCCCGGATGGGGCGGCCGGGCAGAGGCACTCCTCACTTCTTCCCGGATGGGGCGCCCGGGCAGAGGCGCTCCTCATTTCTTCCCGGACGGGGCGGCCGGGCAGAGGCGCTCCTCACTTCCCAGACGGGGCGGCCGGGCAGAGGCGCTCCTCACTTCTTCCCGGACGGGGCGGCCGGGCAGAGGCGCTCCTCACTTCTTCCCGGATGGGGCGCCCGGGCAGAGGCGCTCCTCATTTCTTCCCGGACGGGGCGGCCGGGCAGAGGCACTCCTCACTTCCCAGACGGGGCGGCCGGGCAGAGGCGCTCCTCACTTCTTCCTGGACGGGGCGGCCGGGAAGAGGCGCTCCTCACTTCTTCCCGGACGGGGCGGCCGGGCAGAGGCGCTCCTCACTTCTTCCCGGACGGGGCGCCCGGGCAGAGGCGCTCCTCACTTCTTCCCGGACGGGGCGGCCGGGCAGAGGCGCTCCTCACTTCTTCCCGGACGGGGTGGCCGGGCAGAGGCGCTCCTCACTTCCCAGACAGGGTGGCCGGGCAGAGGCGCTCCTCACTTCCCAGACGGGGCGGCCGGGCAGAGGCGCTCCTCACTTCCCAGACGGTGGGTGGCCGATTTTATATATTTTTAATGTATATGTTTTCACATACTGATTGCTAGAGGGTTACTGAGTTTTACATCAAATTTGTTGCTTTATTTTTAGGAATCTGATTTGGGATTTTTTTAATCTTTTTTGTGTGTAAAGTAAATTTTAGTTAAGTTTTCATATTAAAAAGATAATTTTCAAGAATTTGGCTGTATTTGCCATAAATCGGTGGCTGTGTTACAGGAAATATCATGTAAATGAAAGGAGTCTGCCTAATCTAGCTGATTTCCTTTTGCATTGGCAATTAATGTATTCATAATAGTAGCTTATAGTAATGTCAGTTTTTTTTTTTAATTATTATTTTTTGAGACGGAGTCTCACTCTGTTGCCCAGGCTGGAGTGCAGTGTCTTGATCTTGGCTCACTGCAAGCTCTGCCTCCCGGGTTCATGCCATTCTCCCGCCTCAGCCTCTCAAGTAGCTGGGACTACAGGCGCACACCACCACGCTGGCTAATTTTTATATTCGTAGTAGAGATGAGACTTCACCATGTTGGCCAGGCTGGTCTTGAACTCCTTAGCTCAAGTGATCTGCCCACCTCGGACTCCCAAAGTGCTGGAATTACAGGCGTGAGCCATCGTGCCTGGCCAGTAACGTGAGTTTTTATTAGCAAAACTCACAGAAAGAAAATCTCATTGTCATATAACTAGTTTAATAGGAATATTGGCTGGACACAGTGGCTCATGCCTGTAATCCGAGCACTTTGGGAGGCTGAGGTGGACAGATTGCTTGAGCTCAGGAGTTCGAGACCAGCCTGGGTAACATGACAAAACTGCATCTCTACAAAAAAATTTTTAAAAACTAGCTTGACGTGTTGGCATACACCTGTGGTCCCAGCTACTTGGGAGGCTGAGATGGGAGGAAGGTTGAGCCCAGAAGGTTGAGGCTGCAGTGAGCCGTGATTACACCACTGCACTCCAGCCTGGGCGACAGAGCAAGACCCTGTCTGAAAAAAAAAAAAAAAAAAAAGAGGCTGGGCGCGGTGGCTCACGTCTGTAACCCCCAGCACTTTGGGAGGCCTAGATGGGTAGATCATTTGAGGTCAGAAGTTCTAGATCAGCCTGGCCAACATGGTGAAACCCCATTCTCTACTAAAAATACAAAAATTAGCCTGGCATGTGTTAGGCGCCTGTAGTCCCAGCTACTCAGGAGGCAGAAGAATTACTTGACCCCAGGAGGCGGAGGTTGCAGTGAGCCGAAATGGTGTCACTGCACTCCAGCCTGGGTGACAGAGCGAGACTGTCTCAAAAAAAAAAAAAAAAAAAGTTAAAAGACATTCTTTGATTTTCCTTGAAACCTTGATATAAAAAAAAATACATTTTACATATGTAGGAATATGCCCTAGATACCTTCTTACTGTTGAAAAAGTAACTCAACAGCTAAAAAAAAAATTGATTTTTCTGTCATAGCCAAGGCACAACAGATATTTCTTAGGAACACAGGTGATCACAATTAAAATCTGAGACCCTATGAGGTTAGAGCTCTCTGGGTTTTGACCTTTTTGAAACTGGCTCTGTTTTTTTTTTTTTTTCTTTTGAGACAGGGTCTTGCTCTGTCACCCAGGCTGGAGTGCACAGGTGCGATCATGGCTCACTGTAGCCTTGATCTCCTGGGTTCAAGTGAGCCTCCTGCCTCAGCCTCCCGAGTACCTGGGACCACAGGTGCACACTACCAGCCTGGATTGGTTTTTCATTTTTTGTAGAGACGAAGTCTCCTTGTGATGCCCAGGCCGTTCTTGAACTCCTGGACTCAAGCACTCAAGATGGGAGCATCTTGGCTTCCCAAAGTGATGGGATTACAGAGTGATCCACTGCGCCCAGCCTAAACTGGCTCTTCAACTATTCTTGTTCAGGAAATTCATCACATTTTAGGGAACACAGCAGGAACTATTATTCCCCAAATTAGCAAATACTACATTCCCCTATGAAATGTATTAAGTTTATACTAAGCATTGCTCTTAAATTTTATTTTATTTTTTTTGATGTGCAGTTTTTACCCTGGGTAAGAAAAATGGATGAATAATTGTATTATTATAAAGCATATGGTAAATCTATTCTTGTCATTTGATACTTGGACTATCAACTTCATTTTATTCTTTATTCAGAAACTACTATTTTCTAAAGAAAACACATTACTCTTTTAGACTGTGTTTTTTCTTTAGTATTAACATTTTAACCGTCTCTTCTCATTTCTTCCATCTGCTACATATACATATGTAGAGCATATGTAGTATGCTCTAACAAGGCTTAAGATTCTGATATGCTAGGCAGTTTTGTGACCTTACCTGAGAACTATGGGACTAGCTCTTACAACCTAGCCTCAAGGCATTTAATTCCTGACTTAGAAATATTACAAATGACTACATGTCATAGGTTGCCAGTGTTGCTGGCTAATAAAAAACACCTCTGGCTGGGTGGAGTGGCTCATGACTGTAATCCCAGCACTTCGGAGGTTGAGGCGGGCAGATCATTTGAGGGCAGGAGTTCAATACCAGCCTGGCCAACATGGTGAAACCCCGTCTCTAGTAAAAATACAAAAATTAGCTGGGCGGCGTGCACCTGTAATCCTAGCTACCCTGGAGGCTGAGGCACAAGAATTGCTGGAACATGGGAGACGGAGGCTGCAGTGAGCCAAGATTATGCCACTGCACTGGTCAACAGAATGAGACTATCAAAAAACAAACAAAAACCTGTGTTTAATCAATGATTACTCAGTCATTGCATGAAAGATGTCTTCTAAAATTTTTTTATTTTTATGTATTTTTTTAATAGTGAGTCTTGCCATGTTGCCAAGCTGATCTTGAACTGCCTTAGCCTCCCAAAGTGCTGACTGCAAGTGTGAGCCACCATACGGGCCCTAAAATTTTTTTAACAGTATTCTTTCTTCTGGACCCTTTAAGTTAAGAATCATCTAAGTGGATGTTAAACCGTAGAATTAGATATACTTTAACATTCATACAGTTTTTTTTTTTTTTTTTAAGACGGAGTTTTGCTCTTGTTGCCCAGGCAGTGGCATGATCTCAGCTCACTGCAACCTCCACCTCCCGGGTTCAAGCAATTCTCCTGCCTTAGCCTCCTGAGTAGCTGGGATTACAGGTGCTTGCCACTATACCTGGCTAATTATTTTGTATTTTAACAGAGATGGGGTTTCATCGTGTTGGCCAGGCTGGTCTTGAACTCCTGACCTCAGGTGATCCACCTGCCTCAGCCTCCCAAAGTGCAAGGATTACAGGCGTGAGCCACCGGGCCTGGCCTCATACAGATATTTCTTAAAGGCTACTAAAGGTATGGGAAGTACTCATTTGCATACACTAAGAATAGGAAGATAAATTATTCCATTAAAATATTGAGGGTATTACCCTTTGTGTTATCTGTAGCTGTAGTTTAGTCTGTCTAGAGAGATTAGAATGATGTATTTGATGTCACATAGCTGAGATTTCTACTAAATGTAAATTATGATCTTTTTATGTTTTAAGTGTTGATAAAATATAGGGAGTATTACTGATAACTCAAAAATTCTGTTTTTGATGGAACTATCTTGGACAGGTTTGTGTAATAAGTATTAGACTGTTAAAGGGAGAGGATGGAGGCTAAAGTTTAGTTTAATATGCTAGGCACTGAGCTGTTTTTAATGTGTATGATTTCATTTAATCTTCATAACCATATAAAGTATTTTTTTAATTTAATTTAATTTTATTTTATTTTATTTTATTTTTAAATTTTGAGATGTAGTCTCACTCTGTCACCCAGGCTGGAGTGCAGGGGCGCAGTGTCAGCTCACTTCAACCTCCCTGTCCTGGGCTCGAGTGATTTTCCTGCCTCAGCCTTCCAAGTAGCTGGGACTACAGGCATGCGCCACCATGCCCAGCTAATTTTTGTATTTTTAGTAGAGACAAGGTTTTACTATGTTGGCCAGTCTGGTCTTGAACTCCTGACCTCAAGTGATCTGCCTGCCTCGGCCTCCCAAAGTGCAAGGATTACAGTCATGAGCCACTGTGCCTGACCTAAAGTAGGTGTTATTTAGCTATTACTTATGCTTTACAAGTAAGGAAACAGATGCAGAAAAGTCACACAGTTGCTGTTCTTTTTTTTACCCCAGTCTTTTAGACCTCAAATCAGTGCTTCTTTCTGAAAAATATGAATTGACCAGTGTTCCTGGCCTTCTGGGACTTTTAAGTGAATAAGGAAATAAAGTGATACATTAAACAGTGTATGTGCTGCTTTTATGAGGATTAAGGAACATGAAAGTACCACTTAAGTATTTGGGAGCTTAAGGAAGGTTTCATAGAGCAGTTCATGTTTGAGGTGAGCGTTGAATTTTTTTTTTTTTTGAAACAGAGTTTGTTTTGCTCTTGTTGCCCAGGCTGGAGTACAGTGGCGTGATCTTGGCTCACTGCAACCTCCATCTCCCGGAAGTGATTCTCCTGCCTCATCCTCCTGAGTAGCTGGGACTACAGGTGCCTGTCACCACGCCCGGCTGATTTTTTGCATTTTTAGTAGAGATGGGGTTTCACCATGTTGGGCAGGCTGGTCTCAAACTCCTGACCTCAGGTGATCTGTCTGCCTCGGCCTCCCAATGTGCTGGGATTATAGGCATGAGCCACCAGGCCTGGCCATTTTTTTTTTTTTTTAAACATGCTTTCAAGTTAGTGCTGCTGTTTTAAACCATTTGCACCTTGGTATTTTCAGCAGCAATGAAATTAGCATGTGAGGATTGTTATGGAAGCAAAAACAATGTGAGAAATATTACCTAGTAAACATTCAGACACAGTATTGAGCACAGTGTGTTACATTATAACTTTTTATTTTCTATTATTTTGTTAATATTTTGCTGTTAAGAATTTAATAACCCTAGATGTAATATGATTTCTTTCACTACAGATGTCCTCCTCGCACTTTCTTACCAGCCCTTTGCAAAATTTTTCTTGATGAAAGTGCTCCAGACAATGTATTAGAGGTGACAGCCCGTGCCATAACATACTACCTGGATGTATCTGCAGAATGTACCCGAAGGATTGTTGGGGTAGATGGAGCTATAAAAGCACTTTGTAATCGTTTGGTTGTAGTTGAACTTAACAACAGGACTAGCAGAGACTTAGCCGAACAGTGTGTAAAGGTAAGTATTATTTATTGGCTCATTACTTATTTTTCTCAGACCTCTCAGGGATGAGTATTGGCTCATTTAAACATCACTTAGAGACTGAAAAATATATTTACTAAAAAAAAAAAATTCTAAAAAAAAAAATTCTTCCTATCTTCAGTCTTACTTTATTGAGAGTAGTTGAGAACAGTGGAAATCACAACCCTTGTGGCACCAAAGGAGGTTCCATAGGGCTTGCAAAAAGAAATCTTATCTTAGAAGGAAAACTGTAGGTGATTGCTATGTTCTGTGCTGCTTCAGTGCACTTCAGCTCCTAGTAGTCACTTAGAGATAGGTTATCCCTGTTCTTACCCACATCATTTTGTATTATAATAGTAACAATCACCACAACAACAAACACCACCCACCAGTGCTAGGCATTATTCTAAGCACTTTAAGGTATTAACTCATTTAATCTTCATAGCAACCCTATATGGGATAGGTTGGTGCCAGGAATATTATTATTATTATTATTATTTTGAGACAGTTGCTGTGTCTCCCAGGCTGG